>NC_045703.1:36723530-37027499 GCF_009834535.1 Camelus ferus | reverse complement strand
CAGTTACTTTCCTCCATTCGCTAATTCTTCTTTTCGGTTCCTTTTTTACTGAAGTATTTTCTTTCTTCCCTGTTTCTGCTATCCCAGGTCACAGCACTATAGCTCAGTTGCCACTGAGTCAACTGTGATTCATTACAAAAAGTAGCTTTTGTGTATAGGGCCATAAACTGTGGAGGAAGGCCCTTTCCTTCACCTTGATGGAAAGGCTTCTGGAACTGGAATCATCGGCTAAAGGAGTTCTTGTACTGCTTTTCCTCCTCAAAAGTGCTATCACTGAAGCATCAGTAAAAACGCAGAGTTAAATATAAAGTCCTCAAACATGCAGATCAGTTACCAGCATGCGGACATTCATTTCTGGTAACATGAATGTAGACATAAAGAGTACCATCACAGTAGTGACTTCCATGTAAGACCAACTCAGGAAAGGCTTGTTAGAATCTCCTAAGTTTATGACCCTCTGTTGGTTGATTAGGCCTAATGACAGAATGAAATCCCTACTTTATTCATAGATGGCATGGGCAGATTCTCAGATTTGCTGTTTGACATTTCTAAATAAAGAACCTAAAATAATGATAATCTGTTATTCAAAGCATGTGATCAGAATCCAAGACCTCCAGCTTGGATTACTAGAGTTGTCATTTATAATCTTCTAAATACCTTGACCCGCTGATACTTCAGAAGTTACCAAACTGCTCAGAGCCAGTGCTGAACTGGCTTGCAGGATAGGTTAATTTTACTTCTCTTAAACCTCTGGAGAAGCTCCACGAGCTAAGTCCTGTACTTAAAGGTTACTGTTTCTACAATCTGACTCATTGTTTCTGAGATGGAACACCTTCCTTTTATTTAGGCAGTGGAGAATTTTACTGGAATTATTGCACAGGAAGTACAGCTGGTTTATTTCTAAGGGATAATGCTGGCCTGCAGAAAGAGAAAAGAGATTTCTTTCTTTACCTTGTAAAGTATGCTAACTTTATAGAAACTTAAGCAAGTAGACCCAGGAATAAAGACTTTTCATCTCATGGCATTAATAAGAAAAGGACTTTTAGGACCAAAATAAAGTTATTTACTCATTTCAGTCACTTGGAAATGGTTCCCTTGATCATTTTAGATGTAGTGTTTACAGGAAGATAGGATAGAAAGGGAAATTTCAGTTAGGATTTCTTGAAAATTATTGGTAACTTCTGATCTTTCTGCCTTGTCTAGGAAGGAATGAAATATTGGCCAGTTTGTGCCCCCAAGTTTTTGGAATGTACCTGGTAAAGCTTGCTGTGGCCATGGTGCTGGCTGGTGGGATTCAAAGGACCGATGCTACAGGAACACGGGTCAGAGGTTAGTACCCATTTAAAAACTTTGAGAAGTACTAAGACATAAAAGAAGAGAAGCTAGAATTTTTCTTTCCTGAATGAAAATTGCTTGTTGAGCTTTATTTTCCACATACAATCTTTTAATGCTGACAGTTGTCTCACTGTCTAATACTTAGTCCAGGATCAGGAACTACTTTGTAGAATTCTAGTCTTTCCAAAGACTTTTTCAATGAATATATATTTTCGCTCCAGCCTGTAAGGGTGCCACAAAATAAAATCCTTGTTTCTTTTACTGCCTATGTTTTTCATTGGATCCCCAGTCTCTCTCCAAAAGGAAAGAAAAGAAATAGTACTTTTTAATGTCTCCAAGTCAGTGTCTCTCCATCTGTGACTGTCAGTGTGTTTTTCTCCGACTGCTGCTCTCTGTCATCTGCCTGCTGGTTCCCCTTCTGCTGGTGGGCAGCAAATGTGCCATCTGCCAGGAGGTGCTGCTGTAGGTCACGCATTTCAGCAAAAGTTACTCTAAGTGTGTAATTATGTCCAAATGGCAGAAAGCTCTTCTGTGGTTAACACACTGAACTGACCAGAATGTTGCATAAAATAGATTAGGGCCCTCGTATAGGACATATGAGGGCCATAATAACCAAAGTCTTAACCAAAAGACTAAAAAGATATTATTGTAAATCAGGCTGTTATTAGGGACTCTAAAACCATATAGTACAGTATAGTAAGTATAATAAGGTTTTTGTGTATTGTATGTTTTGATTACCTACTGTTTGCAAGGCACTCTGCTAAATGTTGAGCTTAAAATAGATTTCCCTATTAATGTACTTAGAAAATACTTGAATATTACTGAAGAAACTTATCAGTGAGATAATATATACCACAGGATATTCATATATTCATCTATGTTATGTTTGAAAAATAAGAGTACTTTAAGATAGATATTTCATTAAACTACTTAAGTTTTCATAGAATGAAAAGGTTCTCAATTAACTGTTAGAATCATAAGTGATCTAGTATTTTTAAGGTACTTATAAAGTCCTGAACACTTAAAAGTACTTAAAGAAAAATAGAGTAAAATGCTTGTATGGCTGGATGGAAAGATTTAATCACAATAGTTTGATATTTAAAAATAGATTAGATATACTGAGAAACTTCATAAGCCAAAATTTTTTGAAAAATTAAACATAGTCCTAAACATCTGGAAATAGCACAAAATCTGTTAAAAGAATTTAGATTTTAAATGTCACATTCAGAAATTAATTAAAGATTATTATTTAGGATGATGTTAACTTTTCTAAAGATATTCTAGTTAAATCCTTCCTTGAATGACCTTAAGCAAAAGCACTATGTATAATATAATTTGTGTTGGGCATGCCAGGTGGACCATGTTCTTTTTGATTAACTATACTTCTGAGTCTTTTCACAGAAATTAAAAGCTTTACATTATTTACATTTTTCTAGGTGAATCTCATCTTTTATTGGTTGGGGATCCTGGCACAGGGAAATCTCAGTTCCTCAAATACGCAGCAAAGATTACACCGAGATCTGTGCTCACCACAGGAATTGGATCTACCAGTGCAGGTATTTTACGCGGCAGTTTCAGTTAATTTAACGTTACTACAGAAGTTAGCACAATGGTTGTTTTCTTATGAAAAAGTACCTATAATAGGATAAATGTCAAGATAATTTTTGAGTTACTATCAAAAATCAAAGTAAATATGTAGCATTACTTTTGTAGCTCCAAGAAAATATTTGAAAAGCTCCACCTTTTGGAAAAGTTATTTTCCAAAACTTATCCCATCATTCTTTTGTGTCTTCGTTTTGAATGATCCTATTCAGTTTTCTCATTCTCTAGTGATTACCTTCATACATACTTATGCAGCATCTGTTATTCTGTGAAGACCCAGCAAACAATGTTGAAATTAAGTAGGGAAAAAAACCTCACTTTTATAAGTAGGCAGATGGTATAAACCTTAAGGCATTTTCCTGCTTACAGATCTCACGGGCAACAGTAGTTCCTACTGAAAATTCTTAGGTAGAAAATTTGTCTTAGCACATGGAAAGCATACCTTCATCACTGCAGTGTGGAGCTTCATTCATACACTGTAATGATTCCTCAACAAGTAGATTTAAAGCCTTTGCTGATAGAAATGTCAAGATTTGATTATAAAGTGACTTTAGGAGAAAATTATTTTAAAAAACATGTTTTGATGCCATTTTGAATTTTTCTATTTTGATTGGGGAAGTATTTCTCCTGTTATAGGAGAAAAGGCTTTTGGTTTGATACATTTCACAAATGCTATTTGTCACTTGTTAGGAACGCCTAATGTCTATGGCCTGTGCTCAAATCTTACAAGAAGCTTATACTTTAACACTTATCACAAAGCAGCAAATGCTCCATTAACAGTCCTCTATAACAAGGACCCCGGTTTAAGGTTGTGAAACATAACTAAACAGTATATGAAGCATTGATGAGAAGGGATTTGCGGATTGAGTAGACAAGTTTTAGGATACTCAAAGGGAAGGAGGCAAGAATATATGAAGAACACTTCATGTGCACTTAAAAATTCTTATAACCCAGTGTTCTAGAGTTCTGTATTAGATGATAGTAACAACAAATAAAGTTGTTTCCCAAGTGGAATGATGTGGAATGTTTTCCTAAGTTCGTTATATGGAGTGTCAAGAAATGAATCCAAGTTAATTTGTGGACAACTAGTAATTTCAGAGTATTTGGACAGTTTTAAAGCAAATGGCTACTGAATTCACCATATTAGCACTTTTCTCTTTTTTTTCTTATTGCCAAGATCATAATCCAAATATGAGAGAAAAGATGGGTAGAGGGAATATAAATTTCAGAACTGTAGAAAAGTAATTGCTACCTCTCATCTATCCAGAAGGACCAAAGTAGCCTTTCTTCAGACTGTATTGTAGTCCATTTGAGGGTCATAAAAAGTTACTTCAGTGAGTTAAAACCAGCACTTTGAAAACAAAATACAACAAAAGATACCAGAATATACTGCATACAGTAAAGGTGCACTAGTAAGAGTGCATTTTCATGAAAACTGTTAGTATAAATACATACTTTCATTAAGGGGTTATATATATATTTATATATATATTTTTGCCATGGAATGCAGTAAAAAGTTTTGAAAACTGCTACCATAGACTTTCTTGGTAAAACTAGAAAGCCCAAATCTTCAAATCTGAGGGTAAGACCACATGGAAGCCTAAGGTTATATTTTTTATTTGGGTTTTTTTTTTTTTTTTTGAGGGAGGTAGGTAATTAGGTTTATTTACCTATTTTTAATGGAGGTACTGGGGATTGAACCCAGGACCTCGTGCATGCTAAGCATGTACTCTGCCACTGAGCTATACCCTCCCCCAGAAGCCTAAAGTTAGAGAACGTTACAAGTGAACAAGTGCATGCATGTTTCTCAGACTTCTGCTTGTTCTGTCAGCTCAAAGGATACCCTCATTCCCTCCAGCCTACTTGCCTACCTCTTCTGTGGCATAAGGAATTTTTCATGTTTCTCTTAGGACACAACTATTTACTATGACCAAAAAGCAAAAAGACAGTTCTAAACTTTCTAACTATAATTCAGTGTCTGTCTGTAAGTAAGGCTAAATAGGAAAAATGAAAAATCTGTGTGCTACAGTTTCTTAGTTCCTAATGTTTGAATACGAAATCTTTTAATTTTAAAAATTATCTTATAGAACTATAACAATTTAAAATGAGATATAATAGTTTTTAAGTCTCAAACTTCTATGAAATTGGCTGTTTTACAAATTGATATAAAAACCTAACCCTTCAATGTCAATACAAACCAATCATAATTAATCAGAATAAAAACTCAGCAGTGAATTGATTTGATAATTTGGCTTATATATGCTTTATTTCTAATATTGTGTTCCTGTTATATTAATCACTGAGCTCTTGGTTGGAAATTATTACTTTTATTTTCATTTTAATATTTTAACATTTTCTTTTAATTGCAAGTAGACAAAAATGAAATTTTCTTCATATTGTTTTAACAGCTGGACATATTTTACTTTTAAAGTCTATGAACTAGTTAGTGGACAGTATTTTAATAATATGGTATATTAAATTTCAAAGTTTAACATTTAGCAAAATTTTGCTTCACAAATTCACTTTTTAGAATGACAGGAAATATATACAACTTAGAATCCATATTCAGACAAATGCCCCTTTCCCTTCCTCAAAATAAAAGCTTTAAAAAGTGCAGTATAAAAGTTTTAGATATGAAGGCACTGCATAACTGCATCATATGGCTAATGTCTTGCTTACCAGCAAGAATAATGAGAACATTCTACACTTAATTTAATGGAGAATAAGAAACTTTTTTGAGGAAGGACCTAGCTCTCATCAAAAAAAAAAAAAAAAAAAAAAAAAAAAAGAAAAAGAAAAAAGAAACTTTTGGTCCATTTAGTTAATGCATTCCTTTCCAAGACTGCTTTTAAAAAACTTATCTGGAAAAGCTATCTAGAATATGTTAGCTACAAATATGCCTAATCTTATTGTGCATGAATGTCAAGGGATATGGAGAAGAGTACATGTGAAAATATATATAGTTCCAAAATAGTAACCTATCTATTATGACAAAGCTAAGTATCTTTCCAAATCCACTGTTTTTATATAAATGCTGCTAACAGATGACCTATCAAAACACTTTTAAAGAGTTGAGTCCATAGTATTTTTATAAATCTAATGAACAGAACCAAGTCATTATACTTTCCTATTCTTAAACTTAGGGAGTTTGTATCTGTTCTTCACATACTGAATTCCCTGGGTAATAATGATGTATGATTCAGGAAGTGTTCTGATGTCCTAAACTGTTATAAAAACAAAAATCATAACCAGAGGACCTTATAAACAGTTAACCACATTTGTTAACTTAGAAACCAAACTGAATGCTAACATTACACGAACCGAATAGCAGCTACAAAAGGCTTCAAGGTGGCCTGGAAAATCAGATTCTAAAATTCTTAGTAGCATATAGTCGACTTCAAGTCTCTTCTTTAAGGACATGCCCCAAAGAAAGAATGGAAAGTTGCCCCTTAAATCAAACCAAATTATGTGTTATCACAGGAAGACACATTTCAGTTGATGCGAACTCTGTTCTTTCAAAAGTTAGTAAAATAGTGGTCCAAAGATTATTGTCCAAGAGGCTAAGACATCTTTACAACCTGGTCTGCTGCTTCATTTTTCTTTATAAGTGCTTTAATTACATATAGAGAAGAAAATAATATATGTTTTAATCAGATTAGTTTCAGAACAAATAAAATAACACATTAGAGAAAAAAATTACTTAAAAATAGTTGTATTTATATTCCACAATTTGCTCAAATACTGGTTTTCTTATAAACTTTCTACAGGATGTTTTTTAAACAAATTCTTCACATTGTATCTTGACTATGTACTTACGGAATTTCAGGGAAATAGTTCTGTATGTTTTTATAGCTTAATTTGTACTAAAGGGATGGCAGGTGGTCACATGCAGTCCATGTGGGATTCTAACATGACATTTAGTGAGTTTTCTGATGTAGACCATCCCTTTGATGCTGAAGGTAATGCATCTGTTGAAAGAAGTGATTGTAGATTTGGATTACTGCTCTCTGCATCTTCCAGTTTTTCTGTGTTATCTTCCCAATTAATGTGGAATCTGGTGACTCTGGGATTGGATGCTAGAATGTTCCTTTGAAGCTAGAGGAAGGAAATATATAAATGGTAAACACTAAGAAAGTTAGATCACCATATACAAACAGACCTTAGTAGAATGGTTCTTTATATTAGCCTCCTAAAAGGCTAAGTTCATATACAAAGTGTAAGTCAAATAAAGCATTTTAAACATAACTAATAAACAAGGACTAAGGCTGCAGCAAAGGAATTATTTTGGCCAAATGGAAGCAAGATATGGAAAACCTGAGGGAATTATTCAGATCTTTTAATATCTAACAAAACAGATATCTAAGTCTATACTTGTTTCCTAAAATGGAGAGAATCTCTTGACTGCTTCAGAGGATGCTTTATTTAACAAATTAACATGCTTTCTAGATTGGTGCGGTGTTTATTCTGTAATATTTTCAAGGAAAATGAAAAATTTCCCCAAACATAGCCCCTCATTATTAATGGTTTCCTACCTTTTAATTATTATGGCTTACTCTTAGAAACACTATTCTAGTTTCTCCTCTTTTGCTATACAAGGAGCCATACATGTAACAAATTAGAAATGGAAGGCTCCACATCAGAATAAAAAACATTCCAGCCTTATTATCGGAAAGGAGAACATTCCATTCTACTCTCATGTAATTTTTCCTGCATGGTCTGGCAGATAGTGTGATGTTCAGTCTCACAAAAATCACCAGTTACTAAACTATTACAGTGCCCAATGGAAAATTACAAAGTACTCAGTATTTTTGAGAATACCTGAATCACAGATTTCAGCTTCTCACTCAGAAGCTAAGCTGCTTTCACCACGAGAAATATTTAAGACCTTTAGTTTAATCTCTGAGAATAGCAGATAAAGCAGGGCAAAAAGGTGTTCTGAGACAACAATGTTCATATGAAAAACAAATACAACCCCCCTCCCCCATTTTAGGAAGTTACAGACAAAAATAGTATTGAATAATCAGTACAACAAACACGAATTTGAATGTCCTAAAGATTGAAATGGATAGAATCATGATGTTTGGGGAATGCCATACTGAGAGCTACTAAGAAAGGCCTGTTTCTCACAGGAGGCACTTTCCATTTTCTAAATCATCAGAGACTCTCAAGGTGCCTGACCAACATTAATTACTAATGACTAATCTGGACATAGGGTTTGAGGTCATCCATGGTAATGGAACAACAATTAGTTTGCTCAGTTGGCATAAGCACCTCAAATTTATTTGGTCTCAAAGCCGTTTTCATAATGTACTATGAAATAGTAATTGCTTAAAAAATTATATTGTAAAATTGATGAAAAAGGAATACACAGAAAATTACCTTGGAAAAGTCTGGTTTTACTGGTGGGTTTTCCCTTAATTCTGTCTCGGTATATTCATTATTTACATAATAACCAACTCTAATAAATTCTTGACCTCGATAGGTACATGTAATTAGCACAACTGTTACACCTACTGCATCTGCATCTGGAATGAGTCCTGGATTAGGTGCATCAGCCTAGAATAATTTAAAAAGAAAAGAAACACACATCACAAAAGGTTGTTAACTGCAAGCAAAACTGGAGTTCTGGTTACACTGAGCACCGTCAGTTAAGGGCACAGCAACCAAGACTTGGAAATCATACTGGGAAGGCACATGCTCATTTTTGAGACTTGACTTATAGCTAGAAAATATAGTTCATATGTTTCTCCACAGCATACCTAAGTACCCTTGGTACTGAAAGCATCACTACTTCTAGAGGAAAATAAATGTGGCATGTGATAGTTCATGAGGGATTATGCAATTATAAAACCTTTTATAAAGTATGGTAAACAAAGCAATAGTCTTATTGATTCCAACCTTTCCCAGTCATACCTTTCAACCTTTCAGACCTGAATTAGTGAATATTCAGTTATCTCCACACAGCCTTTTGGCAGCAAATGTTTCTTATCCAGTTTCCCAGGACACACATTCTCACTCCCACCCCTCACAGATATTCTAATAGTTAATTAATATAAAACTGAAAATGGAATGGAAATGGTTACATAGCAGATTTTTAAAGAATACTAACAGTTACACACTATGGAAATTCAATGAAGGTAAACACTGACGGTGAGGATGGTGAGGCATGAGAGCATGACCGTTGAGTGGTAAGTGCATGAAGTCCCAGCAGATTGGCTTACTCTTGTCTGGGCCTGACTAAGCACTTCAGCCAATACCTTAGCTTGGGAACACTCCTGGCTGGCATTCTCAATCAGGCTATTATCATAAAAGACTAATGATTACTGTATATACAGGTGACACCAAACAGCATGAAACACCCACCTAGTCACTGAGACTAAAAACCTCTGTCACCCTCAGCTTCCCTGCCTCCTACAATTAGTCTGTCTCAACGTTTTCCATCTCTGAAAGTGGGATTCATGTTTTCATCTCTTACCTGGAATATTGCTAAAACTTCCTTACTGGTCTCGACCAGCATTAGCTACTGAAGCACAGATTCATGCCTATCCCTTCACCAGGTTTTAAAACCTCAGGTGATTACCCTCATTTCTAAGAGATTAAAAATCTCAGTTCTTTAAAACTTTGTTTCTAAGGCCCTTCACCGTAGGTCTCCAACCAACATCATACCCCCTTTAACTCCCCATCTCTTGTTCTAGAAATGTAGGTTCCTTAGAATGGAATGATAATCTTTCATGCCTCTGTGCCTTGCATATACTGTTCCCTTGGCCTGAAAGGTCCTTCCCTAACATTCTGAAAAATTCATCTTCTAAAGCTTGCATCAAATGTATCCTCAACAAAACACTTTCTAATTCAAAGGTATAATTAATAGCATTCTTTAGGACCTCATTATTTGATATAAATCCTCTATTCATGTATGTCCAACCATCTTAATATGTTTACCCTTTAGTCTTCCCTGCGAGTCTGAGCTTTATCCTAGGTGGGAGTCACATCAACCTCATCTTTGTAATCTCATGTTTGGCATAGCTCTAGGCACATAGTATATACTTAGTATTTTGAATTCATTCATAACTCAGTTCCTGCCCTGACGTGGTTTATGATCTCTTTGGAGAAATGGAGACAGAGGGCCTGTCCTGAGAAGACGCTCTTTGTCTTTGGGTGGAGATGGTATTTCAGTGCTATGGGAACTTTCCCCCGTATTGCTTCCCATACCCTCAGGACATTCGTTCTAGGCATGTTTGTGTTTTAAAATTCGTTTGCTAAAAGATTCAGCTTCAGTAAATTCAAGGAGAGAAGCCTGCATACCTCTCAGATCATTCAGGATGGGGAAGTGGTAAGCAGAGATCTTTGACTCCAAAAGCAATACTAGGCAGATGTCTGGGCACCTTCCTGCTAGCCCTTGACACACTTAGGAGAAAGGCATGTTTATTCTGAGAGGTAAAATCACAGCAGACCAGAATACTATGGTAGTTTCTTTAAAACATAAAACAAAAACTATTTTAGTCCCTTTCTGCTGATAATGGTAAATTTTGAAAAATGCATAGGCTGAACATATGATCTAAATCATACTGTACTTCATTAATATCTTTTGGCAACATGTGCACAGATACCAAGGTAAAAATCACTGGAAAATCACTAGAGGGAAATAGTTTTGAAATATTTTTTTTCCTACAACAATCTAAGCCAAAAGCTGAGGAGTATTCTTAACAATATAAACACATAGAAAAGATTTTTAAGGGTTTGTTTCTAAAACATGACACTTATTTGCAAGTTGTTTTTTTTTTTTTTTTTTTTTTTTTTAGCAGTGTCAAAAGGCATCTCACTACATCTCAAATCAAGTTTCTTGCATCACGAATTATCATCTGTGAAGTACAGGTTCTCCAGGCTTGTGGGTCAAAGCTAATACCACTTCTTTAAATAATAATCTCAAGAAGCTGAGAGAATAAAAACTTAGTTCTAATTATAGAAATAAGGCATTGTCTGTCAGTGATTGTACTTAACTGCTTTATTCCTCATAACATTCTTAGGAGGTAGGATATTACATTTTATAGACGACTGGAGTGGCTAAGGAAGGTTGGGAGCCTGTCCAAAGTCTCACGTGGCTATGAAGCAGTAGAGCGGGATCTGACCCAGGTCTACAACTGCAGTGCCTCCCCTGCCAGGCTTTCTCTGATACCCACATCTTTCACCAAGATTATGCACTCACACAACTCAGGTTAACAGCACTTAAATTTAAGCCTTTTAGTCAATATATTTGAACTTTTCTTAACCATTTATTTAGATGTAATAGAATATTTGTTGCTTTTTAACAAAAAGCACTAAGGCTAGGAGACTGAGATTATGAATTCTGTATGTAAGAGAGGGGAGGGAGGGGGTAGCAGCTCTAGAGATTCCATATGTTTGAATGATTCTTAGCCCATATCTGGTGGGATTATTTGACCAACAGTATTCATTTAAATTGGCCCCATCTTTGAAGTGAGAAAAGCAAGAGGTCAGGGATAGAAGAGTTCGATTCTCTTTCTGGATGAAGTCTTTTCAGTGGGTTCTACTTAACTAATGGGACTCTTGGGTAGAAATACTTGTAACAAAATTAATAATAGTTTTTTAAAAGGTTTTGGCTAGTTACTCTTTGGACTATTATAAATATCTCCCTCTAATAAATATGGATAATTGAGAAGTGACTGAATAGTTTTATAAAACAATTTGACATAGATTAAAAGATTTCTGAATACAGGAGATAATGTCTGAAGCCTTGGCACAGACCTAAAGACTGTCAGTGGTATCTGAGAACAAAATTTACATTAGTAGAATTTCCCCTCACAAATAATAAATATAGGTGTGGATTTGTAACAGTAATCCTCTATAAGAAATATAGATTAGATGCTTTAGTAGACAACTAGACTTCATTTAGTTCCGGTGACCCAAGATCTTGCACATCTCTATCTTCTAACGTACCTGTTAACCTAGCTGAATTACTAATTATGTGGAAATAAAGCTGTTGTATCATCACCATCCCTCATGGCTGAAACCATAATCTGAAGATGCGTGTTATTAACTGTATCCGTTAGTAGTAAGCATTTTGAATTCCTGTTATGAGCTGCTGGACAGCCACCCTGAAGGTCTCATACTAAGGGACTATTGACAGGAAGAGCCCAGAATTAACTACCATGTGTGCCCTGACACAGTATAAGGTTTACCACATGCTGTGCAAACCCTGAAGTAAGCACTGCAGTGACATTTCTCGGCACACAAAATCAGGAGGTGGCATTCCTTATGACACAAAGACTTATTAAAACATGATAGAAGCAGATAAAAAGTGAATACAGCAGACCCAGACTGATTTAATCCAGAAGAAAAGGAATAAGGACCATTTGGAAATGTGTTTGGCATACATAATTACCAAGAATCATCTTACCTGAAATACAAACATATGCCTTCCTGCAGGAACAGGGCCCACTAAAACAGAGTCTAAAACTTGATCGTATTCTTCACTTTCTGCAGAGCCCACATAGATAATTTTCCATTCCAGGTCTAGGGTTAAAAACCAAAACATTATTTCATATTCAGTAATTATTAAAGACCATTTGAATGTCCACTTAACCATTTACTGGCTGCTAAAATTGGCTTCTCATAGCAAAAAATCCAGAAAGGCACTGAAGTGCTCCTTAGAAAATTCTTACGTTTCGTACCAGAATTTTCAAGATGCTGTTTTGTGAAATACTGGTCCCCTAGGCAGGGATCCTCACAAAACAAAGCAACGTGGCCAGAAACTTGGGGAATAATACAGCCTTCTCTTGAGGATTCACAGAGTACACTGGCAGAGCAAGTAGTCTGTAAAATCCTTCAGTAAAGAACACCGGTAACAATAATCCAGTTTTTCCTAAATTTATTTAGCTGAGGAATCCCTCCCCCTTTTCTGTATGTCAGCTTTTAACAATCTGCTAAACACCCTTTGGAAGGGCTTCCCCATACTATGTTGCACAGATCCAAACCTTCAAAGAGCTCCAAAGTGGAAAAATCAGCATTTGCAAACTTTCCTTGTGGCTCAGAAACCCCTTAGGGGCTTCAGCTCAACTGTTAAAGGTCCAGCCAGGTTTTTCCCTGTGGCACCCCTTCATATCATATATTCTTTACATTGGCAAGAGGAAACCAAGAATCCTTACACTTGATATATCAGAGTATATATAGTGGGAACAAGACAGAATAAAGTACAACCTAAGACACTGTAGGTAAATCAATCATTATATGTAATTCAGACTTTACTGAGCACCTTTTATAGTGTGCTCTGTGAGAAGAACCCAGAGATGAGTAAAGGACTAGCCTTCGGGAGGGGCCTCCTCTTTAGTAGGGGGACCACTCTACAAACACAAATCATCACTGAGACCTCCTAGTCCTCTTAGGGTGTTTGGCACTGTGTAGCCTGGTTCTTGGATTTACTACACAGAGACTACACCAGCACTCCCAGAGGGGTGTTTCTGGGTCACTTGTGGAGAATCAGTTACTGCTACCATGTGTTATTTCTGTGTAACTTTGTAGATATTTTTCTTCCCTAAACAGATAATAGTATAGGTACTACTTACCCATACTGTATTATAAACTGCAATTTATCAAACTAAAAGATCCTTAAGTGTATACTTTCTCTTTTAAGCCAGTAGTCATTTTCTGAGGACCTATTATGTCACGGTTCTGTCCCAGACCTTGACCGCTTTATCTCCAGCTTCTAGCACATTTCTAGATGCAGGGTCCTGCATATGACATCTCATGAAATCATCTATTTGTTGATGAAGATTAAGAGAGGGAACAAACAATATGAATATTAGTATAAAGATTTTTAGCTTTTACAGTGAGTGGCATGGGAAGACCACTGGACGGTTTTGAGTGGAGTGACATGATATAACTTTTTCATTTTAAGATGGTCATTTTGCCTGCTGTGTTCAGTACAGACTATAGGAGGCCAAGGGAAGAAACAATAGGATAGCTCAACTGAGACAAGAAATTATGGTAGCTTGGACCCTGTGTAAATATGGTGGAGAGAAGCAGTAACATTCTGGATAAATCTGGAAGATAGAGGCTATAAGAACCATTTATTTTTATATTGGACATGGGAGGGAAACAATCAGGAATTTGAGACACAGAGTGTAAGTGGAGATAATGAATAGGTATGGTAAAAATTTGGAAACTGTCAGCATGTAAAGCCTTGAAAATAGTGGGATTCCTAGGGAGTGGTCCTAGGGGCTCTCTAAAGTTAAGAGGTCAGGGAGATGAGGAAGAATCAATAAAGTAAGTTACAAAACTAGTGGCCAATGAGGTAGGTAACTCAAAAGTCAAGTGGATAAATGGTTTTAAGAATAAAGGCATGTGCAAGTTACTAAACTAAACCAAGTAAGGATAAGGCTAGGAATTGTCACATAGAGGTTTTCATAATGTTTTGTTCATTTCATATGTATTTATACTACTATGTATAGTGCTCTTGGCCTAATTTGTATAAGTTGACATATTTGATCTGGCATAGGAACATGGTTATGACTTGTGAACCTACTTTTATAAAATACCTACTGTGTGCTAGGCATTGGTCTCGCCACTTCACACTTGTTTAAACCTCAAAAGCTTTGTATCATTTCGATTTAATCATACCTGTTACACAAATAATAAAGTTGAGACTTTGAGAGGCTAAGTAATCTACCCCAAATTCACATAGCTAGTAAATCAAAGAATCAGAATCCAAGCTATGTCTCTGCAGCTTTAAAGCCTAGGCTCTTTCCAAAACCCTAAGGAAGACAAATTCCTCCCTTTCTAGCTCTCAAATTAATAGTGGAATAAAGGAACTTAATTCTGGCAAGGGGGAGGCCACGCAGATAAATCCAACCTTAACAATTATAGGCGGTAACTCAGGGAACACCTACCTGTATCTCACTTTCTATGCTTATGGATACGTCCTGTAGCTACTGAGATTGAAATGCTCAGTACTTATTGATAAATTAGCATCAGTTGTTTTGTTCTTAACTTTTTTTCTTTTGAACCCAGGTTTCATTCCCCTGCCCCCTGTATTTGAAACAAGGGCTAGGGTCAGATGTTTTTACACAGGTTATCAATGGAGGGAGTTTACTTATTTATTTAAAAAGGTAACTGTTTCATTTAATCATGGTGATCCAAGCCTGCAAGGATTTCCATTTTGATGGGAGTGAGGGAAGTCACCAAGGGAATTTGAAACTAATTACACTACTTGGGAAGACCTGTGATCTAGGGGAAAGTATGTAGCACCATTCAATTCTGGTACATTGTAAGTATGCAACTGACAGTAACTATAATTATTGATATAGATCAATTAAAAAAAAGAAGGCTCCATTCAATAAATAAGCAGAGGATCAGCAGTCCACAGAAGGCATAACAAAGAAAGCAGTGAAGTCAATCGAAACTTGGACAGGCTTCGTGACCATCAGATCAAACACAGCCAAGGTCTCCTATCAGACTTACAGGAAAGCCTCTGTTTGAATCTGTGGATTGCTGTCCTACCTCTGTATAAGTCTTATGGTAGACACCACTAAAGTCTCTTTAAGAGTAAGCACTCCTCAGGGCTTTTTCTGAAGCATAGCTATAGGGCAGCTTTTAAAGGAAAGTGAAAATACTTGGGAACTACTGACAACTTAAAAGCATGAAAAATGGCAGCCAACCTCTGGCCTGGGACTTGAGACAAAATTATAAAGTGAAAATTTCTCTTCAGGATATTCTGTAGTTTAATTTCAAGAACAAATTTTTAAAGAACTGCAGTATAAAAGAAGGGACCTGTAAGAAGCCTTTGCTAAGTAAACTCAATTTCCTTAATCCACACAGCCTCTAGGTGGAGTACATAAGCATGGCACCTTTTTGAAAGATTCCTTTGCAGCTTCAGTATGACTCAGCTTAAATTCTTTAAAAAAAAATACTAAATGCTCAGTATAGGTCCCCTAGGAAGTGAGGTGGTATACAAGTCGTAGTTGGTGTATTCCTGACATTGGTACTGCAAAAACTATGATGTAATTCAGCTGGGTTCTGAACAGCTCCCAGTTAGATACAGAACACAATTCTGCTTCCACCAATGGCAGGTTTCAACTATCCAAAGTCAAAGCCCTGTAACAACATTCTGAATCATCTATCTGCCCTGTAACAACATTCTGAATCATCTATCTTCCTTGTTCAGAACTGGCTCCTAAAATGAAAGGCATCACTTGAGAAATACCTGTAATTTCAAGAATTTCTAATGCCTAAAACACTGTAGTGTAAGTTGTAATGGACTAATCAATAGTTTCTCTTGCATTTGTCCATTTTTATATTCAATTGGTACTAAAAATGAAAAATTAGTCTAGAAGGTATGAACTTGGGTCTGGTGGCTGAAATGCTTTATGGTGGTACTACAGAAAATAGTTTGAGTACCGTAGTAAGAAAAATTCCCTTTAATTTTATTACCAATGGCCTACTTAGGAATTAGTTTAATAAATGAATCTTCCTTCAAAATGTGCCCTACTTATATGTGTGCATATAAGCTTTATATATGCAGTAAAACTCAATGAAGAGCACAGACTAAAGTATTAATTATGGTTACTTATAGGAGTGAGATGGGGGAAGATACTGAGTACAGAGGACTGTTACTTTATATATGTCTGTACAACTTTTAAAAAGTTTATTACAATGAACATATATTGTTTTTGTAATTTAAAAAGTTAACATCCTACACACATTTCATAGAAATTAAAAACTAATTTTTAAGTGAAAATGCTTTACACTGCCTTGATTAGCATAATTTAAAATGCACTGTTAAACATATTTGTAAGTTCAAAGAAATAGTCCCCTATTTAATTGTAAAAATTACCATTGATAAAGTTAAATTTTTCCCCCTCAAATTTTGAAAATGGAGCACTGTATTATTTTAATAATATCGCAAAGATAAGACTTTCACAAATTTTAGCTTTCTAAATATTTATTACTGCCCATATTAAAAATTTTATCTTTTTAAAGGGCTTAAAATGTAATTAGAAAAAAATAGTAAAAAATTTTGCATTGCCATCAGGACTTTACCTTTTACTTCCTAGCCCAGTTTGTGTCTTATGTTCAGGGTATTTGGATGTGGACTTATTTTAATTTGATTTCGACACGTTCTTGAAGAAAATCTTCTTTCAGACTACTTAGAAGCCAGTGATTAAGTCCTGGAAATTATTTAAATGCCTTACTTATTTCTGCTCTTGGGTTAAATGTAACTTCCTAGCTTAGCGATATTTTTCTTCCTGAGAGAGAGGAGAAAAGATTTCGGTCATTAAGGATGAGGAGTCCACGTTGGTCCGGGCGAGCCTGCGCGCCGGCATCTCCGGGCGCCCCGAGCATCCCGGGAGCCGGCCGGGGAGCACCCGTGGCCCCCGGGGAGCGCCGGCGCCGGCCCGCGGCGCCGAGGGGCCGAGCCTGCGCCCGCCTCCCCCGCTGGTTGGTCGAGGGAGCCAGAAATCAGCGCGAGGACAGCCTCGCTCTCCTCCCCGAAGCGGCCGGGCATGGCCACCCAGGAGAGTACGGCAACTCCAGCGTAAGCCCTAAAAATGGATCTGCCTCTCGCTCGGGGGCAGGAAGGTGGGCAGGCGCGGCGCCGTGTTCGTCACCCGCGGAGAGGAGGCGTCGTGACGCCGGGGTCGGTGGCCCGATTCTCTACTCTTGGTAAGATGGCTCCGCTGCTAACTCGCCGGCGAGACCACACACACACCTCTGCCTCCCCAGCGCCTGGCCCGGGCCGCCGGGGCTGCCGAGGCCGTTCGTGGCTCGGGGCCAGCCCGGCGCGACCCCCAGCCGGCGCCGCGGGCGTGAGTGCGGGTCTCGCGAGCCGCCCGCCCGCCAGACAAAGCTGACAACATGGCTACCTCCGCTCGAACAAGTTCCTCGCAAGTTGAGCCCCGGCAGGCGCCACGGCTGTGGCCGAACGCCGCGCGCGCCTCGGCGGCCGTCGTCCATCAACTTCAAGTTTCCCTCCGCAGAGCCGAGCCCGCAGCCCTCCCGGCGCCGAGCACCGGCCGCCCGCGCGAGGCCGGGCCCGGGAAACTTTCAACGTCTGCAGCCCGCAACTGACAGCCCGGCGGCGGGCGGGCGCCCGACTCACCTTCAGACAGGTCCTCGATGCACTCGAAGGTGATCTCGAACTGGAATGGGTTGTAGAAAGGAGAAGGGTTATCCAGCACCACTACATTGTTCACCTGAACCTTTGCCATATTTTGAAAAAAAACACAAACAATGGGAACGGGGGCTCGTTGCGGCACAATAAAGTCCAGCGCGCGGCCGCTCGGGAGAGCGCAGACCCCCGCCCCGGCGCCGGCCCGACGTCGTGCAGCGGCGACTTGAGAAACTTTTTTTTCCTCTTTTTATTTACACGGGAACACTCCACAGTGTTTTGCAGCTTTCCTATTTCACTAAACTACAGCCCATTCTGCTCTGATAACTAGCAGCGTTGCCCGCGATTGGCTGCACCCGATCTCTGACCCTCCTCCTCTAGCGAGGGCCTCCGCGGCGAGCAAGATGGGCTCCCGCTCCCGGA
Organism: Camelus ferus; assembly: GCF_009834535.1. Classification (NCBI taxonomy): domain Eukaryota; kingdom Metazoa; phylum Chordata; class Mammalia; order Artiodactyla; family Camelidae; genus Camelus; species Camelus ferus. The sequence continues at coordinate 37,009,021 of NC_045703.1, read as the reverse complement.
ATGGACTCGGAAACTTTAACTGCGGCTCCACCTGCTGGTGTGGATTAGGACAAAGGCGGAGAACAAAGTGAGTGGAATACGGGCTGGGAGGCCCGCGCGGAGGCCGCCGCTGGCGGCGGGGGGGAAGGGCGGCGCAGGCCCCGCCCCCGGCCCGGCGGCTCCCGCGCCTCACGTCGGGCGTGGCCGCGGCCGCGGCGGGGCGGGGCCGGGGGAGGCGTGGCCACGGTGGGGAGGCGTGCTCGGGCGGGCACGGCGGCGGAGGGCGCGATTCCGGGCAGCGCCCGCCTCTTGGGTTAAGTGTGGATTTCTTTTTTTTTTTTTTTTCTCCTTTTAACGCTCTTTTTACACCAGTCTAACGGCTGTGCTGGCTCTCTGCTGAATTTAACAGATGTGAATCAGTTGTCTACAGTAGGTTAGGTTCAGCTTTCTAGATATTGGGTAATATTTGAGGTAGTGAGAAGGGTTGGTTGCAGTGGAAATAAATTGCATTTTATAGACTGATGCCAACTCAGAAGGAGCAAAGCCATTTTGGAAATCTAGTTCTTGGCCAATATCAGCGTTTGGGCACGACAGCACCGTTAGTAAAATAGATACAAAATGAAGGGTGAGAAGACACTTTCCACACACTGTGGAATAGGTAATATCTGGGCTGCACCAGGGTCGTCTTCCTCCCATTCCAATCTGGAGAGCCTGGAATAAGAAAAAGATTACTGGAGATGTCATCAGTTACCCCCCAGGTTTCTGTGGTGGGCATAGCGGGAACATAAAAGGAGAAAATGGAAGTGTCAGGAGACCAAAGGGCAACAGATTCAACAGAGAAGGGGAAAGGAGCCATAGAGACCACAAAGATATGCATACCGAGACATGCATGGAATTTTCAAAAAATTTCATGGCTGTAACCGTTAGTAAATAAAAATTTATGGCACCACAAACAAGTTCAGAGGAACCTTTGCTGGATTATTCCACATTCAGTGTCAGTTTATTTATGCTGCTCGCATATCTTTGTAGGGAAGGGAAGAGCTTGTAACACGTCTGTGAGGTTGTGGAACTGTTTCTGTTTACTAAGAGCAGTATAAAAGTTTTTTTTTTTCTGCTGTAATGGGACCTGATATTCATAAACCATCATTTTTTCCCCCTTAAGTGTTGTGAATGAAACTACTAAACTTAACTAATGAAATTCAGAGAGAAAATTATTTCTTAAGTATCACCTATGCTGGAAGTTTTCACTTAGCATAGTGTCGAGAGAAGTTTATTACTATTCTTTGGGCATTGTTCAAACTTCAGAAGGTTGCTTTTGATGAGACTTCATCTGACGGTCTTTTGAAAGTTAGTAGGGGACAACTAACACCAGGCTTCCCACATTTAGGAAAACTACGTGGAGTGGGAGTCCCATTTTATTGTCAGTGGTTTAGCAGTCAGATAGGGCCTACCAGAAAATGCTTCCTCAAGCCCAGTTGTTTGTGTGTGTTAGAGTGTAAGAGTCATACTGTGGTGACAGATGCAGATTACTTTGACTCATAAACTGTATTCTCTGTTCGCTGTGAGTGCTGGTCCTAACACTATACCTCAGATAAAGTGTAAATTGCTGTATACTCTGAGACACACTAGATAAATGACCATTTGAAGTATAAAACATGATTCCCTTGAGAATGGTGTATGCAGTTTCCTGATTATTGCAGGCATACTTAAAAGGAGATTCTAATCCACTTGCTTTATAAAAACGACATTATAAGCTTGGTAAAGTCAAGTGCATTTTGCAGTCTGACCACAAGCATGTCATAATAAGGTGCACCTTACTGTAAAATTCACTTTTGGTGGATATGCAGCATTGATAATGAGAAAATTTACCTGGATACTACTAGTTTGGCTTATTTTCTTTAAAACCTTTTAAAGTGTCATATATAACAGCATTTATGGGGGGAGAGAACCCCTCCCTAATAGCTCACTGGAAACCACAAGAGTTGGCTCCAGGCCTCTCACATTGCCTCTCTCATCTTAACTCTTTTTTTCGCTCCTGCTCCTCAAACATACTAAAGAGCCTTCAAGCACCCTCCCCGGTCAGTCCTCACCATTAACAGTACTTACTTTCCAGGAAAGACCAAAGGGATTCCCAGATGTGCCCTTGCATATTTTTAAATTACCTGGTATGCCATACGGGGAAAAACTGTAAAAGCATCATTTTGGTTTCAGAGGCAATCTATGGGATCTGTTGCTGAACAACTTTTTGGTGACTCTCAGTTAACCATATTGCAGCAGATGGGTCACCATGAATGTCGTCATGTACTAAGGCCCACATGATGCTTGCAGGGCTGCATGGAATGTAATCCCCAAATCGTTTCTCTCTTTGCAGACTGCTTGGGGGAAGGATGGCTGAATAAGATTGTTTGGGCTCTAAAATGAATAAAACTTAAATTAATGCTTAGGACAGAGATAAATGAACCTAGGTAGCTATCTTTTTCGGCTGAATTGTGCCTCCTACCCCCAAATTCATATGCTGAAGCACTAACACTTCCCCCCCCCCAGTACAGACTGTGACTGTATTTGGTGACAGGCCTTTAAAGAGGTGTTTAAGTTAAAAGGAGTCCCTTAGGGTGGGTCCTAATCCATTCTAAGTGGTGTCTTATATGAGAAGGAAATTTGGATGTAAAAAGAGACACCGGGGCACTCATGCACAGAAGAAAGACCATGTGGGGACCCAGCAAGAAGGCAGTCATTTGTAAGTCAAATGAAACCAACCTTGCTGACACCTGATCTTGTACTTCTAACCTCCAGAACTGTGAGAAATTAGATTTCTGTTGTTTAAGCTATCCAGTGTGATATTTTGTTATGGCAGCCCTAGCAGACTAATACAGGTGTATTTTTTTCTCCCAGAATTAAGTTTATTTGGTAATCTAAGTGTATTTAATCCAATTATTGGTCAGTTATCAAGTGCTTTCTATGGCGTGAAATGAGGTGGTCCTTTAGCCGTGCCGGTAGGTTGTGCTGTGGTGCGGAGTGCTGTGCTGTAGCTGCTCCTCAGAGGAAGTACCTGCTGTTGAGCATACGCACCTTAAATTCTAAACAGACAAGATGCAACTTGCTTCTGTGTTCCGAAGCTCATCTACAGAGGGCTTCTAAGAATCTGAAACTTGAAGTTAAATTGAGTTCACACAGAAAACTAGATGGAAGAGTGAATTAAAATGTGCTAGAATTAAACTGGATTAAGTTAAAATATACTGAATTAAAATGTATTAGAACTAAGAATTAAATCAAGTCTCAGTCTCTGCCAGCTGCAAAAGTTATCATAGGAATGGAAATGCTAACCTCTTGCCTTTTCTTCAAATCCTAGATTCCACCTGGGGTAATTATCACTGTGTTGAATGCTCTTTGAAAAATCATTTGCATTATTGTCCCCATCTTTAAAAAAAAATTCTCGTTTAAGACTTGTTGTAATATGATCTTTAGTTAGTTTAAAGGGCTTTCTATTATTATTAGGTGCAAGATGTCAAAATTTAATGCTAGTTTTAACTGAAAATTCCTGTATAAATGTGGAATGTAAAGATTTGCTGCAGTTTACAGACATTTCTAAAAGGAATAAATCCTACAGTAATGATTTGGTACTAACTTATGGAGAGAGAGAACATTTATTACGTGGAATTATTGTGCTAGGCTTTGTGGAGTATTCAAAGACAAAAATATACTTGGACATGATCCGCAAAGACCTTATGGTCCAGTAGGAAAGGTAACTATGTATTCAAGTCAGTATGATACAGAATAAAAAGTGTTAGATGCAACTTTAACCATCAGTGGTTAAAGTTCTATGCAAAATGTGGTATCACAATAAAGGCTGTGTGTATGTGTGTATGTATAATATGTGTATGTGTATACATATATAGTATGCATGTATATGGTATATATGGTATGACGTATTCTTTACTATTTGTAAAAAAGCTTTTAAATAACTTCCTTTTGAGCCTTACAATATCCTGGTATGGTAGGAAGGTGAGACATTATATGGAGACATTATCATCTCCATATAACAAACGAGGACACTGGTGCTCGGAAACCGGCTCCTTTAATTGCTGACCTAGTGCTTCTCTATTTTCCCTCCACTGTGTCAGATAATATTTAAAGTGGACTTTATGTATAGGAAAGCAACTGGTATAATTTCCTGGAAGAACCCACAGGCTGGCAGACACTGTAGTAATGACTTGATTAATGCACTCTTGAGAAACAAAGCTCCATGAATGAGGTTTGCCCAGGTATATACTGGGAGTGAGAGGAGGCCCCAGCCAAGGCAAATCTGTGGAGTCTCCCTATTGAGGCAGAACACAAGCCTCCTGTTGCAGGAGTGATCCCATGGGAGGTGAGGGAGGATGGATCCCAGAGTGCATCCTTATACTTTTAATAAGATTTTCACATTTGTTACACAAAGTACATCCCCCTCCACCATTCTCTGCTCCACCTCATTAACAACAGTTTCACTGTTTTGTGTTCATTGATACCCATCATTAGGTTACAGATTTGTTGAGGGTATAAGCTGTGTCTGATCCCTTTCCACAGCTGGACTAGACTGATAGGATAGCTATTATCAATATTAGTCAGCTTTCTGGAGCACCATAATTGTGTTTGTTGTTGACTATTTGATGATGTTAATATCATGGAATTGTTTCTGACCAGAAGATTATGAATGGAAATGCTTGATAATTATATTCTTTTCTTGCAGATAGTGTTTAGCCATATGTTCTTAGTCCTCTTATAAATGAAGCTCTTTCTAAACTCGTATTCTCTCGAACTCTGTCTAACCGTCCACCAGCTTTCATGTTTTACATCCTATCCTTTTCTCTTTCACCCTCCACCTCTCCCATTCATCAGAGGCTCCCTCCTTTTCCTGGTACCAGGAGGCATTCGGTGATAAGTAAAGAGAGAACTCAAATCTTTAAAATATCTCTAGGTTAGACCACTGCTTGCACAAAGCCACTGCTAAGCATAGCAGCTTTTTTAGCTGGTTACTATAGAGACAAATGACATTAAATGGAGTCATACTTGACAGAAGCTAGGCAAGTAAGCTTCCTGAGATTGGAGGCCTTATATGCAGGGTTATTTAGGAAAGGTAAAAAACTGGAAAGGACAGGGAGGGGAAAGTTTTCACAAATGAGCTAATTAATTGGTAGATTTTCCATTGGTAGAATTTGTACTGGTTAAGGCCTTGAATCCAGCAGTGTTATGAATCTGTCTCCAAGTCCCCTGGTATGATTACACAGTGATTTTTTTTTTAAATAACAGCTATATTGCTGTCAACATTTGTATACAAATTTTTGTGTGAGACGTAACGTTTTATATTTTTCTGGGTATACACCTAAGAGTGGAATTGTTGGGTCATATGGTAACTCCTTATGAGGAACTACTAGACTGTACCATTTTACATTCCCACCAGCAGGGTATAAGCTTTCCAGTTCTCCACATCCCCACCAACACTTGTTATTATGTCTTTCTGATTATAGCTATGCGTGGTGTGTGAAGTGGTATATCATTGTGGTTTTGGTTTACATTTCCCTGATGGCTAAAAATGTTGATCATTTTTCATTTGCTTATTGGCTGTTTGTATATCTTCTATAGAGAAATGTCTGTTCAGCTCCTTTGGCCATTTTAAAAATTGGATTATTTGTGTTTTTATTACTGTGTTGTGAATTCTTTATAAATTCTAAATTACCAGATTTGGAAATTTTTTTTCCCATAGTGCAGGTTATCTTTTCATTTTCTTGGTGGGAGTGTCTTTTGCATCACAAAAGCTTTTAATTTTGATGAAGTCCAGTGTGGTAATAGCATAAGGACACAGACCAACAGAACAGAATTGATTGTCCGAAATAAACCCATGCATTTATGGTCAGTTCATTTTTGATAAGGGTTGCAAGACAATTCATTATGGAAAGAATAGTCTTTTCAAAAGTTACTGCTGGGAAATTGGACATCCACATACAAAAATATAAATTCAGACCTCTACTTCACACTGTATGCAAAAAGTAATTCAAACTGGATCAAAGACTTAAATGTAAGGTGCTAAAAGTATAAAACTCTTAGGAGAAAACACAGATGTTAATCTTCTGGCCCTTGATTAGGAGAATCAAGAAGTTTTTGAGAGATGATAAAAAGCACAAGCAAAAAAAGTCAGTGAATGTGGGATGTTTTTTCATTTATTTGTCATTTTTAATTTCTTTCAACAATGTTCTATACTTTTTAGAATATAAATTTTATGTTCTTCTTTTGTTAAATGTATTCCTAAGTATTTTATTCATTTTGATGCTGTTGTAAATGGAATTATTTTCTATTTTTTATTGAAGTATAGTTGATTTACAATGTTGTATTAGTTTCAGGTGTACTGCAAAGTGATTCAGTCATACATGTACATATATATATTCTTTTTTGGATTCTTTTCAATTATAGGTTATTACAAGCTATTGAATATAGTTCCCTGTGCTATACAGTAGGTCCTTACTGTTTATCTATTTTATATACGGTAGTGTATTATATGTTAATCCCAAACTCCTAATTTATCACTCCCCACCCCTTCCCCCTTCGGTAACCATAGTTTGTTTTCTACGTCTGTGAGTCTATTTCTGGTTTGTAACTTAAGTTCATTTCTGGTTTTTTTTTTTTTTTTTTTTTTTAGATTATACATATAAGAGATATCATATGATATTTGTCTTTGATTTATTTCACTTAATATGATAATCTTTAGGTCCATCCATGTTGCTGGAAATGGCATTATTTCATTCATTTTCATGTCTGAGTTCTTAATTGTATTTTCATATTCTTCATTGCAAATATATAGACAAACACTTGATTTTTAAAAATTGATTTTGTATTCAACTTTGATGAGCTTATTTATTAGTCATAATTTTTAATAGATTCTTTAGGATTTTCTATATGTAAGATCATGTCATCTTCAAACAGGGATGGTTTTACTTCTCCCTTTCCCTTCTGGTTGCCTATTTCATTTTTTGAAGGAATTGCCCCTCCTAGAACGTCCAGTACAATGTTGAGTAGAATAATGAGTGTGAGCACCCCTGTCTTGTTTCTGGTCTCAGCAAGAAAAAATCCAGTCATACGTCAGGAATGGTGTTAGTTCTGGGTTTTCTGTAGATGTCCTTCAGCAGGTTGAGGAAGTTCTCTTCTGTTCCTAGTTTGAGTGTTTTGTCATGAAGGGTTGTTGAATTTTGTCAAATGCTTTTCCTGACGCTATTGAGATGAGCATATGCTTTTTGTCTGTTCTTCTATGAATATGGGGATATTACATTAATTGATATCCAGATGTTAAACCACTAATCTTAGATTCCTGAAATAAATCTCACTTGGTCATGGTTGTATCATCCTTTTTATATATTGCTGGATTTGGTTTGCTAGTATTTTGTTGAGGATTTTTATATATATAGTCATGAGAGATACTGGTCTTTAGTAACATCTTTGATTTTTGGTATATGGGTAACACTGTTCTCACAGAATGAGTTAGGAAGTGTTTCCTCCTCTTCTACTTCTGAAGAAGAGTTCATGAAGAATTCATATCTGCAACTTCTAATGTTTGGTAGAATTCACCAGTGAAGCCATCTGTGTGTGGGCTTTTCTTTGTGGGTAGTTTTTAAATTACTAATTCAGTCTCTTATTAGAGATCTGTTCAGATTTTCTTTTCCTTCTTGAATCTGTTTTGGTAGTGTCTTTTTAGAAATTAATCTATTTCATCCATGTTATCTAATTAGTTGACATACAGTTTTTTGTTGTGTTCCCTTGTACTTCTTTTTATTTCTCTAAAGTCACTGAAAATGTCCCATCTTTGATTCCTGGTTTTAGTAATTTTATTCTCTCTTTTTGGCTTGGTTAATGTAGCTAAAATTTGTCACTTTTTGGATTCATTAATTTTCTCTATTGTTTTTATATTCTCTGTTTCAATAATTTTTGTTATAATATATATTATTTCCTTCCTTATGCTTGCTTTGGGTTTAGTTTGCTTTTCTTTTTTTTCCAGTGTCTTAAGGTAGAAGCATAGATTATTGATTTGAGATCTTCCTTCTTTTTTAATATAGACCTTTATAGTTTCAAGTTACTCTGTAAGCACTGCTTTAGCTGCATCCCATAAGTTGTGGTACATTCATTTTCTTTCATCTTAGTGTTTTCTGACTTCTCTTTGGTTCAGCCGCCTGCTCACTTCATGAATATGTTTTTACACTATCTCTGACAAATAGACTTTCCATTTTTGCTTAAAGATTACTTTGATTAAAAGTTCATTACTTTGCAGAGTAGCTCATTCCTTTTAAACAGCTCAAGGTTTCCAACAGTTCCCTGTAAAATTCTATATGTTGGTCTCAGTTATTTCTTTTGAAGCCACCCCCAAATTAGTCTAATTCCTTTTCCGTAGGCTAGTTCTCTAAATCCATCATAATTACTTTCTCTTCTCTAAATCTTTATTTCAGGCTAATTATACCCTATGTAATAAACTGTTCTTTAAGTGGCATTATTTCCATGCCTTTCATTATTTGTTTACTTTCTTTTTTATTAGTATTTCTTTTAAAATTTGAGTCTCAAAGTAGATATTAATACTCTGCATTAGGAGTCAGCAACTTTTTTCTGTAAAGGGTGAGATATAAATATTTTAGATATTTGAGGGTCATTCAGTGTCTGTCACAACTACTTGACTCTGCCGTTATAGTGTGAAAACAGCCATAGATAATATGTAAATTATAAGCATGACTAAGTTCCAAAAAACTATTTTGACAAAAGCAGGTGGTTGGGCCAGATTTTGCCCACAGATCATAGTTTGCTGACTGCTGCTCTGAATGTTATCTAACCAGTGCAGAACCTAGTGTGATTTTATCTACACTTTTGCATGCTAGTCTCACCTTAATGTATTTTTTAGATTGTTTTAAAATATTCTGAAGGGAAGTGGATATAATTCTCATTTGCTTCTCTAATAGGTAAGTTGTTTTTTTCCCCCGGGCTTTTTTCAAGATTTTTTCTTTAGCTTTGATTTCTAAGGTTTATATCATATGCCTAGGTATAATTTTATAAATCTCTTGAATTAAAAAAAAATTTTTTTTCTTAGACTTTTCATCTCTTTGCTTACAATATTGAAACAAATTGCTGATACTCAATGTGAGAACCTGTTAGAGCTCCTGGAGGTAAAACTCAACAAAAGTATCGGTACCCGCCCCCTGCCGCCCCCTACTGCCCCCACCCCATGACTGGGTTCCTAAGGAGTTTTTCATTCTCAGAGTTATCCACACTTAGCCTCCAGTAATTTGTGAATTTCAGTTCAGAGTTTCGTATCCCAGCACTGTGCCCATGGAGGCTTCTGCTCTGGTAAGTTGTAATTCTCTGTCTTTCTGTCTTTCCAGTTTTGAGGGCAGTGGTTTGCTCTGTGGTCCCATTTCTTAGATGGATCTTAGAACAATTCTTTGATTTTTCGGTTTGTTTAGGTTTTCATTTGTTAGGATGGATTGGCAACTTCTAAGTTCTTTAAATGCTGGACCAGAAACCAGAATAACTTACATAGCTTTTCTCCTATGTTTTCTTTTATAAGTTTTATATTTTTCATTTAGTTCTTTAATGCATTATGAGTTAATTTTTATATCAAATGTGAGTTATGAATCAAGATTGATTTTTTTTTTGCATAAAGATATCCAATTATTCCAGCGCCATTTGTGGAACAGATGATCCTTTCTCCATCTAATTCTTTTGCATTTTTATCAAAAAATCACTTGACCATATATTTGTGGGCCTATTTTTGGACTCTGTTCTATTCCAGTGTTCTGTTTGTCTATATCTTTTCTCCAATACCACACGGGGTTGATGACTGCAGCTTTGTAGTAAATCTGAAAGTTGGATCATGTGAGACCTCCTACTTTGTTTTTGGTTTGGCTCTTCTATTTTCTTTGCTTCTCCATAGAAATTTTAGAATCAACTTGTCAATTTCTTAAAAAGAGAGAGAGAAATCCCACCAGGATTTTGTTTGGACTTACATTGAATCTATAGAGCAGTTTGGGGAAACATCTTAGAAGTACTGTGTTTTCAGTTCATTCCATGAACATGGAATATCTCTTGATTTGATCAAGTCATCTTTGATTTCCTTTATCAGTGTTTTGTACTTTTTGCACACACACACAGACATCTTTTTTAAGGTTTATACCCAAGTATTTTCATATTTTTGGGGTGCTGTTATAAATGTATTATTTTTAAATTGCAATTTCTAATTGTTTTTTCCTAATCTATGGAAATATATTTGATTTTCATATGTTGACTTGCACCCTGAAACATTGCTACACTTAGTAGTTTTAGTAGCTTTTTTTGTAAATTATTTGGGATTTTCTACATAATCATATTTTCTGTAAATATGAACAATTTTAACTTCTCCTTTTCAATATGTATGTTGTTTATTTATTTTCTTTGTTTTATTTCACTGGCTAGAACCTCCAGTATAATTTTGAATAGAGGTGATGAGAGCAAATCTCCTTGCCTTGTTCTGATCTTGAGGGTGAGGGTGGAGATGGAGATTCAGTCTTGTATCATGAAGTATGTTAGCTGTAGGATTTTTGTAAATATCCTATATCAGATTGAAGAAATTCCCTTTGTTCCCTACTTTTCTGAGAGTTTTGTTTTTAAATCATGAATGATTGCTGGATTTTATCAAATGTTTTTTCTGTATCTATTGAGGTGGTCATTTGATTTTTCTTCCTTAGTTTGTAGATATGGTGAATTGCAGTGATTAACAGTTGAATGTTGAATTAGTCTTGCATTCCCAAGATAAACCTCACTTAGTTATGATCTATTATCATTTTATGTATCATTTGTTTTTCTTTTACTTTTGAAGGGTTTTTTTTTTTTCATCTATGTTAAGGAGAGATACTGGTCTGTAGTTTTCTTTTATTGTATCTTTATCTGGTTTTGGTATCATGATAGTGCTATTTTCATTAAATGAGTTAGGAAGTGTTCCTTGTTTCTCTATATTTTTGAAAAGTTTTTGTAGAATTGGTATTACTGCTTCCATAAATTTTTGATGGATTCACCACAAAGTTATCTCAGCCTGTAGCTTTCTGTGTTGCTACATTTTTAACTACATAGTCAGTTTTCAAAGTAGATAAAGGATTGTGCAAGTTATCTATTCCTTTTTAGATAAACTTTGGCAGTTTATATATTTCAAAGAATTTAATATGAAAATGAATATATGTATGTATATGCATGACTAGGACATTGTGCTGTATACCAGAGATTGACATATTGTAATTGACTGCACTCCAATTAAAAAAAAAAATTGACCATTTCATCTAAGTTAGGACTTAGAATTGTTTATTGTATTTTCTTATTATTAATTCATTGTCTTTAGGGTCTATAGTGACGTCCCCTCTTTTATTCTTGATGTTTGTAAATTGTATCTCCATTTTTTCCGCTTAATGATCAGTCTAGGCAGAGGTTTATTAATTTTTATCAATAGTACTCATTATCATTACTCATTATGTATCATACACCTTTTAAAGAGCTTTATTAATATTCTCTTGGATATCCAAGAATCTATTAAGTATTTTCTATTTTTATCCTTTTTTTTTTTAAATAAATAAACTAAGGCCTGGATATACAGGCATACCTCAGATGCTGCAGGTTCAGTTTCAGACCACTGCAATAAAGCGAATCACATGAATATTTTGGTTTCCCAGTGCAAATAAAAATTATGTTTACACCATGCTGTAGTCTATTAAATGTGCAGTAACATGTCTAAAAAAAGTATACACACCTTAATTAAAAAGTATTTTATTGCTAAAAAATGCTAACCATCATCTGAGCCTTCAGTAAGTAGTAATCTTTTTGCTAGTAGAATCTTTTTGCTTGATATTGACAGCTGCTGGCTGATCAGGGTGGTGGTTGCTGCAGGGTGGGGTGGCTGTGTCAGTTTCCTAAGACAGTGATGAAGATGCTGCATCAATTGACTTTTCTTTCACCAGTGATTTCCCTGTAGCCTGCACTGATGTTTGATACCATTTTACCCACAGTAGAACTTCTTTTAAAATTGGAGTCAGTCCTCTCAAATCCTGCTGCTACTGTGTCAGCTGAGTTTATATAATATTCTAAATCCTTTGTTGTCATTTTAGTAATCTTCACAGCATCTTCAGCAGGAATAGATTCCATCTCAAGAAACCACCTTTTTTGTCCACTCATTAGAAGCAACTCATAAAGTCTTTTTTAAAAATATTTTATTTATTATTATTTTATTACTTAATTATTTTTTATCTTGAGGGGCAGGTAACTAGGTTTATTTATTTTTAGAGGAGGCACTGGGGATTGAGCCCAGGACCTCGTGCATGCTAAGCACGTGCTCTACCACTTGAGTTATACCCTCCCCCCAACTCCTCATAAAGTTTTATCATGAAATTATAGCAATTCAGTCACATCCCCAGGCTCCACTTCTAATTCTTGTTTTCTTAGTATTCTCACCATATCTGCAGTTACAAGAGTAACAGCAAAGATCACCGATCACTGGTCATGGTAACAAATATAATAATAATGAAAAAGTTTGAAATATTGTGAGAATTACCGAAATGTGATGCAGAGACACAAAGTGAGCAAATGCTGTTGGAAAAATGGCACCAATAGAATTGCTTGATTCAGGGTTGGCACAAACCTTCAATTTGCAAAAAAAACACAGTATCTGTGAAGTGTAGTGAAGCAAAGCTCAATAAAACAAGGTATGCCTATATTGGGAAACTTGCCTACAGAATGACAGCCAGAATGACAGATCAAAGATTCAAATCCAAGTCTAGGTAATGCCAAAGCCTTTGCTTTTGACCACTCTGTTTTATTGACTGGTCTAAAGGATGACTCAAAATCAGATAAACTTATGAAGAGAATCGTCTCCTTCTATTGAGACTGGCTGCAAATGTTTCGTTTTCATCACTGGACTGTAATGTCTTCTATTGTCTGTCTTTGGACTCTTACCTGTAAACATCTAGTACAGAATCTAGTTCAGAACTTGTTGTCATAAGGTGTCTGTAGATCTGTTTGCTCTTTCTAAAAGTTTAGACCACTCAGTGAGGGCACCTACCAAGGAGAGACAGCAAATTTGGGGACTTCCACTTGCCACAAAATACTCAATAACACATATTAGATTTTCAGAACATAGACTCTCCTAAGACTTTACAGTAATGGGATACCTGGAGTCCTGATGCTATCTGTTCTTGGTAGAAATAAAAGCCTTGATTCTATGCCCTTCCCTTTAAAGTACAGGAATTTCTTTTTCTTCATAGTTATAAGATAAGCTTTTGACAGTAAAAGCTAACTTAGCTTGCTTGTTGTCTTAGGTCTGACGGTAACTGCTGTCAAAGACTCAGGAGAATGGAACCTGGAGGCTGGGGCGTTAGTCCTGGCAGATGCAGGTCTCTGCTGTATCGATGAGTTTAACAGCCTCAAAGAGCATGATAGAACCAGTATCCATGAAGCAATGGAGCAACAAACCATAAGTGTTGCTAAGGCTGGGTAAGAGTTTCTTTTCTTTAAAATCTATGGGAATAATGAGATTCATTAATATGTGGTTATGGAAAAATGTGAGCCATATTGAACTGCAAGGTATGTTTGGTCCTCTCAGAGATTATCATTTATACACTTCAACACATGTTAGTTTTCTCATGGACATATGTGGAGAAGTAAAAATGAGTTGTTGAGAAAAAGAAAGGGAAAACTAAAGTATAAATGTAAGTTGACTTAATTCTTGGAGGGGACTTACAAAGAGCTTTCATTGCAGCCTTCAACTCATTCTCTCATTCAATAATTGTGCATTTACTCTGGGCGTAGTACTATGTTAGGAATTTTGAAAGATTCGAAAAGAAAAAAATAGTAATTTCTGCTTTTGACGGCATTCTTCTTATATTAGCATTCTCCTTATATATCCTCATGGAAGGTTTATCACAGCATCTGGAAAATAAAATAATAATATATATTAGCATGAGATGAAGTACCTACTGTGACTCAAGGAGGCTCAGAGGTTGAGATATGTGAGTCCTGGACTGCAAATGACCAATGAGGAGGAGAAATAGGCAGGTTCAGATAGAAATCCATTCATCCAGGCCCTGCGGTGGTTATGAGAAGCTTACCTGGCTACAAAGGCTGACCATCAAGCAAGCTGCCAGGTCATCCAAGCAAAGAACAGAGCCAGAACAATCTCAGCCCTAAGGCTCCTGTTACAGATGTGAGGCCAGCTGATCAGGCAGATGGGGCTGCCAGCAGAGTCTTCAAACAGTAGTGGGTACTTGGGAGCCAGGCAGACACCAGGTGGCTAAGGATTCTTTGAGATCTATTTATATATAGTCATCAAAAAGGAAAGTGGTAAGGGCAGTAAGAGAAAGATATACACCATTGGAAGAAGATCCAAGAAAAATCTAGGCAGAACCATTATCAAATCTATTCATTTCACTCAATGTATAATCATTCAGAGCCCACCATATGCTAGGCACTGTGCAAGACACTGAGAAGTACAGAGGTGGATACAGCACCATCCTTGAGGTGTTCACTCTTTTGTTGGGGAAGATAGAAGAGCAACAAAGGGCTAAGTCAATAATAAAAGAGTGATAGGAGAATGTACTTTAAAATAATTATTGCTTCTAAACTCTTTATCAGGGGAAATTGGAGATACGGTTTATGAAGTGTCTTCAAGGCTACTTTCTCTTCTCATTATGTCTCCATTCAATCAGCACCTTTGCTGTTTGGTAGAATCTATGGTTTATTTCAATACGCCTTTTCCAGAGGCTGTCTGGGACATTATGGAAGATTCCCAAGTAATTAACCCCTACATCAGGGAAAATGAAGACAAATGCTGTGAATCTGGTTTAGAAAGGGAGAAAACTAGCAGTGCTGTATGACAGGCTGTAGGATAAATCTTTGGAAGTGAGGGTATTTTCTCTCCTTTTAAAAAAAAAATTTTTTGTGGGGGGTGGGGGTGGGTAATTAGGTTTATTTATTTTATTTATTTTTAACAGAGGTACTGGAGATTGAACCCAGGACCTTGTGCATGTTAAGCATGCGCTCTACCACTGAGCTATACCCTCCTCCGGAAATGAGAGTGTTTTATTAACCACTCCTAGTGCCTTACCCTCTGCTAAGTGTGAATTAGTATGAAACTTTTGTGCTATATCTGTATGTCTTAAGTTCCAAAAGAAATCTTCTTGTAGCTGCACAGTACGCCCACAGGTTGGACCATCTTGTCATAACCATAACTACTTTATGCACTGGAATAGTGCTTTTCACTCTATTTGTGGTGAAGGGCCAGTTTCGTTTATTTGTTTATTTTTTTTCCAATTCATCACAGAGAAATATTTTTATAAAATATAATAAAAATAACTTTTTAGTGAAATAAAAAAGCAAAGACATACAAGACACAAGCTGAAGTTCTTCTTCCACTTGTGATAGAGAAAACTGTAAGAGCATGTCACTCTCATCCTAACGAGAAAAATCCAGAGAGCCCTCAAAACTCATAACCTTCCTTGAGCACATCAGAGAGCTGAGTGTATAAGGAAATCAGGGGAGCTCAGTTCCAAAGTGCGACAAGCCCCTCCTAGGAGACATGAGGCACACAGACTGTTCACTTCTGATGGAGCATGGGAGGAAGTAGTGGCTGCCATAGAAGCAAGTGAGAAATAACTAAAAAATTTTTAATTCCCTGAAACCCAAATGTGAGATAGCATGTCGGTCAAACTTTTTTCCACGGGTCTCTTCAGGAAGGAGCCAGGTAAAAAGGTTCTGCTTTGGGGAGAAGGGTAGAAACAAAAGCCATCATCCCCTAAGGTAAGGGTGGGAAAAGCTCTCGGGTCCAGAATCCTGAACCAATACAAAGTAGAGGTCTCTACCACTGGGAAAGGGACAGAAAGACCCCTTCTGCCCGAGAACCACCACAGATACATGGCAGGGTTCAGCTTCCACTGGTGGGAAGGACAGGAAGCCTTGCAACACTCTGGTCTGTCCACTCCAAGAGCAGGTGGCCTAGCACCTGCCTAAGACTAGGAGACCGGGAACTGGCCTGGCCCCAAAATAAGCCTAACACCAAGTAACAAGCAACAGCAGTCTGCAGCTGGGGCAGGCGCTGGAGTGAGCTTTATTCATAATCACCCAAGGTTAAAAACAACCCAGAAATCCATCAACTGGTGAATGGATAAGCACATTTCAATACATCCATGCAGTGGAATACTGCTACCAATATAAAGGAACAAACTATTGATACATACAACAAATGGTTGAATCTTAAAAGCACTATGTGAAGGGAAAGATGCCAGGCACAAAGTTTATGATTCCATTTATATGAAATTCTAGAAGCAAAATTATAAGAAGGGTAATCAGATCAAGTGGTTGCCAAGGGTTGGGGGTCAGCAGAAGGGACTGACTTCAGAGGGACATCTTAAAAAGTTGAATTTTACTATTCGTAAATTATACCACAATAATTCTTAATTTTTTAAAAAAATGTATATATATATGTATGTGTAAATCCATATATTTTACTTCTAGAATCAACAGACAAGAAACCACTAGTCAAATGCTACTGAAGTTTCCAAACACTTAACACTTTCTACACTCATCTCTTCCCTGACTAGTAACAATGTAGAACAGGTTCAAGGTCACAGTCCCAGCTTTGACCCCTGATGGTGGACTCACAGAGTCCACATAAGGATGGGAGGAGATAGAAATGAATAGCAGTGCTGGGGAGGTGATACATTCATCATCAGTAAAGCTCTTTTTTAAAATTGGAGCAGCATCTTCCAAAGGAAATAATTTTAAAGAATAATTTTCAGATTGGATTTCTTTTGTCTGTTGGGAAAGAAGATTTCAGCTGAGAGACAGGAGATTTGAACTTTATTTGGCTACTTCTATTTACAGTCACTTTTCCATTGTTTCTGCTTTAAACTGTCTGTCAGATACATGATATGTTTTGCCTGAGAAGCACTTTGAATGCTTTGATTTAATGAACTTTTCTCAAGGGCTTATTTTTAAACCATTGGGCCACAGCAGGCATTGATGTTATTGTTATTTTTGTGGTAAACATTTATATGATAATCTTTTCAATATTCAGTTCTTCAGATGTTTCTCTTTTGTCAGAGTTTGGTACATACCTCTTTGAACTGTGGCATGGATCACGACCAATATTTCAGTTCCAACTTCTTTAAATTTATGTAAGAAGTTTTACTTTTCAAGGCATTTTAGCATATACATTTCATTTAAAAATTGCTATAATTTACTGCATTCCTGGATCTTTGTTCTCCTCTAAATTATTATCCAACCAAAGTCTTATCCATTGACTCTCAGGTGTGGATGTTCGTGGCATTCTGATTTATTCCTCACCCCACATAACTGTTTCTGGATTCATGAAGACATTTGTACTATTTTATTTTTATCATGCATTTTTAAAGACCGAGTTCCTAAACCTTGCATAACTGTACTATTATGTAATGATAGTCAGTGGTTTGCTCCTTTTATTTCTTCATCTTGAAAGGGTTTCTTGATCAACTTAGTGCAGATACTTTTTAATTACTTTGTTACAGCAGAGCTTGACTTCCTGTAGTCTCTGAACTCACTGAGCAGTCAGCTTCCAGCCTGTTCCCCAGGTGACAGGCCCACTGCATGCTAAGGGCATCTGTTTGTAGCTGCTTTTGCTTCTGAACACAATGTTTCTAACGTTTGCTGGACTGAAAATGTATTTCAACCAGACTCAATGTTTCTTACACTGTTCAAAAATTTAAATTTTATTTGAAAATATACATCTTGGATTTGAGTCGCTCTCACTGTGAGTTATTAGGCTCCGTGTTTTCTGCACAGAGGATGTGGCCTGAAATAAGAATCCTCAGGAAGGGCTGATGTTGCCGTCTAAGAGACCAGACACTTTTCCTCTGGAGTTATTTTCTTTTTTGTGAATTCTCGGTAAAATTACCTAAAACTGCCACTATCACTACTCAGTAACAACAAATACCCAACAGTAACAAAAGCAGTGAATGTCCCTTTCTTCAGTAATAAAACTAAATTGTGAATATGCTTGTTTAAAAGTCAATGTGGTTAGGATGGCAAGAGCATAAGCTGTAGGGTCAGAGAGACCTAGAGTCAGTTCCTGCCTCTGTTACTACTTTCTGATCTTGTGCAAGAGAATTGTCATCTCTCAACCCCAGTAACTCAGCTGTGAAATGAAAATAACAACACCCTTCTTCCAGGGTTGTTTTCAGAATTTAGAATTGATATATGTGAATTTGCTCGCTCAGTGACTGTTGTATGGTAAAATCCACATAGCATGAAATTTACCATATTAACTTAAGCATACGGTTCAGTAGTGTTAAGTACATTCATTGTTGTACAGTCATTTATGTACTTTTAAAAAAGTTTTCTAGCCAATATCCTCTTAGGCCAGGATGAGAAGGTACTTATAACTCTTCAAAATTAGATATTCACAGGTATTCCCAGGACTCCTTGTGTTTATGAACTCAGTTAAGTCTCAAAATATTTCAGAATTATTACAACAACACCATTGCCAATAACAAGCACTAGAAAAAAACTAAGTAATATTCAAGCCTTCTTTGCAGGTCTTTTTGTATTTAGAATATATTCCACTAAGGTTCAATATGGTCAGAGTGTGTTTTCAAAAGTTATTTAAATTAATTTTTTTAATATGGTTGTATTACTGATTTGATACACAGTGAGGAAAGAAGTTTTTAAATCTGTGTTTGTGTTCACTTTTAGAGTTTTCTTTTTTCTGTCTTTTTGATTTAATTTTATTTTCTGAATTTGTAAAACACGTTTCAGAAGGCAAAACTATACACCAAAGAAGTCATCAAACCCTTACCCCTTCCATTCTATTTTCTTCTATCCCTCACATAAACCTTTTTCACTAGTTTCTGATTTATCCTTCTTATGTTTCTTTTTTTGGTTTGTTTTGCAAAAATAAGCAAAAACACATGTGTGTGTGTCTGTGTGTTTGCATCTCTTCCTTATGCAAAAGAGCATGTTTAATATACATGCACTTTGGTACTGCTTCATTGGTATCCTGTAATTATTATATGTAGTGTTCTCATTATCATGTTTTTCATATGTTTTTTAGAAATTACGCAATTTTGGTTTGTATATCCCCTTTCTCAAGTTTTTTAATCTCCAGGTAGAAGGGCCTTTTAAAAATTATTTGATTTTTGTTGATGTTATTAATTTCTAGTTTTGCTGCATTGTGGTCAGAGAATGTTGTTTGTGTTATTTCAACTTTCAGGAAATTAATGAGGTTTTTTTCCTTTGTGGCCTGATATAAGAACAATTTCATCACTGGCCCATCTATGCTTGTGAAGTTATATTTTCTATAATCAGAATGTAACACACATACACACACATATAAACTGTACCTTAGAAGGACTTCTGTATCTTTACTTACCTTTTGTCTGTTTGATGTGTCTTGGGCTGAGAGTGGTTTGTTAAAGTCTCCTTGTTACTGTGTGTCTGTAGTTTTCTCTTTGCGTCTCTCATAGTTTCTGCTTTATGGAGGTAGTTGCTGTGGCTTTAGCATTTGCATTTTGTGTTAATCCTTTGTAGCCTGAATTTTACCTTGCCTGGTATCAAGATCACAACTCCTGATTTCATATTATTTACATTTGCCTATTATATCTTTGCTTCTTCCTTTATGTTTAGCCTTTTGATTTCATTTTGTTCTCTTGTATACAGCATAGAGTTGGTTTTATTTTATTTTGCTTTGCTTTATAGGTAACCTGAAAATCTTTTTATTTTAATGTTAAGCACATTTACATTTATTGGTTTTATGTTTCATTTTTTAAAAAAATTACTATGTGTCTTTTTCCATGTGTTTAGCATTTAAGAAGGTTTGCCTTTTTTATGCATTAGGGGTTAGCAATTTTTTTCTATATAGGTCAAGATAGTAAATATTTTAGACTTTGTGGGCAATATCATCTCTATTGCAACTACTCACCTCTGCTAATGTAGACAGCATGACTGCATCTATGTATCTATGATGTAGCCAGAACAAAAGAAGCCATGGCTAGTATGTAAATGAATGGGTATCACTGTTTTCCAGTGAAGCTTTATTTACAAAAACAGGTGGTGAGCTGGATTTGACCTGCTGGCTGTAGTTTAATGACACCTGATTTAGAGCTTATCTGTAACTACCTTTTATGATGCCTGCAGCCCTCTTTGTCTTCACTTGGGAGCTTTAAATAATATCCTCTGACTTTACTCCATTACCCATGTGTGCATAATGAACGTGTTCTATTTTCCTCTTTCTCTCTTCTCTTTACTCCTTAAAAATGGTTATATTATTTATACTTGGTCGAACAAATAGCACTTACGTTTACATACACTTCTTCCACTTTTATACCTTCCCTTGTTTTGATCTTAGACCTAAAATTAAATATATTCAGTGCTCATCATCAGTCCTTTGCCAGAATATCACTGTCATCTCTTGGTTGAATAAAGCTCATCCTCTAACAGATTCCTTGGGAGGGGCTCTTGAGCACTACACTGAGTTTGTGCATGTTTCAAACTATTTTTCATAGCTTTGATACTTGAAACACAGCAAGGCTGGATATAAAGACCTAGCCTTACACTTTCTTTCTTGTAGTCTTTCTTTGTATGCTGCTATTGACAAATCAAATGCCATTCTGATATTCTTTGCTTTGTAGGTGATTTGATTTTCTTGCCTGAAGGCCCAGAAGGATTATTTTTTTCCTTGCAGTTTAGATGTAATACTTTTACTAGGCTGTATCTCAGTTGATTAGTCTTGATCATTTTTTTAAGATGTCCATGAGTCCTTTGAAATGTAGGAGTCTTCTTTTCTGTCTGGAAATTTTTCTTGAATTATAGTTTCACATATTCTGTTCTTTGTTTTGTTTTTATTTTTCAGAAACTCTAATTGTATGTATGTTAGATCTTCTTTTCCTAGATTCTATGGCAACCGCTTTTTTTCTTAGACCTTTTAGCTCTTTTCTATTTTGTTTTTATTCTCTTGGCATTTTTACTCCTCCTCTTAGCACCTTTTATTATATTTTTTGTCTGTTATCATCATCATCATCATCACCATCACCATCATCATCACTGGTTCCTGCATTTGTCTAGGAACCTTGAGCCAAAACATGATTCTGCTCCAGGATGAAATACTGAATCTACAGGGTGGATGAGAACTGTGAAGGTTTTTTAAAGTTATAATAAGACTAGCTCAAGTTACCTGAAATAGACCTGCTAGGGTCTGTGGGGTAGCAAAAGCTGCATTTTGGGGTGACTGGAGCATAATTTAGGGAATTGGGACTTTGTTCAAAGTGGATATGAACTAGCAGCTATATTACATCATTGCCACCTTAGCATCAGAAGTATTTTCATTTTCACACCTGCTCTCCCATTGTTGTGACTCAGATACTTTCTCTGTCTTTGATTTATTTGTGTGTTTGCGTATCTTTTAAGCTTGTTCAGCTCTCTTTAGGAGTTCAGCTCTCCTTCTTATGTCCATTTCAAATACCCTGCAGAGAGGCCCAGTTAGATATTATCATCCCTATTAGAAGGTTTATGCAAGACCAGTTCAGAGGCTTCTGGCCAGTTTTAATGGGTTGACAGCTCTTGGGTCAGTTTCCAATATCTGGTCCGTCCAGTTGTCCATGTATGGCAGTTTACATAGAAGGAATTGCAGAGTTATGTGCTTGGTGGGCATTCCAGTGGCTGGGCAGGACTATAACGAGGACAAAAGAATCACTTAAGGAATATACCAAAGAACAAGTGGTACAATCAATTATAAATACTGGTAGATTTGTTGGTGATAGGAAACAATAGTTTAGACAGAATAGCCTGGTGAGTCAATCTAAATAGGAGGTACTCTTTACTTGAAGTCTCAAGCTCAGTGGGTTTCAAAAAGACAAAAAAGATGGCAAGGTTTTCCAAGACAGTATTTAGTCACATGTAGCTAGTAAAATGTAAACTCTTGGTGAAGCCCTGCAGTTTGTAATTCTTACAATTTCTCTCCAGATCATAGCCACCACCTATTATTATGTGTCCTTTTACTTTTTAAAAATTTTTATTTTGACCTTACTGTAATATCTATAATATCACTTACTGAAAAATGCAAGAACGTGTTGGTCTTGCTCTTGGGCTGGCAATGTGCCCTCAGTCACCAGTGTACATCTATCATCTGCTTGGTGAGGGAACCAAAGAAAACACTCTTCAAGTTCCACTTTTAGCTCATGTATCCATGTTTCATAGCACTTACTCTGGATCAGTCTACAATTTAAGAAAAAGTTGAATCTGCCTCCAACATTAGCTCATCTAATTGGCTAACAGTTTCCTGAATCTTATGTTCACTCCCCCTAATTAGAAGCCTGTTAATCTTGATGCAGAGTATCAGTTCATTGCCAAATGCAGAACTCCTTAGGAAATGTCTCTGGAGAGAAAACATATCAGGTTGCTAATCAGGAAGCAGGTAAGAAAAGTTAAGTATGAAAAGGGAATACTTAATCATGTATCCAACCAAAATAAAATAAGGATACTCTGAATTTTACTCTTGAAACACTTTACCTGCTTCTCGTTCCCTAATTCCTTCGGTTTCTGTTCCCTAGAGTGAGAGTCCTTCACTGAGCTATTGAGTCCAGGTGTTTGGAGCCCATTCTCTAGGACCACTTCAGGATTTTCTTTGAGACATTTGATACCTTGCAACATCATTTTTAGGAACTCTTGGATATGTCTGCTTCTGTTCTCTCCCTTTTGTTGTCTCCCTCATGTCTCAAGTGAGTAAAATCTGATGGACTTGAGAAGGAATTTTTATTTGAATTATAATCTCCCTTAAGGGTATTATATGAACCACTGGATCAGAATGTCTGGCTGGCCGCCAAGCTGAAGGGAATCTCACAAAGGGGATGTGTGTGTGTGTGTGTGTGTGTGTGTGTGTCTTACTTTGTATACACTGTACAGAGGCAGAGAGTTCTTTTAAAACATAAGAACCACACAATTAATTGTTCCATATAACTGTGCCAATTCCACAAACTGTTTTAGATTTGAGGTTAAAGTTTACCCGTGTGGTGGGCATATACCTGCGAGGGTGTATGGTGAGCCATACACTCACTGTTCTAATGCACAAGGGGCTAGGAGGAAACCAGTCAATATGATTTCTGCGGTGTAAAAGCTTGTTATGGGCAGTCATAATAGGGGGAAAAAACACTAAAACACTCAGGATGTCTACTAAGGATGTCTAGAGTCTACTAAAGTATAACTTATGGTGTCAGTGACCAGACTATAGGTCTTATTGAATCCATATGTTTGAAAAGACGAATAGTTTTATTGTTCTTGCTTATGCTACTTAAATCTGAAAATATTTTTAAAGTTTGGGAGTTTAATCTTTTACATTTTGTCCTGGCTGCTTAGCAAAGTAGGAGAGGAAACCAAGAAGCAAATGATGCAATATGAACTTAAAAGAGGGTATCAGTATTTGAATTTACCTTTTTAAATTGTTCACGTTAGTCCCCACACCTGGTAAATGGCAGCCCAATGCCACGTGGCTTTGTGAAGTCATTTGAGAGGAGCTTTCCCTGGTGATGATCTTTAAGTCTGTAATATGCTAAACTGAATAATGATTTGGGAAAGATAATATTTCATTATTTTCTAGGTTCTTTTCAAACTTAAATAGGGTAGTATCTCACCTAGGGCAGGGTATCAGATTCTTCAGTAATAGAGGATACCCTCACTACTTGCTGGGGACACATTTTAGGAGACAGTTTGACATTGCAATTACATATTTGCTGCTACTAAATTATGCTCGCATGCCTAGGTAGAAGCAGAGTCTAAAATTTAAAAGCAGCAAGATGGCAATTTATTGTTTTGCCCAGTGAACATGCCTTGAGCTCTAAGCAGCCACATGGTCTCTGCTAGCTACTAACACCACAAGGATGAAAGACAAGACCCAAGATGCTCACAACCTGCCACTCACTGAATCAGCCTAGGGGTAAAAGGTAACTTGCCAACATTACTGACCTTGTCGGAAAGCAGGGGGTGCTGTGTATACCTAGCATTTCAGATTACCAAAAAAATATGCAGCAGATTGTGAGAATATCATCTGTGTTTTTATTTTGCATAGTTTTTGTGGGGTTTTTCATCCATTTTCGGGGGTGCTAAGCAGTTTTTTTTTCAAGTGAGGCCCTATTAATCTAGAAATGTTGGATAATCTAGAAACTGATATGTGAGTGTTGTATCCAGACCGTTTTCTGGCCTGATTCTTTAGGTTGGGATAGTTGTTGCGTAGCCAAAGGGTCTGGAGCTCAGTAGAAAGACGTGCTTCATAGTAGGCTACTCTGACTGCTGTAGCACACAGTGACTTAGTACAGTCGAAGGTTGATTCTTGCTCATGTGTGCGGGAGAAGAGTTGTTCTAGCCCAGGAATCATTCAGGGACCCTGGCTCCTTCCCTCATAGAGCTCTTCACACCTGGTGCTCCTTTACGTGGGGAAAGAGAAAAGTAGAGGGTTGTGCAGGAAAGAAGGGAAGATTTTAGGGGCGAGGCAGAAATGGTGTACCTTCCTGCTGCCCACATCCGGTTGGCCAGAGCTCAATCACATAGACTCACTTTACTGCAGGGCAGGCTGGGATATCTGGTTTAGGTTTGTTAGGAAGAAAAGGAAATAAGATTGGTGAACATGTTTCCATCTCTACTGCAGTGCGCTGTTTCACTCTTCTTTCCTCAGAGAGACAACCCAAGGTCCTTTCCGTTTACTGCGTTCAGCTCAGTGATCGGGACCTGCAGGTGATTTGCACGAGTTGTGGCTCCCAGTAATCTGGTGACCCACAATAACCAAAAATTGATGATGCATTTTTTATACCCCTTCCAAGTTTGGCTGCAGCTACGTGGCAGTTCCCAGGATGCTGTCAGATTCTCAACTCTAGGACCTCTCTGCCCATCTGCCCAGGGGCGTTCTCTGTTATCTTAGAAGCTTGTATAGCCACGTGTGGGCAGAACAGAAGTGTGGGGGATTTAGTGCCCCCAGAATTAACCCTCAACTACTGAGGGGTCATTCGGTCGGTAGCTTTGCTTCCCCATGACTGGATGGGACGGTTTGGTGTAAGTTCCTGGGCAGGACGGAGCCCTGTTTCCCGCAGCAGTAACTCGCTCATCATTGTATTCTTCATTGGCTTTTCTCTTTTTCTGGTCTGACTTTCCCCACTCCTAGGGTTATCTCCCCAATAAACTCCCTGTTCCTAGGTCCTTATCTCAAAAGTCAGCTTTGGAGGGAACCTAACTAAGACACCTTTGAACTCAGAAAGACGAGTATGTCCCCACCACACACAGTATGTACCACAGTGGACCCGAGACTGGTTAATCACAGTAACAGCCTCCACTTAGAAAGGGGGGAAATGGGAAATACATAGTGGGCACTTGATTGTAGAAATTCTGGAATTTTGCGGGGTGGGCGTTATTCATGGAAGTTTTGTGATTAAACCCTGGTTCTAAATCTAAGATAACTCCTTTTTCTCTGTGGCCCCTGGCTCAGCTCAGCACACATAGGGGTTCTCCTTTCTCCTTGTCCATTATCCTCCTTGGCCACATCTGGAGACGGCGCCTGAGCTTCCCAGCCTGCACCCTCCTGGAACAAGCTTAGGGGATCAAGGTTGTTGTTTATGTTTGTTGGTTTTTTACAAACATACCATTTATTTTTATCCTTTCCTCTGACTTTTTCATAACAGCTTTGAGATAAAAAGTTCACCCTTTTACAGTATACAATTCGTGGTTATTAGTGTGCTCATAGAGGTCTGCAGCTGTCACCATCTCTAATTCCTAAACATTTTAATCACCACGAAGACTTCCCATATCCTTTAGCTGGCGCTCCTCATTCTCCCTGTCTCCCAAGTCCTTGGCAACTACTGATTTACTTTCTGTCTCTATGGTTTTACCTATTCTGGACATTTTATATAAACACAATCATAAAAAAAGATGTGACTTTTTGTGTCTGGCAACTTTCACTTGTTTTCAAGGTTCATCTAGATTGCTGCACGTATCAGCAGTTTGTTCCATTTTATGGCTGAATAGTCTTTCATTACATGAATATACCACATTTTGTTTATTCGTTCATCAGTTGATAAAAATGTGGGCTGTTTCTACTTTTTGGCTATTGTGAATAATGCTGCTAAGAAGATTCATGTATAATTTTTGTGGGGACACATGTTTTCATTACTCCTGAATACATGCATAGGAGTAGATTGCTGGGTCAAATAGTAACTCTATATTTAACTTTTTGATGAACTACTAAACAGTTTTCCAAAGCCACTGTACCATTTTACAATCCCTTGAGCAATGTATGAAGGTTCCAGTTTCTCTGCATCCTTGCTAAATAACACTTGTTTGTTTGTTTCTTTTTGTATTTGTGATTATAACAGTACTGTGCTTAAAAATGTGCTTGAAGTGGTATCTCACTGTGGTTCTGGTTTGCATTTTCCTGATGACTAGAGATACTGAGCATCTTTTCATACTCCTCTTGGCCATTTGTGTATCTTCTTAGGAGAAATGTCTGTTCAAATCTCTTGCCCATTTTTTAAACTGGGTTATTTGTCATTTTATTGTTAAGGTCTAAGAGTTCTTTGTATATTCTGCATATAAGTCCTTTATCAGATATGTGATGTGCAAATAATTTCTTCCATTCTGTGGGTTTTTTCACTTCCTTGATGGCATCCTTTGAAGCACAGAAGTTTTTACTTTTGATGAAATCCATTTGATCTATTTTTGTCTCTTTTTGCTTGTGTTTTTGGTATCATACCTGCCAAAGATTTTACAACTTGAAAGCAACTGTCAATGAAAAAAATTAATCAATAGTCTAAGAAAGAAATGGAAAATTTTATTTGAGCTAATCTGAGGATTGTAAGATGAGAGACAGTCTATTAGAAAGTTCTGAGGACTGTTCCACCCCTCATAGGTCAAAGTCCCATAGAGGTTATATAAGTTTTTGAGACAAAGGGTTATATGTCAGATGACGTATTATTGGCGGCTTACACCATCTAGATCTATGCATACAAAGCGAGTAGTGGGTCGTGGGTCATCATGGCCCCATACAAGGTTAAGAAGGAAGACTCTCCTAAGGAGGTCTGGTTAATGCAGATGTACAATACACACTAAAGGGGAGGGAAGAGGCCCAAAGGGACAGAGAAAAGTTTTATGTTTAAGTCTTCTTATCTTGTCATAAAATATAAATTTTGTTTCTTCACCACAATGGCTTTTTCAGACTGAGCTTGTAGTCTCTCAGGCAGTGCAGATCCTGTGGAAACCTAGGTCTCTGATCACTTTGCTTCCAGCCAGTCACATGTGCCAGTATCCAGAGTTCTTTTCTTGGTATATTGCTCAAGCCCAATTTTGTTGGGGTTTTGTTTTTTAATTCTTGGCCTTTGTCTTAGCTTGGGGTGCCCTAACAAAATATCACAGACTGGGGGGCTTAAATCACAGACATTCATTCATTCCTCACAGTTCTGGAGGCTGGAAGGTCCGAGATCAGGATGCTGGCAGATTCGGGTCCAGTGAGGACCCACTTCCTGCCTCCTTGCCGTGCGCTCCCCTGGCCTTCCCTCAGTGCGTGTCGGGGGGTGTGCATGTGGAGAGAGAGCACTCTGGTCTCTCTTCTTCTTTAAGGACTTGAATCCCGTTATGGGGGCTCTCCCCTCGTGACCTCATCTAAACCTAATTCCCTGTCTAAGGCCCCAGCTCGTAATATCATCACTTTGGGGTTAGGGCTTCAAAATATGAATTTTGGGGTGTGGGGACACAAACTTTTCAGTCCATGACAGCCTCCATTCCTTTGTTTTTTATTGTGGTTAAGAAAAAATAGAATTTACCATCCTAATTATTTCTCAGTATGCATTTCAGCAGTGTTGAGTACTTTCACACTGCTGTGCAGCCAATCTTCAGGACTCTTTTCATCTTGCAGAACTGAAACTCCATACCCTCTGAACAACACCTCCGCATTTCCCCGTCCCCGTCCCTGGCAGCCACCATTTATATTCCATTTCTGTGAACGTGACTGTTCCAGAAACCCCAGATAAGTATAATCATACAGTATTTGTCTTTTGTGACTGAGTTACTTCACTTAGCATCATGTCCTCAAGGTTCATCCGTGTTACATTATGCAGCAGGATTTCCTTTCTTTTAGACTGAATACTATTTCCTTGCGTGTGAGTGTGTATTGTGTATCCATTTATTCATCCGTGGACACTTGTGTTGTTTCCTCCTCTTGGCTATTGTCAATAGTGTGCTATGAAAATGAGTGTGGCCTCCATTCCTCTTTTATTCAACTTAATGATGGCTCCCTTAAGGTCACCTAAAGCTGAAGGCTTCACCCCTTTAACCTGGGTCACTTTCTTCAACTGAGAAAATTTACTGGGCCTTTTTGGTTCAAAGCCTGTTTCAGTCTTTCCCCTTACTCTCTGAGGGCTAGAGGCAATTGTTTTTTCCAGCCCTTCAAAGATTCAAATTTCTGAGCTGTCCATTCTCTTTCTTTACTCCTTGAAAACTGGACACTTCTCTCCTGTGCTCATCTCTTTCCTGCAATGTTTTGCCAGAGGAAGTTTTTCCTATTCATGTCACAGTCTGCTGTGGGTGGAGGGTGTGGCCCTCTGCTCCACACAATCACTCAGGTGGCTCTCTGACGCCAGGGCCTTAGCCTCACCTATTTCGGCGAAGAGAGAGAAAGAAAACGGGGCGGGTCACCCAGGAAGGCTTTTAGGAGCCTGATCTGGAAGTAGCATCTCTTCTTCTACCCCCTCCATTCCATTGGTGAGACTTGTTATCACAGCTCTGCTTAACTGTAAAGGAGGCCAGGGAGATTTAATCTTGCTCTGTCCTCAGGGAGAAAGGAAAACAAGGTTTGGTGAATGCAGAGCAGCCACTGCCACAGGCTAGCACTAAATTCAGAAGTGCCAGCAGACAGGTAGTGATGAAAGCCATGAGAGAAGGTGGGGATCACCTGTAGAGACGCAGTGAGAGTAATGGGAGGCCATCACAGGAACAAGCACACTTTCTGGAGGGCCTGTCAATAGTGAAAATAATTTATGTAAGCTAACTTTACAATGTTGAGAAAAATTAACTCCCATGTTTATAGGGAAATTTAAACGTGTAGATTAAAAATGGAAGAGTAGCTTTTCAGAAACTGGAATGTTTTCACTCCTTGAAGTTAATGCAGGGAAAACATTAATTCGCATGATTATTTTATGACTGATGGAGTCTAGGAGTATAAAATGACTCTGAATTTTAGAAATACTAAACTAAGTAGAGTTTTTTTGTTTATCATTTATTTAGTACATGTTTATTGAGCATTTAATATGTGACAGACAGTGTGAGTATTATGACAATAAGTCCTAGGCCCTCAAGGGGGATCAATTTAAGTAGGAAAAAAATAAGGCAAAGAAATGAATACCTGAAACATCAGGCAGAATCTTCAAGAGCACAGGAAGTGATGAAAATGTTCCACCACCGGGGCGGCAGCCTGGAGGTGAAGGAGTCGCAGCTCCGCTGCTTTCCGAGTAGCCTTGGGGAAGTGATTGCTGTCTCTGAACTTGTAGTTTCCTTATTTCTTTCAGGTGGTGGTGGAGATTCGGGGTGATTTGCACACAGAAAGCCTAGCACAGTGCTTGGTGTTGGGAATACGGTAGTTATCTTCCTGTTATTGAGGCGGGTAGAGCTCGTATGGGATTGGAAAAGTGACCCTCACTGCACCACTCCGTGAGTTCCTCACTCAGCGGTGTTCAGTGAAGCACTACTGTGCACAGAGCACTTAGGATTAGCTTGTGTGTATCTTTATTCAGTTTGTACTGCAGTCATGTTCGTATCACAGGTCTGCAACCACCAGGCTTGTATACTGCCTTCTCCTCCTTTAAGTGACCAGAGGCCGCTCTGCCCTCCTGGCACTGTTCCCATCCTCCTCTTTGCTGCTGGCAGCTGCCTGACTTACCATCCCACAGAGTCTCCTCTGCCCCGCCCAGCCCTCCTCCTGTCACATTTCCACTCACTGCCACTCAGGAGGCCTTTCTTCTTCACCTATAAGTCTTCCTTGGCCCCTTCCTTAAACTAACTCTTCATTTTTTTCCCACGCACCTCAGGAATAACTCACCGCCTTCTTTCTGTGTCTGCTTGTTCATTTTCCCTCTCACACCATGGATGACTTTAAGAGTATATGTGTTACAGATGTCCAGGTGTCTCTGCAGAAGTTTCTCTTTCTGGTACTGATGCTGATTCTGCCGCCAGCATCCATTGTGCACGTCCTGTCTGGCAGGCTCTGTGTTAAGCCTCCCCATCCTCCAGCAGTTCTGTTGTAAACTGATCGAAGGTGGGGACCAGCTGTATACCCTTACCAATTCTCAGTACTGTCCTTTGCACACAGGAAATGGCTTGTAAATATCTCTTGATCAGAGAGAGGAAGAGCAATCAATTTTACCTCTCAGAAAATAATTTTAAGAAATTAATTCATATTCAGTTGTATTTAGTTTCATTGCCAATGTTGTAGCAATATTTCTTTTTTTATGATAAATGCAAACAGCCTCACTTCAATGTGGATTAACTGTGCTTTTTTGTGGGATTAGTTAGGAACCATTTATTATGTTGATTGCACAGCAAACTAGATTCTGAGTTCTAGACAACTGCCTTTGCAAAGCCATTTTGGCACATAAATGATATGATGTGGACTCTGTCCAGAATTTTTCCCTGTCAGTAATTTCTTAAAAAGAAGATTTAGTTTTCAGTGAAAGTGCCTTGTTTTTCTCTTCTATGTCTTCTTGTGCCATTTACCACAAATAAAGATTCTCAAACTTTTTCAGTCTTGGGGCATGAGGTCATTGTTAGAGCCGACTGGAAATAGATCAGGGACTAACAAATGGAGCACATGTTTGCTGATGTCACAGGGCTGTGACTGCAGAGAGGCAGACATGCTACTATAACTGAAAACGGTCCTCGACTAGAGAGCATGCAAATTCACAGAGAAAGAATTCTCCATGTGTTGTCAATGAATGTGCCCACCTTTAGTAAGTTTAAAAACGATATCTAAGTAATGCCATCTCCACACCTACCCTGCCACTGCTCTGTTTAGGGTTTATGTACCTCTTCCTGGACCATTACCCTTGGCTCTTCCGTGTGTCCCGTCCACGATCCTTCCCGGTCTAACCTGCCCTCCACGCCCAGACCTCTTCAGCCTTCCTTCCCATCGTGGTTGTTCCTCAGAAACACTATGCTTATCAGCCTTAATTTTTCCTGGTTTCTTCTGCTATTCCTCCCTCCTTCCCTTGCTCCCTTCGTCCCTTTCTCTT
Organism: Camelus ferus; assembly: GCF_009834535.1. NCBI lineage: Eukaryota > Metazoa > Chordata > Mammalia > Artiodactyla > Camelidae > Camelus > Camelus ferus. The sequence continues at coordinate 36,977,747 of NC_045703.1, read as the reverse complement.
CAGCCCATTTCTTTCACTTTCAGAAAAACCGAAAGAAAATAAATGAACACACAGAAAGAGTCCAGATGTCATGAAGAGCCCAGTTCAAGAATTAGTTCGTAGTATGTCTCTGAGTGTCTCTTCCATCTGCATAGATGAATACACGCCATCTTTATTTCCGCTGGGAACTTTATGCTTCTAGAACTGACTGTATTCTGCCTTGTCTTAACCATTGTAGCTAGTGGATTGCAGGCAGTGTCTGTGTTTGGTTTGTATTCCTCGTAGCACCACTTAGCAAAGGGGTCTGCTCGTAGTCGAGGCATAAGAAGTGTTTATGGAACATTTATTTCTCTTTTAGAATAGACCAGTGCAAATGTCCTTCATCTGAACTTGGCGTTGCTGATACCCCCTTGTATCATTCCACAGTCTCTTTCACGTGTATGTCTCTAGATTGTCAAGGTGCGAGAGCAGCCCCTTTCTATTAACAGGTTTAATCTTGCTTTTTATTTGAATCTCCACGGTGAGTGAATTGCACCCTCTCTCTCGGTAGCCTCGTGTGCAAGCTGAACACAAGGACCACCATCCTGGCAGCAACTAACCCCAAAGGCCAGTACGACCCCCACGAGTCCGTGTCGGTGAACATCGCCCTTGGCAGCCCGCTCTTAAGTCGATTCGACCTGGTCCTGGTCTTGCTTGATACCAGGAATGAAGACTGGGATCGTATAATTTCCTCCTTTATCTTAGAAAACAAAGGTACGTGGGGACAAACAAATCACTCAGATAGACAGAGACCTAACAAATAAAATTCTCCTTGAAGTAATTAAATAAATACCCAAAGTAGCATACCTAACAGGCAGTAGAGAGATGCTTAGACAGAAAGTGGTGAGAGGAGTCAGTGAGCCCAGAACAGTGAGCGGAAGGAAAAGGGCCTTTCTCTGCCTGCTGTTCATGAGATTATAGTGGAAAATATGTCCTTTGTGATGAAAGGTGTCAGCCTTATGATATACAATCACCACATAGTTCACCTCTTACACACAATGAAAATGGGACTGAATTTATGAAACAGAGTTCTAAATGTGGGGCTTTCTTTAAAAAATTAGATTTGCCAAATACTACTTGTTACTGTATATGGCAGAACAGTGTTATTCTGAATAATTTGAGCGCCTGTAGGAAGCGTACCTTTATTAAGCTTAGAGCCCGAGACTGTTTGTTGTAGAACTACGTGCTACGCAGAGTCAGGTCTAGATTTCAGTGGCCACGAAACCTGACGGTTATCTTCTTAAAAGGTGAGTACAAGAGCTTTATCAAAGCCCTTAATATGGGATGTTTGCCTATTCTTAGAAATCACTGACCTCACACCTGATATATGTAGGTTATCCAAGCAAATCAGAGAAGCTTTGGAGCATGGAAAAGATGAAAACCTACTTCTGCCTCATTAGGAATTTACAGCCCACACTGTCTGACGTGGGGAATCAAGTTCTCCTCCGGTACTACCAGATGCAAAGGCAGAGCGATTCCCGGAACGCTGCCCGGACAACTATCCGCCTGTTGGAAAGCTTGATACGATTAGCAGAAGGTTTATTTCATTCAACAGATAATACTTTTATTGGGTACCCGATGTGTGCAAAGCACGGGGCTTGGCACCATGAATTCAGAGATGAGTAAGGATAATCTCCGAGGTGCTTGCTCACAGTTGCTTAAAAAGTAAAAACTTGGAGCTGAAACCTCCACTCTTCGGGGGCAGATTATAGAGTTGAGTGGAATGGAGCATTGTTAAGGAAGTAATCTTTGTGACATCTCAGAACTTCCTATAACTCAAGACATCATTCATTCAGAAAGTCTTACTTCTGGGTGTTCTGTTTCCCGATGGCTTCTATTAGCTTTGGGGCGGGGTACTCCCTTGTTGGGAACGGTTTCCTATATAGCATCTCTGGTTATTTCTCACTAATTGCCACTCACTGCCCATTATTAACATAACAATGCTGAATTCATGCCAGGCTCCATCCCATCCCTAAGGCATGGACTTACATGCATACATGTAGCTAATAGGCATCTCCAGACTTTTTTCCCCCTAATACCAGCTTTTACATTTAGCCCTTATTTAAATAATTCTAAAAAAAAAAATTTCACATGAACTGACTATATCATATGATGGCGCAATATATACTTAGTAAAAAGTTCTACAAAACAAATGCACTTCACTTTTTCAAGGATTTATAACTAACAATAAGGCAAGAAATACCCAAGATTCAGGCTTGCGAGTTTGGTAGTTTTAAAAAGTTCACAGATAAAGAGGTGTGCCAGAGATGAGAAAAGAATTTTAGTTCTAATTTTGTATATTTTATCATAGATTAGAAAGTAAGGGTTTAAAGGTGCTAAATATTAAATGTATGCTTCTATAGCCCCTTTCTTTGGTGGAGCAGAGAGTGCTTTTTCATGTAAATTCACAGAATTGCCATGGGCTGTGCAGAAGTATTCGGCTCATTATTAGAGAAACAGCCTTAAAGCTAGTTGAACTTAAACTTTTGTCCTTACTCTAGTAAAATTTATTTGTTATTAGTAGCTCATTCATAAAATACAGTTTTGGAATGAGGGTATCAGGGAGAGTATTACATTTGTCACCTCAAATATTAATATAAAATAATTCCTATTTCCATAATTTCAAATGCACCTCATTAGCTCATGCTCGCCTGATGTTTCGTGACACAGTGACTCTGGAAGATGCTATTACAGTGGTGTCAGTAATGGAGTCCTCTATGCAGGTAAGAATATTTTGTACCTAATATTTGAACCCTAATTATAAGCATTGTTTTAAAAAAGACAACTTATAGCATACCTGGAGTCATAAAAATGACCATATTCTAGATCTAATAATCCCTGGAAATATATCCAAAGGAAACCATTTAAGAGAAGGGGGAAAATTGTCATGGAAACAGTCTCTACATCAGTAGCATTGCTTTACCCACTGGCGTAAAGTAGTGGGTCTCAATCCTTTTTCTCCTGAACATACCTGAGAGGTGCTCATGGTCCCACTGGAGACAGTGGGGCTTCCCAGAGCAGTGCATGCCACCAGGATCGGGGTAGAGGACTACTGAAATTTGAGAAAGGCTCCCAGGTGATTCTGATACCCACAGAAGAGGTGTAGAGGGCTGGTCTTAGCCATCTGGGATCAGTGGTGCCTAGCGTGTGCTTCCTCTGTGCAGGCTGGCCTGCTGACTCTCCCTGGTACTTTCCATTTTCTCCCCCATCAGGGTGGTGCACTGCTAGGAGGTGTGAATGCACTCCATACTTCCTTCCCTGAAAACCCTCTGGAGCAGTACCAGAGGCAGTGTGAACTTATTCTGGAAAAGCTGGAGCTGCACAGCCTCCTGAGTGAAGAGCTAAGAAGACTTGAAAGGTGAGAAAGGAAAGCCACGAAAGGCATAGAATGGAAAGTGCTTGTTTGGCTTTTAGTGAAACGAAGGAAGTATACAGTAAGTGGAAAATCTGCGCTATCTGTAGGGGATTTCAGTTATCTAGTGCTGTGTAATCAGCTACCTCAAAGCTCAGTGCTTAAAAAAAAAAAGAACACCACATAGTTTTCTAGGAGTCAGAAATTCAAGAGTACTCAGTAGGGATGGCTTGCCTTCATTCCACAGTGCCAGCTGGGGTCACTTGTACACCTGCATTTAGCTGGGAGCTCAAGTGGGACTGGAACATCCCAGATGGCTTCCGTCACATGTGGTGCCTTAGCTGGGGTGGCTTAAGTGGCTGGGGGCTGGCTGGGCTCTCTCTCCTGTAAGGTAGTAAGAATTCTGACATGGTAGCTTAGGGCTCCAAAGAGCAAAAGTGGGAGTTGCCAGGCCTCTTATGGGCTGGGCCAGAGCATCACTTTTGCCACCTTTTGTAGATCAGAGCAAGTCACAGGGTGAGCCCACATGCAAGGTAAAGGGAAATGGACAGAACCTTGTGTTGGGAGAAGTGGCGTAGACTTACAAGGAGTGAGGGACTTGATGGCTGCCATCTTTGGAGACTACCTTCCACAGCTTCATTTCCTTGGCTTGCTGGTTCGGTGAGCCTCATGGAGAACACTGACTGGTCCTTTACTATGTATAGTAAACTATCTACTATCTATGATTTTACAGTATAGTAAATTTATACCACTGGGTCCTGAGTATAGAGAAGCACCCAGGTAGGTTGCCTACAGTTCATACCCAAGACACAGCACAGTTTCCGTAGAATCAAGAAACCTTGGTGAATGGGCTTTAATCCTGTTCACTACCCCCACTTCTTCCTCTGCTCCTTCTTTGGCTCAGTATAAGAAGTAGAGCAGTGCTGTTCAGAGAGGTGGCTGGGACTGCTGTTAAGCAAGAGGAAATTGGACTCTAGGACTAGAGTGGTTTTGTGACCCGGACACAAGGCTGTATGACTTTTCCTCACCAGGAGAGGACGTGGGCAAGGGCATTTACATAAGGAATCTTAGTGCTTATTAATATTTTAATTCTGTTCTTATTGTTTTTAAAGCTTTCTTCCAAGCATAATAAATATTTGATCATTAGTCTTTACATAACCTTGGGGAAAGAAACGCAGGGGGAAGACCACGGCCCAGACTGCCTTCAGGCTAGCCTTGCTGGCCTGCGGGGAAAGCTGCGGGAGTAGAGGTAACTGGTACTGCATCGCACCTGGGAGGGGCCGCCTTAGCGTCATGATTTTCCTTCCCTGTATGCCCAAACCCATGGCTTTTTAAAATTTACATATTTAACAGTCAGACTAAAAAAAACTCCCCAGTGGGAATGATGTATTTTATGTTAAAAGAGGGAAATCTGTTTTTCATCCTACAGGGTAACAACTTGGGGATGACAAAAGCAATGTTTCATAACTCCCCTTTCGAGTGACTTGTTAAAAAATGTGGACACGTGAGAAGAAATGTGTCCCATGTGTTAGCTAAAGAATTTTTGCCTGAACTTTACCATTTGCATGCTCCCTTAATACGCGGGCTTCTAAAAAGCTAGACTTTGAGTCTGTGCCTGTGAAACAGGAGTGAGGAATGGCAAGTGTGTCCATTGGGCATCTTCCAGTGTGAGTGGGTTAATAACTGACCTGAACCTGGTTGCCCGTGTTGGTTGATCTCAAAGCTGGGGGCTGGTGAATGGAGGGCATGTGGGAGCAGAGCAGCTCCACCAGAGAATTTGGGGATCATGTTGGGATTATTGGCTGTTTAAGTAAAACCTTTGAGAATTCTTTTCCTGGCATTTCTCTCATATTCGCTCACTCCCTTCATTCAGCAGTGTTCTCTTTCTATTTATAAAACCTCAGCACAGCCTACTGGGAAGTGTGGGAACTGGCTTTGTCCTGCTCATACCCGGGTGCCGGCTTGCAATAAACTGGTACTTGGTCTAAAGTCAGCCCCCATTTCTTTCAGTTGGTCTCCTGGCTTTCTCATGATCCAGAGCATGGTGTTAAAGATCAAAGCTCTTGCTTTGGTTCCTTTATGGTTTGATGTAGCTGATCCTTCTCAGTCAGGCCTGTCCTGGGCTTGGCTTTGCTTTTGGAGAGAATGCTTGTTTTGAGTGACCAGAAACTGGTCATTTTGACTACCTGAAGCTGGCATACACCGGATTCGGAAAGGGAAGGAATGAGAGGCTCCGCCTCAGTGTTGTGTGATGGAGAAGTAGCAGCTGGGCTTACTCAACTCAGAATGACCCTCTAGAGGGAAAGAAGAATAATGAAAGAAGAGTAAGTGGTGATCTAAAAGATAGGATTCTGCCTTAAAATGTTCTTTTCTTCTGGTACTTCTTTGAAATGCAAGGGCATGTTCCCGGAGCTGAACCTCAAAGCAACAAAACCAGGTGCCCCACAAAGGAAAGTGAATTACCTCCAAGTCACACTCTGAAGCTAATCCTCGCAAGTGGGAAAACCCCCTGGGGCACACAGGTTTACTCTCTTTGGAAGAGTTTTCTATTCCTTAAGGAGATCACATGTTAATAAGAAAACTGTATTTTCTTCACTTTTCTTTGGGAAAATGCTTTGCTGATGACAGTCAGACTCAAATGGTGGCAGTTCTCGCCCACCTCAGAAGAGTGTGAAGATGCTGTCTTTCAGGAGGCCTAGTGAAACGCAGACCTTTTCCGTACTGGAGAAATCAATCCCCCAAATCAGAATCAGACTAAAATAGTAGGGCTAAATTATTCTACCCTTTAAAATTCCCATTAATTCTTTAAGTTACAGTGCTTTAGCAATTATGAGTATGACCTCAATTTGATGCTGAAAGTGCCCTAGATAGTAGTAATTTTGAAAGCTTTGGTGTTGGGTTTGTTTTTTGTTGTTTTTTTTTTCCTCCAGTTTGGCTGTGACTACCATGAACCCAGATTTTCCTGTATTGATGTTCCCAAGTCTAGTATGAGTGACTATAACTCAATATTTTAAAAGCAATTTTTTAGTGTTTTTTACCCCGATTGTAAGCAATAATACACAGTCTTTATAGAGTATTTTGAAAGTAACAGTAATAAATTAATAAGAAAAAATCACACATAATCTTATTTCCCAGAGAGGGGCATCATTAACATTTTAATGTATTTAAATATGTTTAAATTTAAAATTCATTTAATTTTTATATGTTTTCTTCTATTCCTTCTATTATGATTACACCTGATTTTTAGAATAATTTACTCGTCTGCTTTTTGGTGTAGTTCCTTTTCAGATTTAGGGCATAGAAGCAGGGTCATTGCCCCTGAGACTGAAAAGGCATTTCTAAGTTGTTATGAAGGGATTTTTAAAGGACCTCTTTTTGAGAAGCTATAATCCCTGTTAGAAATTGGTCCTCTGGCCAATATTTCAGTTTCTAACTTGCCCAAGATTTAAAATGACTATCACAGATGAGCTCCATCATTCTGGGCGGGTCAGTAGGTTTCTGTATCAGATTGATGGAGAGTGGCTGCCCAGAACACATGCGGAAGTGTGGCTGGGCTTGGCAGGAAAGAGGTCACAGCTGCCTGGGGGAGGTCTGCCATGACTGCTGGAGAGCCAGAGGGGCCACGGGCACTGAGGAATCAGTCTCTTCACTCTTGAGGAAGGTGACTTTTTAGATGCACTAAATTTCAGTACCTAAGTTAGTTAAGAGATGTGAAGAGGTCGTAATCTCTGGTCTTTCAGTTTAGATCTGATCTGCAGACTGGCTGCTAAACAGCTCGAGCCACTTCTCTTGATCGGCAATCCACTGCTGTGCACATAGTGACTCATCTGTCTTGTAGTTGAACATTTAACATGAGAGAAAACTAAGCATTTTACACTGACCTTCAAACAATCTTAAATGAATGAAATGGACTTTCAGAGAGATCTGAAAATGTGGACAAAACTATTACTCCACTTTCTTTATTTTACTACAGTTTTAGGTTAAATTAGAATGATTATTGGAGCACTTGAATTCTATCCTGATGAAAAAGGATACTTTCCTCCTGTGTTTGGTATTAGCCTGGAATTATGTTGGACTTAAACCTTTAGATAGCATCTCAGAGAATAAAGAGATGAAAAGATTAAAGCAATACACGTTTTCCTTATCTGCTGCAGGTTACAGAATCAGAGTATGTATCCATCCCAGCCCCAGGCAATGGAAGCAGAGATGACTCCAGGGTCCCTCGGAGGTGATCCAGGGGAAGAATTAAAGTTCAGGACATCAACTCAGCAGGAAAGGAATTGGAGCACACGTCCATCCCCTGCTGGAGGCAGTCCTGGGGGAAGCCTGCTTCTCAATCCCGCATCCCATTTGGGGTCTGATAGACTAGCAGGTAGAAGACATTCAGCTGAGCACAAAAATAACCAAGATGACAGTTTGGACTGGTTTGACTCCATAGCAGCTTGTCCCATTGAGCCTAAAAACACCATTCCTGTGTTTCCTAGTCCCAAAACCAGTGGGGGGAAAATGGCTTTGAAAATCTCCAATAACACATCTCAGAGTAAAGGAAACAGGGAGCCAGGCCAAAGTCACAAATTGGAAACTGGAGCTCTTCCAGCACCAGAAGAGACAGAGGCTCCATTGAGGCCAGAGAGCGTTGAGGGTGAAAAGGCAAAAAATGCAGCAGTTTCTGAAGCAACATCTGCCGATGAACTAGATTCAGTACTGACTCATCGTGTCCCCAGGAAACTACACAAGCTGCGCAAGGAGAGGGCTCAGGAATTGTGCAGGAATCCCTCTGGGCCGCCGTTGCAGCCCACCAGCCCTTCCCATCCTCAGCCTCCCCCTGTACATGGCCCAGAGAGAGAGCTGCAGACTCCCAAAAGAAAGAGACAGAAGCTCCATGCTCATGCGGAAGACCCTGAACTTGAAAGTGCTGAGAGTCCCCTTCCTCCTGTGGCTAAACTGTCAAAATTTACTTTCAAACGGAAGTCAAAACTGATCCATTCTCCTGAAGACCGCAGCCCCGTGTCTCCTGGCACAAGTAAAATCGCAGCTCAAAGTCCTGAAATTCCCCAACCTAGAGCAAGAGGGGAAGCAGCTCTGCCTGGGAAGGGTCCAGAAAAGCTGGCCTCTGCCTCAGGAATCAGAAGCTTGGCTCAGCTGCAGGGTAAGACAAAGGAGGTGTCACCGAAGCCACCAGAGAAAGGACCAAGAGAGAAGAAGGCACATGCCCCTGCAGAGGGAGCTATTCAGCCTGAGCTAGAGCTTGGGAACAACACTGGGCCTTTCCCTCTTACTTGTGAAAGAGACAGAAAGGAAGAGGGTTCATGCAGTAATAAAAGCAGCAAGGTTCATGCTTGCACGTTAGCCAGACTGGCAAACTTCTCCTTTACTTCTCCCTCTGAATCCAAATCAAAATCCCCTCCTTCTGAAAGTAAGAACCCAGGTGAGGGAGGAAGCCACAGCTCTCCCCCTGTGACCACAGCTACAGCGCTTGGCAGGAAGAGGAAAACTTTTCAGCTGGAGGGATCCACTGAGAGATTGAGTCTTTCCAAAAAATCTCTCTTCACTTTACCAGAACTCGATGATGAACCATTAGATTTTGACTGGGATGAAGAAATGAGAAAAAAGCCATAATCATGAAAAGCTTTCTGGTCAAATTTCATGCTCCTCCACTCAACCCAGTCACCTTCAGGTCGTCAGTGTGGCGTTTATATATGTACAGAACTGTTAGCCATGCTGAGTGCCACTCTGAACACCAGCTCCCTGTCAGGTTTTATAGACTCAGGTTTATCTTCATGACTTGAAAAGTTGTGCAATCAGTGTAGACTCGTGTGATAGCAGCGCTTGAGTTGAATTAATTGATAATTGTGCTTGATTTTGCAAACAAAGTACTTATATTCCCAAAGATGTTAGTTTTTATTTTTTAGGGGTGAGTCTTCCTGAGATGGGTTCTTTCATTCACTCAGGAACAAATGCCGGGAAGGTTAGTGCTCATAAAGCTAACAGGTCAGAGGAATTCGTTTTCTATTTTTTCCTTTTTGTTTTTTTCTTTCACCCAAGATGTGCTGAGTGTGGTAAATATTGTGATTTGCCAAAATCATATGATTTCCTAAATTTTTTGTGTTTATTCTCATGTTTCAGATTAAATGTGACTAATGCTGTTTTTTCTTTGAGAGGCATTATCACAGTTCTATGATAGTCTTAAAGATCTGGCAACTGGCCAAGTAGTAGCTTTCTTGAGATCTTGACCTTTTGAGTTTTCCTTTCTTTCTCAAGCCAACAGTTTGTGCTTCAGATTCTTGTTTATGTCCTGGGGACTCACCTTCAACACAGTTTAAATCTTGTGGTTGGAAGAAGAGTGTGTGCGGTTGTCTGAGTCATATATCACGGCATTTACCCAACTGGTTCATATGGAAACGTGATGCCTACTAAGTTATAATTCATTTGTCTTTAAAACCAAGCAATGACTGTGTTTGGTAGGAAGAGACAACTCAAGCTTTGTCCTTCTTAAGTGCTTTTAGAATCACTTCTCTTAGATTCTAGCAAGCGTTGTTAGGGTTTCATAATTATACACTTTCTCTTCTGAAGTATGAATTTGGGAAATAGAGATTCTTTCATTGTCTGAAGGACTTTTGGACATGATGGATACACAAAATTATATTACTTTGTTTAATGACCACTTTATTAAATTCATAAAGAAAAAAATTTAGGAACCCCAATTTTTCTTGAGCATTTAAAAATTAATTTCAAAATTAACTTAAGTTTTCTGAAAATTTTTAAACTATGAGTACAAATTTAGAGTGGATGAGTGTTTTGAAATCTTCAGACACTTTAAACAGCTGATAAAAGACATACACAAGCATTGATTATACAAGTTATTACTGCACAATCACTTAAATTTATCCTAAAACAGCAAGACTATGGTTTAGGCAATTTCTTCATTATTTCTGTACTTACTTAGTAATTTCCCAGTGTAGTGTGATTCTTAATGTGATATATTCCTAATCTTTCAGTATTAGTACTTACCTAGGTTTTTAGCATTTTTGCTAGAACTAAAGGCAAAGGAAACGATAGGGGTTATTGACCTGTTGATTCTTGGTCTAGACATGGTCTGATTGTGTAGACTAGGGTAATTCAAACCTGAGCCACAGTGTTGAGCTGTCTTTTTTTTTTTATGGTAAACTTTTATGTCCCTTTCTTATAAATCTTTGTCTTTAAAACATGGTATCTTTTGCAGTAATGATGCATTAAGCTTGGCATGGATAGTACCTAACCTACTGGTTTGCCATTCAGGGTATTTTGTTCTATCAGTTTAACATGGTTGCATTCTAGAGCTGTCATTTTGCGTTTCAATCTCGATTCTAGAGCATTTAGTCTAAAGTAGTTGTCTCTTTAGGACACTGAGTAACTCATCTTTTAAAATACAATGTTGACTATACTTCAATTTTTTTAAAAAATGAAACTGAATAAATAAAATAGAGTTAAATTGTCTTCCTTAGTTATTGTGCATGACCATCTATGCCATCTTCTACCTGCTTCTTATCTGTACTCACTATACATCCTATTATTTGTGCTAATAAATCCACCCTATTTTTTTAGTACCTTCTGCCAGAATCATGTAATCAAGTTACAAGTTCCATGTGTTTATTCTTCAGTGCTTACCCAGAGAGAAATAACTACATATGTAAATATTATAAACATAATATTTAGAAGAAATAAAACACTCAATATGAATGCTCCCCTACTTACTACAAAAATTAAACTTCTATCGCAGCTTAGTTTTGTGTTATGATTACCTCTTTGCTTGGATTTGATGCTCAGATTCTCACAACTTCGTCAATAGGAAGTCTCTTCATGTTGACACCAATGTCCTTTAAGGACTCTGACTTTCCTAAAAGCATTCATGATATCTGAAAACAACAGCATGTTCCAGACCCTTTTTACTTGTTTTCCTGCCTCAAGTCGTAGAATCAGTGAACCCTAAGGCACTTTATTTCCTTTAGAGGCCAGTGGTATTAAAGGCCGAACTCAGGGTTTCAGGGACGCTCGGGGAAGTCAGTACTACCCCTCCTGCGGGGTCCCTTTGTAGTTTAAGAGCCGAAAATATTTAATGTCCTAAGGTTACATTTTATCCTGCTGTGTCCTGTGTTTTTATACTGTGTGATTTCACGACAACCAAGACTTTTTCTTATGTGCTATTTAATGTGTGTACCAAGGAAAACAGATGTCTGGGGGGAAATGTGTACAGTCTCTAAGTCATATTTCTAGTCAATAAAGGAAAGTGTAAAAATAACCTTTAATTTTGAATCAGCGTGTCAGGATATATATGTATTTTTCAGGCCAGTGGACTCCTTGAAAACATTTTAATAGTGTAAAATTATTTAAACACAGTAAAAGCTATACCTAATTTTCGTTGTGAGAGGATCAAACCAGAGTCTTAATTCTATTATAACTATATATAAAAGAATTGAGTTTTCTGACATTGTTAAAGATACACTTTTCAGTGTATATGTGGTATTCTAAAATTTATAATAGAGATTTTGTTATTATAATTTTTAATGTTTCTTAGAAATACAGACAGAGCAAGTGTATTGTTCTGATATCTTTAACTGTTTGACTTAATTCAACCAAACTTTAAACTTCTGAAGGTGTACTAAAACTTGAATAATAGAGATCCATTCTTGATTGATAGGCTTTAATTCTAACAAACCTACATATTCTATATGAGTGTATTGCTTTTGTTTTCCATGCCTTCCCTATGTGCTAAACCTGCCTAGCTGGTAGAATGACTGGAAGACCAGTTCTAGAGAAAATCTTAGGTCAGCCACAAGGAGGATCCCTAGAGCTCACTTTGAGCCAACCCCCAACATTTGGGCGGCCAGAACCCCCCTACCCTGAGCGTCTAGGGACTGCCTGGAGCCAGCTTAACCCTTCAGATGCAGCTTACCAGATACCCTAGTTTCAAGTCTAAGGAGCTCAAAATGTGGAAGGCTAGGCCAGTGCATATTGCTCAGTGTTCAGAATCACATTTTCCATAGTTTATAGAATATACATAATGTACAGAATAGCAATGTCCATAATGTTGAATGTAAGCATTCAAGAAAGGTAAAAGAAGGCTCCTGGCTCACCTTGGTGCTCTCTCCAATAGGTGTTTTGCTGTCTAGGTCCCATCTGCAAGTGGCGAAGCCCCCACGCCAGGTATACGGGGAGACATTACCCACATGCATCCCCCTCACAGCACTCAGAGGACACACACAGGAAGGTGTGGTAACACCCCTGTGACCCGCTCTTCTGTTGTTCTTACATCAGTTCCACCGTCTCCCCTCTTAAAGGCTTAAAATGCATCTAAAGGTCGTATCCATAAAGGTGAACTTGACAGGAAAGTTAAATTAGGCTCAACTAAATTGTTGCTGTGTTTATATAAACTACTCCAATATGAGTTAGAGGCCAAGAAGGGAAATAGGATACATGGCCTGGGCCTGATCTCACTAGGTAGGAGGAGGGTGTGAGTGGGTTATCTTGTGAGTGTAAGGAGTTTTTAGGCCACTCTTCTTTCTTCATGTTCGGTTGGAGCCTTAAGCTTTGGCTGAATCGAACCACCAGAAAGCAAGCATTTGTATCAGGCACACCTTCATGTGGGGACAAACTTGGTTTAATTTAGGACTTCCATAATAAACCAATAAACCAGTGTTGAAAGATTGCTTAATATTTCAGATCTGACTTTCTCAGCGTCTACTGATACCTAAAGGAGACTAGCAGCACAGTGAGATTGGGAATCAGGCAAATCAGGTTCTAGAGCAGAATGATCACTAACCAGCAGTTATCTGCCTTGATCTGGCATCACTGACCACTCTCCCCTGCCTGGAACTCTTTGTCACTTGGCCTTCAGGACATCACACGCATGTGGTTTTCCTTACTCACCTCTTCTTCAGCTTTTCTGCTCCTTACCTCATTTGTCCTCCTCTCCTGGATCTTCAATGTTCAAGGGACCCAGGGCCCTTTTCTATCCCCATCCCATTCCCTGTTTTCTCATTGAAACTCAGGGCTCCCCAAGGCTATCAGTTGGCTGATGATTCCTTTCCTGAAGTCCAGACTCCTATATCCAACACCTAGTCCCGTGGCTCTCTAAAGGACATCTCCACCTCAGCATATTTCAAATAGTACTCCTGATCTTGTCCCCATTAAACTCTTCCTTTCCCAGATTTATCCATCTTGGTAAATTAGAGACTCCATCCTTCCAGTCGCTTTGGCCAAAAACTTGAGTCACGCTTGACAATTTACTTTCTCTTGTACCTGGCACCCCATCTGTTGGCAAATCCTATGGAATCTCTCCTTAAAATATATCCAGAACCTGCACCCTTCTCATCACATTTGCCAATGTTATGTCAGTTCAACCACCATTCTCTCTCGCTTTGCCTCCCTACAGGCTATTCTCAGCACAGTAATCAGAGTAAACCTGTCAAATAATATTCCTTCTTACCTCAAAGCCCTCTAGCAGCTCCCATCTCATCCTAGGTAAAAGCCAAAGTCCTTATAATAATGATCTCTAAGGCCCTGCATATTTGGCCACATGCTACCTTTTTAACATCAGACACTAACCTTGCTAGTTCCTGTAGTTTTCCAGACATGAAGCAGCCCCAGGGCCTTGTCACTTGCTGTTCTATCTGTGGAATGCTCTTGCTCGGAAGATGATCACTCCTCACCTCCTTCAAGGTGTTGCTCAAATGTCACCTCAGTGAAGCCTACCCTGTAACCTGCTCAGAATTGCAGGCATTCCTCCCCTTAATTTTTCCATAGCATTCTCATCATATAACATACTGTGGCATTTATTCCTTTAGTTTATTGTCTGTCACAAGGGCTAACCAAGGGTGAGGGGAATCTAGCATGGACAGCAGAGGAGAGAGACCCTGAGCAGCATCTGCTGCTTCCAGACCAGCCGCTGTGTTGTGGCTTGTACCACATCTGGCAGCTGCAGTTGGCACTGCAAGTTGATGGAGCTTGAGATACTCTGCTGACATCTTCCAGGATCTAATTTCTGTAGGGACTAGACCAACGACTTCAGTGGAAACTGATGGGCATCAGCACTCTGCTTCCTGTAGGTCTCTAAGGGTGGCACTAGTTTCTGCTCTTTGCCCCGGGATGTTTGTGATTCATTGTCTTCCTCAGAGGAGGAGTGTAGGGGCAGCTTCAGAGACTCCCACTTGTCCTTCCCCACTTTTTATTCACAAGCCAAAGAACCAGTGTGGATGTGTGGGTGTTTGGCAACTTCCAAGTATTATCTATTTCAGTTACACACTCAGGGACCAGGGACATAACCACTGGGTTGGTCCCTGACCAACTAGACCCTCCCTCTGTGAAGTGGAGCCAGGCCAGGTGTCCCTCTATTGCCTGGCCCCCATACACATTCACTCTACCGGGGGACCACGTTTTGTATCAGGCTGGATATCATTGTCAGCTCTGACCTTGTATCCAACAATTCTCAAAATATTGGGCTATTTCCTTTCCCCAGGGTATAGTTACCCAAGCCAATGTCTGCTGGTCCCTTTGTAGATGGACAGGGGTAATCACGGTCTTACAGGCTTGCCTCGATGTTGCGGGTTACTTCTTCCAGAGGACCTGGCCTTTCCTTCAGTCCAAAGGCTCCGAGTCTGAAATTCATTCAGGTCCTGAAGCTGGTCAAAGAATTCTGACTTTTTATTGGCACCTCTGCCCTCAGCCTCTTCATGATCAAGTTGTATCATTAACCCTGTTTGCAGATGGAAACGTGATCAGAGGGGCTATGTTAATTTTTCAAGGTCACACAGCTAACAGATGGCTTCTGGAGGGGCAGCTATTTGTTTCCAAAGCCAGTGCCCCATCAACGATATCATGACAGCTCCCAGAAGAAATGTGATGGTGCAGGGCAAGGCCAAAGTCACAAGGGTCTCTGCTCATCTCCCTTTCAGTCTTCATGTGCTGTCAGGAAGAACAGTGTGGGCAGCCCTCTCCTATGGACACTAAGCCAGGGCCACAGTGCTGAGTAGAAGTCAGGACCCTTTCCACTACAAGCACACCTGGCAGCTGCTCTGTATCCAAAGACTCCGGCACGCCCCAGCCCTGGTTCAGCACCTAAGAAAACATAGCAGCACTGCAGGGTGGCTGTGCTCGGCCATGCCAGGCAGGGCCCTCACATCTGCTCGGCTCCGGGTGCCGTCCACACCGAGCACACTGAGAAGGCTGCCCTGGAGGACAGCGAGGTGCGGCCCTGCCAAATGTCCCTTTTTATTTTCCATCAAATGTGCGCTAATACTTTTTTTTACGGTGAACTTTGACTTGTTAAAAAGTTTCCGTTGCTGGGGAGTAGATAACTATCTGGAAGGGGCTTTTGTTTGTTTCCTGCGCTCACTTGCCTTGAACAAAGATGGTTCTGACAAGCCTAGGGCAGCCTGGAAAGGCAATCTAGGCAGCCCGTTCTTTCTGCTGCTCACACCACCAGGGGGCGTGAAGGATCTCCGACAGACGAACGAGAAAGGCCAGAATGGAGACTCCCCTGCGTACAACTCTCATGAAAACATTTCTTCCAAAATCGGTCTCCTTGGGCACTTGGCCAGACACACAGGCCAGCTTAGGATGGGGCCAGAACGGGCTGGGGTGCCTCAGGGGGCGCCCCATTCCAGCATATAGAACATGGGCCATCTTCTGAAGACTTTGAAAATCTGTACCTGAGAAGCTGGGCTGCAACAGGGCTTGGAAACCCTCTGAGCCATGAGGTCAGAGTCCATTTTACAGAAGCGTACACTCTAAAAGAATATACATTTAAGAATGTGATTCCTTTGAGAGGTGGAGGACAGGCAGTCAGATTCCAATCCAATCTCAGATTGATTTTTGTTAATCAGAAGCTTAAAATTCCCAGACTCTCCCACAGCAATAACCTGCATTATTCTTTTGTTATTGGGGTATAGTTGGCGTATAACATAGGGTAAGTTTAAGGTGTATAGTGTGTTGATTTGATACATTTATGTAGTGTATGACAACCACCATCATGCTAGCCGGTGCCTCCATCATGTCACATAATTATTTCTTTTTTGTAGTAAGAACAATTAAGATCTAGTCTCAGCAATTTTCAAGTATATAATACAGTATGATTAACTATAATCACTGTGCTGTGCATTAGATCTCTAGAACTTATTCCTTTTCTAAGTTTGTAGCCTTTTATCAGCATCTCCCCATTTCCTCCACTCCCCAGCCCCTGGTAACCAACCACCTTTCTACTCTTTGTTTTTTGGGTTCAGCTTTCTTAGATTCCGCATATAAGTGATATCATTACAGTATTTGCCTTCCTCCATCTAGCTAATTTCATTTATCACAATGCCCTTGAGGTTCCTCCACATTATTGCAGATGACAGGACATCCTTTCTCGTGGATGTGTAATGTTCCATTGTGTGTGTGTACACCTTCTTTATTCCTCCATTGATAAATGCTTACGTTGTTTCCTATCTTAGCTACTGTGAATAACATCGCAGTGAACATGGTGGTGCAGATGCTGTGTTCATGCCTTTGGGTATATACCCAGAAATGGAATTGCTGGATCATATGGTAGTTCTATTTTTAGTTTTTTGAAGAACCTCCAAACTGTTTTCCCTAGGGACTGCAGCAATGTACATTCTCGCCAACCGTGCACAAGTGTTCCCTTTTCTCTGAATCCTTATCAATACTTATCTCTTGGGTTTTTTTTTTTTTTTTGATAATAGCCATTCTAACAGGTGTAAAGTGACAGCTCATCGTGGTTTTGATTTGCACTTTCCTGATGATTAGTGATATTGAGCACCTTTTCATGTACTTGTTGGCCATTTGTATGTCTTCTTTGGAAAAATGTTTATTCAGCTTCTCCATTTTAAAATCAAATTGTTTGGCTTTGTTTGTTTTTTTACTATTGAGTTGTATGAATTCTTTACATATTTTGGATATTAATCACTTATCAGATGTATGATTTGCAATTATATTCTCCCATTCGGTACGTTGCCTTTTCATTTTGTTGACGTTTTCTTTTGCTATGCAGAAGCTCTTTAGTTTGATATAATCCCATTTGTTTATTTTTGCTGTTGTTGCTTTTGCTTTAGGTGTCAGATCCAAAACAATTATTGCCAAGGCCTATGTCAAGAAGCTTACTCACTGTTTTCTTGTAGGAGTTTTACAGCAGATGTGAGTTTGGCACCCGGGGTGTTGGAGGGGATCCTCTGGTGGGGTTTCCCTGGCAGTTCATGAGCAGGCTTCCTGCTGGAGTCTAGAACACAGCCAGCAGGAACCGGGCCCCTTTAATGCCCTCTGATACTCATATCTGCCTCTTTATCCCCCTAATCATGGGGTTCTTGCTGCAATACTCTGGGCGCTGCTCTAGAAACATGGGCTTCTCTGGCAGCATCCTGCAGAGTGAGGATAGCTGGACACTCACTCCCCACTCTCCCTGTCCCCCATGGGAAGGATCCTTGGCCTCCTCTTTCTCTAAGCTGGGCTGCCTTGCAGGGGAGAAGCGATGCTGGCAAAGTTCCTTTTACCCACTCCAATGCATCCGAACTTGTACTTTTGAATTCTTTTGCTCCAACAAAGTACTGTACCTTCTCTAGAAACCTAGACTTCTACAAAGGCTCTCTCTTCTGTGGGTATGCGCCCCAGTCAGCGTTTTCCAGGTGCCCTCAGACTGCGGCCCAGAGGGTCTGGAGCTGGTTCACAGGCTCCTGCTGGCTCCGCAGCCCACACTAGGATCTGTCTGCCAGTTACCTGATGCACAGGCGGGTGAGACGCCTCTGAGTCCCTTGGCATATGGTGCAGGATCCCATAGCTCCCAGAGGCACTTTTGTTCATGGAGAGATGCCAAATCTTAGGTGTTGAAGGGAGACAAAAATGAGTGACATCTTATGCTACCATGGTGCTGATGTCACTCCTCCGAGTAGCCTGCATATCAGCAATCCATATTTTAGCATCCATGCAGGTGTGATGATGGAAGGAACATGGAGTTGGGTGCCACACACAGCTGCTCCTCACTAGCTTTGTGACTGCCAGAAAGAAGTACTTAATCTAAACATCAGCAAAATGGCACAGTATCTCCTTTGTAAGACTATTGAACACCAACAAGGTGTTGGACAATTATCAAGGACATACTGTGTACCAGGCACTATGCTAGGCACTGGGGATATGATAAATGATAAGACGGACATGGTTGGTACCCACTCTTGCACATTACAATCTAGTGAGGATTGTGCCACCAGTAGGGCTGTATCTCAGGTGCCTGAGCAGGGCCTGGCACGTCACAGACACAACACACGTTAGTTCTTTTCTCCTATCCTTTCGCTCCTGTCTCCTTCTTCTCAAAAAAATATGAATTGTAGGGCCAGGCGAAGATTCCCAGCAAGGATTCCCCTTGGCAAAGTGGTTTTCTGGAGCAAATGGCAGAATATCCTGTAATATTTCATTGTATTTACTTGAGCATATTGTGCTAAGGGAAAGACAAACACTGTGTATCACTTACATGTGGAATCTAAAAAAGTTAAACATAGAGAGGTGTGCTTCTAGTGTAAGACTTGAATGCAGAGGTAAGAGTCGGGACTAGCTCCCTGAGGGAACAGGTGATGATAAGGAAAAGATTCAGTAGTGCAGAGGGCCCAGGAGAAGCTGGAAAACATACTTTAGTTGAATTCACCCATGTGGTCAGAGGTTTTTCTCTGGAAATACTTAGCTTCCAGTGTATAGCAGTAAAGAAGGACATTGGTCCAGAATTAAGGTTTCATTGTGAAAATGAAGGCATCTGACTCCAGAGACCTTGATCTTGGACCAGGCTTGCTCAGGTAGAATAAGCCACACAATTGAAACCAGATTTTGGTTTGGATGGGGGAGAAGATATAAGACTGGGTATAATCTTGACCGAAATCTGCCACTGATGGCCCAAATCCATTGCCTGCCCTCACACAAGAGTCATTATGTATTTTGAGTATAAATTTGTGAATGTAAGAGAAAATTTAAAAATAATCGTCTCAATTCACCACACTGTGGGGCTCAAGACGTTCTTCACACTTTTGATGGTATCTTGACACGGCCTTCATTTCTCCTCTGAGGAAAATGCACATACACTCGGTGAGCATTTGAAGGAGAAATCTTGAAATAGTTACAGCAAACACTTACAGAGGGATTTCTATGTACAAAGCACTTATTTAATCTTCATAAAAGCCCCCTGAGGTAGGCATCATTATTAACCCATTTTACAGATGGAGGAACTAAAGGGCAGGGAACATAAGTGACTTGCCTGAATCACACAAGTGGCAAGTGGGAAAGCTGAGATCGGAATCCAGACAGTCTGGCTCCGTAGGTGGCATCCTTAACCGTACACTCTCCTGCCTTTCCTTGGAAATGTCACCTCTCCTTCACTGTCAGGGCTGAATTATGTACCTTTAAATTCTGTATTTTGAAGTCCTAACCCCTAGTACCTCAGAACGTGACTGAATCTGGAGACATGGCCATTGAAGAGGTGATTACGCTAACATGAGTCCACTAGGCTGGGCCCTAACCCAGTCTGACAGGCGTCCTCCCTCGTGAGGAGGGGAAATTTGGACACAGACGTGTACAGAGGTAAGGTGATGTGAAGACTCAGGGGGAGGATGGCCATCAATAAGCCAAGGAGAGCGGTCTTAGAAGAAACCAGTCCTGCCAACACTTTGATCTCAAACCTCTAGCCTCCAGAACTTTGCAAAAATAAATTTCTGTGGTTTCAGCCACCCCAGTCATACAGCGGCCCTAGCAAATGAATACCCCCATAGACCATGAGTTAAGAAGGAGCAGGAGAAGCGGGCGGCAAAAATGAAATTAATCGTTTAAGCAAATTCCCCTTCTCATTTAAAATACAAAGAAATGCATTTCATTAGATAAGAAAAGCTTCAATTGGATAATGCTATACAAGAATTAATTTGAATTCAATTCTATGGAGTAAAATAAAGCAGTAACAATCTCCATTTACATTGAAGTAGTATCATAGACAGGAAAAGCAGTTTAATTAAGGCCAAAGTGTGTTTGTTAATTGGCCATCATCCTCTCCAGCGAGCCTACCAAGGGATGCCATAAACAATTAGAGAGCATGGATTTATTGATGGAAGATGAGGTAAGCTGGGCATTAAGTGCCCTGTGTTTCCTTAGAGGGCGGCAGTACTTTCATTAATAATGAATTCAGTCTCCCCTCATGTCTTCTGAGTTTCCCACTAATACTGGAATTATTGGTGTGAAACATGAGAGCTTCCAGTAATTACGGGCAATCAGAGATTCTTAGAAAGTGTAATAGTATAATCCAGGGGAAAAAATAATTCCTAGCATACTTATTTTTTCTTTAATGGACTTCAACCCATGTATACTCAGTGCTGAGTGCTTGCATCGGGGTACCGGCCAGCTCTGGGGGTTTCATTGTGTTCAGAATTCTGGGAGATTTGCAGCCTGAAGCCCTTCAGAGGTCTCTTCTCTGAGAGAGAAATTAGGGAGCATCTCAGTCACAGGTCTGAATTGCTTTAAGGTTGAATAGCCTTGTTTGTGCATTTGACAAAATTCAAATTTTGACCAGGTCGTCACCTTCTCAGTTCCTGCTCCATGCTTTATAGAGCCATGTGTTCCATGTTTCAAGAAGATTAAAATCAGGCAGTTTCATTAAATGTTCCATTTTTACAGAAAGTATTGTTGCATTCCTCTCTAAACACTGAGAGCTTGCATTCTCCTTTTACCAGCTTAACTTCTTACTAGCCTTGAAGGGTATCAACATTCTGTGTAGATGAATATAGCGTCGACATGATGGACATTTCAGGAAACTCCATCCCAGGTCAGGGAAATGGTCAAGAATGTTTTTTTTTCCCTCAGGGGCGCTGAACTTTCAAAGATCAGTTGAAGTACCTGCATGAGAAAGCTACTTGATTCAGAGTTGGAGGGAGGAGGAATTTTATAATTCTTAGAGACAGTATACAGTGGTTGGCTTTTAATTTAACTTTGAGTAAGTGAATGGGAAAAAAAGAAAGTGTGGGAAAAAGAGGCAAAAACAGAGGAGACAGATGCGAATAGATAGAAAGAGACAGTGTAGAAGAAGTGAGGCAGAGACAAAAGCAGAGAAAGGTGTGCCCAGGCCCAGAGACACAGGCAGAAAGGCATGTATTAGAAAGAGACACACAGAGTCATACTGGAGTTGACCCCACATTCATGACACCCCACACCTCGTCTTAAGAGATTATGACTTTGAAAGCTGTGTCGCATTTTTCACACCAAAACAAAAGCAAAAAACCCAAATTTAAAACATAAGCAAGAAATAAACCTTGTTCCATAAGCCAAAATCCAATGATACTGAAGGCCCAGTCTGCCTGGGCTGGGGATTCTGGGCTGGGGATTTCTCACTTCTGCATTTTTGCCACATGTGAGCGTGTACATGTGCACATACGCACACAGACACACGTACACACAAACCTGGTGCTTCTGGATGGCTGGCGGGGCTGACAGGGCTGTCACCCTTGGCTGGTTTGACTGAGTGTAGAAGGGTCCAGAGGCTGTTGGTAAACAGATTCTAAACTGCGCTCATTCTTCATTTCCTCTTCTTTCGTTTTAGAAGCCCGCCTTGGGTGCCCTCTCCGGGGCCAGGCCTGTTCCCCATCTTTGGTCTCATCTTTGCTCTTTATTTTACTTCCTCCCCATTCCAAGAGCCAGGCTCCGTGGCCTGGCAGATGAGACAGCTGAGTGAGAAGAAAGATCCAAGTAGAAAGAAAAGGATTTTCAAATTTCTTGTCCTCCATTGGACCTTCTTGATTAGCCTCAGTGATTTGGATCAACCCAGCTACTCCCCCGAACCAATATTTTACATTTTCCAACATTTGGAACCATCCCTCTATTCATCTTATAGTCTCTGGTCTTTTGCATCTCTGCCTCTCCAGATGGCTTCTTAACTATGTAATTTTCACCAACTCAACTCTGATGATAGTTCAAACGAACAGTAAGTCACCGAACCCTGGTATATTTTAGAGTGTGTTTGGCACCATCCCGAAGGTAGTGATGAATAAACAGTCTGCTGGGAAAATACCGTAGTATTACAACTGGTGGTGGGGGTGAACACACTTCTGTTTTCAAGTCTGCCCTACACCACGGCATCCCCCGGGCTGAGGAGGGTGGTGAATTGAGGAAAACAGAGAAGCTTGAAAATGCGGATATTCCGCCACCTGCTCTGAGACCGCAGGGAATTTCACAGCCGGGACAGACGCAGCGGCTGGTGCCAGGGGACTGAAAATGAAAGTGAGTTGTGGATTTTTCTTTTTTCATTCAGCTTTTTTCCTTAACGTTCTTCCAGGCTCCGTGGCCTTTCAAGAATCATCAAATGCCTTTCCTTTGAAGTGAACACCACAAGGAATCAAAGTCTCATTTCCTGGAAATACAGGGCTGGACAGCAGCCATCCCTCAAATGAGCCCCCACGGAGAAGACTTGGAGCCGCGAGCTCCCAACTCAGGTTTCTGGCGGCTGCACGTTAAACCCCGCTGGCGGGCCGCGGAGGTCATGGGTGACTTTCTCCTTGCCGTCAAGCGTCCGTTGAGCCTACACTTCCTGTCATTGTCATCCTGGATCGTGCATGACTCATTCCTTCTCAGCCCATTTCCTCCCTCACAGATTTCCAACTCAGTTGTGGAAAAGTACCATACATGTATGTCCCTGCATTCAAGAAGACACGCTAACGGGAGGAGGGTGGAGGAACTGTGGTGGAGTGGCAACACCAGGGGTCAAATAAAATAGGGCAGCAAATCGGAAAGTGGGGTAGTGGCCGCTGTTGGAGCAGAGGAGGTTAGGCAGACTGGCCAGCATCACCACTTAATAATGGTTTATGTTTTCCCTTGAAAGTTCATTTGCATACCTGAGGCGGCCCAGGGTTGTGGTGGGAGGAAGAAGAGCTCTGCTACCAGATAAATACAGGTAGGAATCCTGCCTCTATATAAGGCTCTGTGATACTGGATGAGTTTCTTCACCCTCAGATCAGGGATAATTCTTGGATTGAGAAATGGTTGGTACACAGAAGCGCTCACTACACTGTAGAGCTACTAACAAAAATAACGTAGCTGTGTGTCCAGCAGCGACTGGCCTGATGCTCACTTTGATGGGGGCGAGTAAAGAGGAAAGGCAGCCAGGAAGCTAGCAGGACCCTGGCAGGAGCAGCATTAAACTCACGTTAGCTACTTGATTTGCTTTTGTTGTCCTTATCACATCCTCACCATCATTTCCCCCAACTTCAAGTCAAATGGTGACCCAAAGAGATGACAAGACAAAATAATGTCAAGAATTGTGGGGGAGTTGAAATATTTGCCCTGCTGGCAGGCTCACAAACGACCCAACCACAGTTTCACTGATGCTGGCAGAAGCAGCAGATTCCTGGTCAAAGACCAAGGACAGTATTACTCACAGCACAGGAGGCGGCATGAGCTTCGTGTGCTCATAGCTTCTCCTGCAGCCCCAAGTCCTCGGAGTGCGGGGGGTGATGCACGGGCAGGCACAGGTGGACACTCTGCACACAGCAGGTTTAGGTCACAGCTGAGGAAGTGTGAGCTCAGAAAACCCAGGCTTAAAAAACCTGCCCAACCTCTGTTCCAGAGATAGACATTAATTATCTTTATCATCCTTGCCAGAAAATAAATCTGCCCTCTACCCTGCAAAGACACTATCTCTATTCTCCAAGGCTGTTTTGTATATGGTATCCTTGAAAAGACAGTCTGGGACAAGAGTTGTCATAAGACATGTGGAAACAACACAGAGAATTACCCACCCCACCCCACCCCTGGCAAATAAGACACAGCCAGAAGCAGAACTCAAAAAAAGACACAGGTGGGATGTCTTTTAAAAATGTATTTATTTAAGCAATAACACTGATAACCTCACCTAGAATCTTAAGTAACAAAGCTCTCAACTGCCTGGGAAGAAGGGAGACATGCCCACTGCTCTCGTCTCTGCTAGTGTGGAAGCTGCCGCCTGCACCTGCTCACAGCGCCTCAGCCGTGGGGCTCAGGGCCGCCTCACCCTGTCGTGGCCGAAGAGTCTCCAGTGATGTTTTGCTTCATGCAATTTCCAATAAGCCTGGAAATGGGATGTTAGCCCAATGAAAAGAAATGCATTCGGGATTTTTATTCTAGTTAATTAAAAGGAAAGAAAGAAATCCTTTAGAACTTTCCTTGGGCTTTATGAGATTAAAAATGGTATCGGAAAAAGAAGTCCTTCAGAGGCCACAGGTGGAGACTATGGAATCCTGAGATTTGTCCAGATGAATCTTACTAACATGCCTACGTGAGGTTAGGCCTGGTTCTCCTAAGGACTTGAGGCCCTGGGACACACCCCACCAAAGAGCTCCTGGCATTCGGATCCCACCTCGGAGCACACCCTCAGGAGTCTAAAAGCTGAACCATCTTGAGAACCTTCCACCCTCATTTGGAGGCATAGCCCTGCCTCCATTTTCAGACCATGTGGAATCTTGTATCCTAAGTTTTGGTTCAAAAAATATTTTCATTAATTGCGGCAAAAGGAAGTAATTGTCCTAGTAAGGAATTCGGGGACTGCCTTGTTTGAGAGTTTGGTGACAGAGCGGCCAAGGTGGGTGGGGGCGAGAAGTGGGTGACTCGGTTTGTGTCCGCCTGCCTCCACTTCCAGAGAAGGATGCGGGGACCCAGACCTGGTCATTGGCCCTGCCTCTTCCTTCTCCCTTGCCTTTCACCTCTAATCAGTCACGAAGTGCTGTTGGTGCTCCTAAGCCTTTTTTTTTTCAGATCTGCCCACAATCTCTTTATTCTTTCCTCAGAAGTTCTCTCTTTTTTATTCCTTTATGGTCTTACTCGTTTACCTATTTAAAAAATCTGTCAGAAATTTTTCATTTTTTTGTTGCATCCTGTGAGGTAGAAATCATATTGGATTTTTCTCAAGCTCCCAAGAAGAGTTGGCAAAGCTTCCTTCCTACCCCCTAACAACTCCCCACCCCACCCACAGCACACCCAAGATATGCACACGTGCACATGTTGGGGAAGCGACCTTTACTTTCATTTCACACGGATTCTTTCTGGTTGCCCAGATTCAGCTTCCTTAAGTCATCTCTAGGTGTCATCCAAGAGGAGCCTCTCCAGGCTGGATTTTCAGTACAGACAGAGGCTGACCTAAGGGAAACTGGGATGCTGGGGGGTCCTGCTCTCCCTGAGTCAGTGCGGAGCCCCAGCCACGGCCCTGTGAGCCGCACTCACGGCAGAGGGGAGCTCCCCTCCCCCCGCTTTCCCATCCCCAGCGAAGCAGAATTGCCTTCTGTGATTTTACATGAAATCTGCCAGCAAGAGCTGCCTGAGAGAATAGACAATAGAGCTCTCTGTATCACTGCAGGGAAGGGGGACAAAAATGCTGACACTTCAGTGATTACATCCGGGATCCGCAGTTCCCCCGGGGCATCCCAAAGATCACGGATAGATGAGACCTTAACCTTTTCTTCAGAGCTTAAATTAGCCTTTCAAATATCTAAAAGGTTAGAGAATATATCATTTAATTGGAGGGAAACATCTTCCTTCTCCATTCCCATAAAGCACTGATATGTGTGTGTGTGTGTGTGTGTGTGTACCTGTATGTGTGTTTTACTTTGCATTTTTTGCACAGACTTTGCAATGCTTGAAGCTGCAAATAGCCATAGGCTTTCTGTCCTCTACATAAGATGGCCACAACTTAACAACAGTTATTTTAAATATTCTGTTTTGGTGGGGAGGGTATGGCTCAGAGGTAGAGAGCATGCTTAGCATGCATGAAGTCCTGGGTTCAATCCCTAGTACCTCCATTAACAATAAACAAACAAACAAACAAATGTAATTACCTCCTCTCCCCTCCAAAGAACAAAACAATTAAAATGTTGAATATTCTGTTTCAGTAGCAGGACTCAGCACAGTGCCTTACAAAATACTGTTGGAATACTGAATAAATGACTGATTTTATGGCTTTATCCACACTGGAATTTTGCTAATGAATATGGATACACAGAAAACCCATTTCATAAATATTCCGTAACTCTTAGTAAAACAGAAATTCCAATAACGCCTCCCAGGCAGTCTAGCAGGGATCTCACTTGTCAGCAGAAGTGAACCATATGGTCCCTGCCCTAAGGCCCCATGTTACGCAAATGTAACCGCTTTGCACATGCACAGCAGATTTGTTTCCTCATCAGCCGTGAGAAGCTGTATTTTAAACAACTGGAACAAAATTTTATTTGTCAAATGTCAGGAACAAAGTGCATTTTTGTCAGTCAGTCATCTTGTTTATAATCAATCCAGTTTCCTGAATACTTGAAAAGTCAGTCATCTGGCTGTAGGTTTTTGGCTTATTTACATAAAATAATAATGCTTAAGAAAGCTCAGAAGCCACTTCAGCTATGTCTTCACAGTATGAGTCCATCAGAGGGAGGAATTAACACAAGTGGGTTTGTCAACCCTCTTAACGATGCACGTGGACCCCAGGAGTCCCCACCAACCAACCATCGGCAGTGTGGTTTGCTCACCTGTGCCACATCATAGCTCAGGTGTGCTACCTTCCAGGTTTTTAGTCCACGACTGAACCGCTGACGAGGTTCTCGGGCACAGTTCGTTGTGCTCCAGGTTAGTTTGACTAATGCCAGGTCCCAGCTTGAGCCAGCTTGATTCTGCCCTGTGTGTTGCACTGGGGGGCCAGGACCACAAGAGTCTGAATTGCATGATGGTTTTTTGACTGAGAAAGAAAGGAAGAACTTTTCATTTTTTCATATGCATCTAGGAGAAAAATTAAGATGAGACTTATCTCTCTGATATGAGTACCTTGGTCAATCTGAGAAACCAGGGGACCAGGACAGATGTTTGGAGCACATGAAAGCTGTGCTGTGGGCAAAGACCTGGCACAGTTACAGAGGACAGAGGTTGCATTACTGTGATTTCATGAGCAGCCAGCATCACAATGAGGGTTAGAATTCAGGAGAATTCTACAGGAGAGACAATATCTAGGACTCTCAGGGAAAAAAAAAATTGTGAACTGGGGAGCGGGCTGAAGCCCTTCATGAAGAGTGGGTTAAAAGCCAGTGAAACTTGAGCTATTGGTGTTATAGGGACAAACCCCAGTGTCCCTGGCCCAGTCGTCTTCTATGGTGTTGCTATCAGAGAGCAGGGACCAGCCATCTAAAACACATAAATTTTTATACTTCAATTAAAAAAAAAGCACATTAATTCTTGTCCCTACTTGTGTCTCTCAAGTGGCACTCAAAAGAAATTATGGTTTAGGATCTCCAGTCTCACTCATTACCTCCCTCTTCTACCTCTCCCCAGGCTATATTCTCACGCTGTAAGTTTACTCAGGCCTCTAGCTCCCTGCTTCCCTTTCTCAGCCTTTTCTGATGCAGGCCTTCCCTCTCAACGGTTCTCCTCACTTGGATTGATCTGATCTGAAGGATGGGTATGAATTCTGATGAGGATCGGGATGATGTGGAACAGAATGCTGAGCAGGAAACACTCGAATTTTCCTCCAGGGGGAAGGGAAGGGAAGGCTGTGAGTACTATGCATTCATAATTTTTGTCCCCATTATCCTTGACGGGACTCTAGCTGTTCCCCCAGGCCTGGGGGAACTTTAGTTCTACAAAACTGTGAAATTGAAATTTGTATTTAGTTCTCTAGCTTCCCTTTCCTACAAAATTTTCTCAGCATTCAATTGCTCATGCATTTAAAAAACACTAAGAAACGCCTCTTCTATACTAATAGTTCAGCAAGAAAGAGATATTCTAGAAAAGGAGACAGACAAGTAGGCAAATACATTCGTGGAACAAACACAATAATACAGTTATAAAATATGATATAAAAACAGTGATTGGTTTTTGCATTTCCCCTTTCTGAACATTCAATGGCTCAAATAAGGAAGAAGTTATTTCTCTCTGACATAATAGTCCAAGAGTGAGTTGTCAAGGGGTGCTGTGAGGTTATAGCAGAGACCGAGGCTTTTTCTCTCCTATGGCCCCTTCGTCTGGGTGTTGCCTGGTCCACGTGGGATAAGGTTCACCACTCTATCTGCTGGATCTTCACCCTGGCTAGCAGGAGGGGGACATGAGAAAGTGCTTCCTCTAAGGAGGTGACCTGGAACTCATTTAATCACATCTAGCTGCAAGGGAGGCTGTGAAATGCAGTCTTTCACTGGATAGCCATATGCCGCAAAAGCTTGGGTTTTGTATTCAAAGAAGGATGGATTTGGGGGAACAACTCATGGTCTCTGCTACAATTGATAACTAAGTCACTATTTCCTAAGACTGTGTGGGCCAAGTAAAATACTTTTGTTTTCAGCAGCAATAGCTCGTAACCCTGTAGTTTCCCTACACGCCTGAACATGGCCACAAGATGCAGCCAAAAGCTGGAAAAGTCACAAGATACTGAAAGGGAAGCTAGAAGGCACATTCTTCTGGTAGAGGCAGCATCAGGTATTTGCCAAATGGTTCACAGCTCTGTGCTAAGGGATCTCGGTGGCAGATACCACTTGGCTTTCCTCCCAGCAACATGTTCCACCTGCTGATGATGAAAAAAGAGAGATTCCCTGGAAGTGCTCAAGGCTTGAGAATTTATCAACTTAACAGCATTCCGTGTCCATCTACACCCATCCATGTGGGTACATGTCATCGTCAGTGGGTCTTCACAGCCCTGCCCCCCACCAGATTGCATCTTATACTTCACAGGCAACCTCGACAATGTTCTCACAACCTGGAGGAAGACATGCCCAAACTCCTATGAGAACCAAGACCTAGAGCAGTAGGAAGGGTGTGGGCCAGCTGGGTGTTCAAATTAGCGCACCTCCCCTTTCAGAAGGCTGCAACGCCAGGTGGTGATGCTGCCCTTTCCAATGGATACTTAGATGTGGTTCTCTGGACCAGAATAAAACCATGCTATTATTTTTTTTTTTATTTTCCAAAATGAAAATTGCTTTGTTGCTTTTATCTGAATTCAGAAATAATAAATGCCCGTTGTAAAAAGAATCAGACAGTGCCGAAAATTAGGAGGTAAAAACCATCCAATACAAAATACTTGGTGAATATTTTTTCCAGAATTTGTTCACTGGACAGGTATAAACATCACTGGTTGGGTTCTCTGGGAAGCAAATTCTGAGATGGTGTTTATCGTGCTGGATGTTTCTTAAGAACTATCCTTGGGTGTTAACACCGGTGGAAAGAAGCAGATAAGAGCGGAATTGGGTAGAGAGAGAACTCATGCTGTGTTGCAGGACTGAGGATGACTTCGGCTAACCTCACAGGGAGCTCTAGGGTGAAAATGAGTCGTTCTATGTTGAACTGAAATGACTGGCGTTATACTCCTGCCTCCATCAGGCCTCCCTTCTCAGGAGGGTGGGACTTTGGGAGAGGTGGCTGGGGCAACAGGTCCCTTTGAAGGAGAATCTGGGCTGTGCTTCTTCATGTCCACTGCACACATGTATGTGCAGAGTACACATACACTATAATTTTAAACAAAATGTCACCATATCATCTATATTCTTATGACATTAATATTTTTTACTTAGCAGCATAATGTAAACATTCCCCCATAACCCCAAATATGGATCACATTCATTTTTAATTACTGCAGACATTCTGTTGATCAAAGGTACGATACTTAATCAAATCCTTGTTAATGGGAATTTGAAAAACTATTTTTTTTTTTACAAATAACTCAGCTGTGAACATCCTAATGAATATATCTTTTCACACATATCTAATTACCAAAATTAAATTGCTGGTCCAAAAGGTATCCATGTTTACATTTTGAAATGTAGTGTCAAATTAGTTTCCAGAAAGCTGTACCAATTTACTTGAGCACTGAGGATAATCAACATCAATCTTCTTAATCTTTGCTAATCGCATAGGTGAAAAATAGCTCATCATTTTATTAATAACATTTACTAATTAGCAGCCAGGTTAAATGCTGTTTCATATGTTGACAGATTGTTTTTCTTCACTTATTTTTCCTTTTGTGAATTATCTATACCCATTCCTGGTACTTCTATAAGTCCTCATACTTTCAAGTCTTCTATTAGTAAGTAATATAAAAAATAGATGTTCTCTCCCTAGCCCACTTCTTAATCTCATTGAATTCAATCTCATTGAACCGCATTGAATTCTCTGTTACGGAGAAAAGTTATGAAGAAAACACCGTTGTTACGTTTCAAAACGGTCATTTTGAGGCAACTGCATCAAATTGGCCACTTTATTGGTCTCCCCCCATCAGGAACGCCCCCTGAATACTCAGACTTTCTGTTTTGGGTCCAGGGAAGCTCTGCCTCTACCTGCAATAGGAGGCCGAGCCAGGAGGCAGTGTCCTTCCCACCTCCAGCACACACAAACCTCGGGAGACCCACCAAGGCATGAGCCATGGACAGTGGAGAGTGGACAAAATAAAGCTCCAAAGAGCAGCAGCTGTGCTGGGGGTCCCACTCACCCCTACCGTGCCCCACATTCCCCTTCCCTCCCACCCAGTTACAAGGTCCAGGCTTCCTAGCTCTGTGCCAGGATTTACGAGTTATCCACTCTGTTTTTCCCTCCTGGTTTTTTTTTTTTTTTTTTTGAAAAACACATTTATTGAGGTATAGTTTACATACCACAAAATTCTCCCATTTTAAATGTTACACTGCAATGATTTTTTAGTAAATTTACCGAGCTATGCAACCATTGCCACAATCCAGTTTTAGAGCATCTCATCACCCCAGTAAGATCTTTTGTGTCCATTTACAATTAATTCCCATTCCTATCCCCACCCCAGGCAACCGCTCATCTACTTTCTGTCTCTGTAGAGTTGCCTTTTCTGGACAGATCAGATAATGCAATTATATACCTCTCTAGTTTTGACATTGCCCCTTATCTCTGATGAGAAATTCCAGATTTAACCTCAGCTCTGTGGAAAATGACCAAGGAGACACAGGTTCACATAGCTGGTACATGACAGAGCTCTGACTCACGTCCAAGTCTTGAGGTTCCAAATTCTTTCCACTCCCTGCTGCTTTCCTGATCTGGATCCATTTCCAATGTCGAATGGAAAATTCAGTGACAGCCTTTCAAAAAAGCCTCCAAGGTCACTTCTGTGTCTGCACACTGAGCTCGTGAGTCTTCTCAGCCACCAGAGGGTGCCCCAAAGATCTAGCTTTGAATTGGCCTTTGCTTGTCCCAGTTGGGCATCTTAGGAAAAAGAATGTGAATTGTGACCTGAGCGGGATATTTCCTGGTGGGATTTTCCTTACAATAAATACTTTTCCTCTCTGGGTAACTGCAAATAGCGATGGAGAATAAAAGCTAGGAAATGTTTTTGGTGCACATTGGAAGTTTCTTTCTGGGCTTCTCAGACCAGGATTTCTTTCCTTTTCTTTTTTCTTTTTTTTTTTAAATATAATAAAAAGGGAAACTACAGACCCAAACTTGGTTTGGGAAGCTGATAAAGTGTTCTTTAGTTATGACAATCCAGCATGCCAGCTGTCAGGTAATCATAATATTAAGGTGATTTTGTTCATCTTTTGCATTTAACATAACTAAATCAATTCTTTGAGGAAAGGGAAATGGAAACACGTTTTAAAATTGTTATCCAAATCCTGTATCTGTATAGCTAGAGTTAACTGAATAATAATTCAGTATGACAACTGAATTTATCTTTTGAGAAATAATTTTATTGTGATATCTCCCCAGCTATCTAGATTAAAAATGGCTGAACTCAGTTGTCAATTTTGACTTTAAGAGGAGCTCAGCATCGTAGTCTCCAGAATTCAGAGGGTGTATGTTCCTCCTGGCTTCCCTCCACTGAATGTCTCCTACCCCTCCCTCCATCCTGGATGGATGGATGGATGGGGGCTGCTCAACAGACAGGATGGGAGCTCCTGGGGGGATCTTCAGAGGAACTTAATGATGAATTTGCTGAGCACCACAGCTGCTCATTGTCAAAGTCACTGTTGCTGTGTGTCTGATGGTACTATGTCCCTGTCCCCTCCAGGGGCTACATGATCCCCAGACTCCTAGCTACAGCTGTGGAACCAGCATTAGACCAGAGTCACAAGACACAGGTTTAGGACTGCATCTTCCCATACCTAGCTGTGTGTCACTTCCTCCCTGTATCTCATTTTTTAAATCTGTAAAATGGCAATAATAATATTTGTCTTAACCACCCTCCACCTCACAGAGTTGTTTCAAGGAACAAATAGGAGAGACTCCTGGACAAATACAAAGTATGGTTAGTATAGAATTGCACCTGTGTAAGAAAGAGAGGCTGAGGCAAAGACTCAAGGACAGAGAAAGAGAAGAAAGAAGAGGGGAGGGAGGGCAAGAGGGAGGGCAGAAAAGCCACAACTCTTCTGCAGTCTCACGAAGACACCTCTCCCCAGAAAATAATTCATTCCTGTTTTAGGAGATGATTTTACCAATATTAGTCAAGCATCAGAACTTTAAAACATTTTAATAGCTTTCTTGGAGAATTAATTTGCTTTTAAAATATGAATGTCCCAATCAAATCCCAGGATGGGATAGTGCCAGTCAAAACCTTTAATTAACTGGAATGGGAGGCTGAGCACTGACTTACGTAAGTGGGAAGATGTGTGTTTTATACCTGTCTTTCTCTTGACAACTAAGCCATTTGTGAAAACCCTGCCTTTAAGTGATAATAGTGAAAGGAGGGCACTTTGAATTTCCCAAAGTGACAAACCTTCAAGTACTTCCAAAGCATCTAATTCTATGCGATGAATTGATATGCTAATGAGGAAGCAAAGCATTCTGGTCACCTCAGTTTGGTCCCTGCTACCTGAGGAAGGCAGCGTTTTTGCCATGGGTTTACATCCCCAAATGGCAAGCCATTAAAACTTGGGCCACCTGATGCTCCCTGACTACAAAAGACTGTGTCTATGTAACATGATAAACCATGATGTTGAAATAGCACTTTTTTATTGTGGTAAAACATACATTACATAAAATTTACCATTTTAACCGTTTTTAAGTGTACGATTCATCGGCATTAAGTATTCTCACAGTGTTGTGTAAACATCATCACTATCCATCTCCAGAACTGCTTCATCATCCCAATGGAAACTCTATACCATTCAATAGTAACTCTCCATCCCCCACCCAGGCCCTGGTAACCAAGAAATACGACTTTTATAAGTATATTCATTTAGTGCGTCTTGGGGTGAGAAAGCCACTTTACAAAAAGGAAAGGTAGGGGAGGTGAAAAATGGCAAAACTCTACCAGAGTCATTATAGTGAAAATCATAAATCTGTCCATCTTTTCCTAACACAGAATGAACCTCAGAATCGGCCAGTGATGTAAAATGTCTCAGCAAATAAAGGTGACCCAGTCCTGGCCATGTCTGCTGAGCACTGAGGACGGCCCCACAAAGTAAGGAAGTCACAGTCTCCTGAGGACCCAGAAGGATCCAGGCACAACTGGTAGGTGTGGGCATATGCCTGGGGTCAGCAAGGGGGCAAGGCCACAGTCGCAACCAAAAAATTCACGCTAATCATCTGAACTCTGCACGTTTTTACAAAGCTAGACATGGAACACCTACCAAAAGGGACATTGCTCTGCAGTTTGAAACACCTACACGATTACCTCTTCAATCAAATTCAACCTCCAAACCAACCACAATTTATACAGACTTAGAGTTATGACTCAAGCTACTTTCCAAACCAAAATGTGAGCACATATAGAAAAACAACAGTAAGGAAGATATTCATTGGCAAAAGTGATCTATCTTACATTTGGACTCAGAGCAAAGTCTCTTCTTTTGTGCTTCACTTATAGCCTGAGGCACTTACCTCTAACTGGCCCCTTTCCAGGCCCGGGCTGCTTCTGAGAGTACATGGATTTCCTTGTGGGGGAAATACACACACAGAAAGCCTTTCTAGTCTCCCTCCCCACAAGGCGCTTTGCTAATGTGTGCCAGAACATTCTTGAAAGGGGAAAAAAGGAAACGGAGAAAGAAGTGTGCTGTGTAAAGAAGAGAGTCTGCCTTTGGGCACGCTGGCAGAGCCGCCCGTGAATCTGTAACCTAGTTAAGAGAACCAGAGACCCTTGATGGCGCCTGTGCCTCCTGTCAGAACAGAGAACGTTCATTGGAACCCCTGCTCTGTGCCCGGCACTGTGCTGCGCTCTTCCTATGGATAATCTTATTTGCTCAGCACGACTGCCCAATAAGCTAGGAACCATTTTTATAAATGTTACCTAGACTGAGGACACTGAGGCTTTAAAGACTTGAAGCAACTTGAGCAGATTCACACAGCAAATAAGCGGTTGAGCCAGATTTTGAACCCTAAGTGATCTCACTCTAGGAGCCTCCCTGAAGTAAATTACACTGACTGCATTCATGCAAAATCACTGAAAGATAAAAATGTTTACTTATATTTTACAGATGAGAAAACTGGAGATTAGAGGAGTTAATTCATTGGCCCAAGGTTGCAGCTATTATGTGATTGCATAGAGAATCAGGCCTGCTGCTTTGGGCCCTCAAGCCCTTGTTCTTTCCATTAAACACACGTGTCTTGTTCCCCGAGGCCACTTGAAAAACAGGAGGGAAATTGAATTGACGCAGATCAAGAGGAGTTTAGTGGCAGTTTATCACTCCCACCAACCGCGCACTTCTAGGGAGACTCCAGGATCCGACAGATCTTTGTGTACATTCCCTGCCTCTCCCGGCCGCCTCCTGAAGCCACTTGACACAGATTAGATAATCAGGGTTCAGTTACTGAAGGGAATGAAAACAATACGAATTGTAGAGTTTGCTTACATGCTTTCTGGCACTGATAGGAACCACCAACCAACAGATGTTGTCGGTCCAGATGAAAGAACAGAGAACATGTGATAATAAATTTACAAGCATTGTATGGAATGTTGAAGTGCTATTAGCCTTAAGCATTTGTTTTTATTCTCTCAGGCAAAGCAACTCCATCCAACTAAACTGTAATTTAGGACAGGAGCGTTTCTGTACAGTCTGTGAAGTTCATGCAGACTTAGAGTTATGACTCAAGCTACTTTCCAAACCAAAATGTGAGGCCAAATTTGGACTGAGAAAAAAAAAGCTATAAATATATATATTTAAAATTTTTATCCTAGAATGTTAATTTTTATCCATGTGACTGTTAGGAGAGAAGAATTGTTATAATTATCTGAAAATGAGCATTACTCTTAGGGAGCTGGTCAGCCGATAATTATGGAAAACTTGCGTTCAGTAAGTTTTAAAGATACCCTTTGGTGATACCATTCAAAATGAGCAACTACTTTGGCAAACGTGAACAGTCAATGCTTATTTACCTGTTTTCTTTAAATTATTTTTAAATTTCCTCTCTCTTTCTTCTTTAATTTTTAATTGAGATATAATTGAAACATAACATCATCTTAGTTTCAGGTGTACAACATGATTTGATATATTTATATATATTGTGAAATCATCTCCACACTAAGCCCAGTTAACATCCACATCACCGCGCATAGTTATGAATTTTTTTTCTTGTGATGAGAACTTTTAAGAATTACTCTTCTAGCAACTTTCAAATAAACAATACAGTAGCTCTTATTTCAGACTGAGATCAAAAGACCAAGAACAGGATGTTGAGAAAGCAAGTTGGTGGCCCAGACTGGATTGGAAAAGATAGTCCTAGAAGAGGGGCCTCAGAGCTGGAAGCCCAGCATCCTTTTCCTTCTTTCTCTGTTTATCAGGGGCAAGAAAAGACAGGAAACTGAAAGCTTAGAATTCAGCAGGGCAGCCAGAGCAGTAAGCAGACAGCACTGAAAGCACATCCTTATCAGAAGCTGCTGTAAGGAAATGCCTTCTCATCACACGTGTCACCTAAGCCGGCCGTTTCCAATTGTCGTTCCCCTGAAAGTTTCTGCTGGTCTTACTCGGGGAGCCGGTCCCTCTGGGGTAAGAGGGAAATGAAGACACCCAAAAGTGGGTCAGAGATCTGCCCAAGCCTGCTTGCTTCGTGTGGCCATTCTTTTGTTTTCTGGTTTATCTTCATTTTTTCCTGCCCCTCTCTTTCTTTTAGACTCTCAAGTTTGTGTTCTTTTTCGAGAGCTCTTGTAATACTTTATTTTATTTATTTATTTTTTGAAGCATTGTTGAATGACAGTATCATATCGTTTTGCTTTTTTTCTCTTGTTTTATGAGGGGGAGGTGATTAGGTTTATTTATTTATTTATATTTGGAGGAGGTACTGGGGATTGAACCCAGGACCTTGTGCATGCTAAGCACGCACTCTACCACTTGAGCTATACCCTCCCCCTGACAATATTATATCGATTTCACATGTACAACATGGTGATTCAATATTTTTCTAGCTTATACTCCATTTAAAGTTCTTATAAAATATTGGTTGTATTCCCTGTACCATACAATATATCCTTGTGGCTGACTTATTTTATACATAGTAGTGTACCTTTTAATCCCCTACCCCAATCTTGCCCCTTCCCTGCTGGTAACCACTAGTTTGTTCTCTATATCTGTGAGCCCATTTATTTTTTGTTATATTCGTTCATTTGTTTTATTTTTTAGATTCCATATGTAAGTGATAACATATAGAATTTGTCTTTCTCTGTCTATTTCACTCAACATAATGCCCTCCAGTTCCACACACACTTGTGCTTCTGAAACTGCTCACTCAGATATTGCCCACAATGTCGTCTCCATCTCATTCTTTCCCTCTGACATTCTGCTCTATTTGACTGTGCTGGTCACTGTTTTACTCTTCAGTGCAGGTGGAACCCCAAAGCATATGCCAGGAAACTCCTTCCCAAGGCTGGCCTTTAGAGAGAATACCAACAGTCACTGGTCAAGGTCAGGGCCAGGAAGTCAGATTGTCGGAATAGAGAAAGTGAAAGGACAAGTGGAAATCTGGAAACAACAGGAGCTCAGACTCACCGGAGGCACGCACGCACTGGGACAAGTCAGTGCCCAAGGTGGAGTAGCTAGGAACAAGAGGGAGTCCTGTGCCAGCACAGTGCACAGTGCGGGTGGGGATGGGGCCAGAGTGGTGCTATAGACAGGACCCCAACTAAAAGGCCCGTAGCTCTAGCTGGTAGGGCTGAAGGGCTTTGAACCTAGGGGCTGAGGCTCCGGGCCCACCACTGTGGTTCTTGGGATGATGGGAGCCCTGCTGAGAGAGACAGGGGGCAGTTCTCAGACCAAATCCTGCCCTCAGAACATGCCTTTTCCTTGTTTCTGTTCTTATGTTCACTATTGTCTCATCCCACCCCTTTGACCTTTGGCCTTATTTATCTTCATTATCTCCCTTCATCCTAACTTCATCTTTTGGTTTTCTCTGTAGATCCTCTCTGCCTACAGAGTTCCTGCCTTCCCCATTCACCGTGTTCTAGGGCCTCTGCACACCTTATCTGCAGCCCTGTTTGGTACCTACATTCTAATTCGCTGTCTTGAACAGCCTTGCAGACCATGCTCGTGAATGTTCCGCTGTCACTTTTCGGGCTCGCCCGGACAGTCAGCTCTCACGGCAGAGGCTTCTAACAGGGGTGCCACCGGCGGACTGAAATAAGGAACCACTCTCCTCCCAACCTCTTGATTCAAGCTATGGTGTTTTTCTGGTCCGTGTTCTGGAGGCTTATGGTCCTTTTAACTCTGAATACAATCTCTGTATTGGACTCAGCACCTCTCAAGGGATTCTAACTGCCAGAGAATCGCTGGACCTTGCAGTCACTCACCCTGAGGATGCCGAGCAGGGGCAGTTAGTTATGGTCTGGCGCTGGTCAAGGTCACCTACCCAGCAGTCCCCGCCCACTGGGTACCTATGAGCACTTTATTTCTTTGCTCGGCTATGTCTTGAACTCACCACTGGGGCATTCAGACTGGTCAGGTCTCATTTATCCTAAATCCCCTGACCCCTTCTTGTTTGCCTAACATGGCACTTTAGAGTTTCTTTGTCCCCTTCTGGCATCAACTCATTTCTATGTAATTCTTTTAGCACAGAGGTCTAAAAAGGTTTCATAAATTTTCACTTTGAAAACTATGCAAGAAACATTACTTTTAAGACACCAGGGAAAATCTTCCAAAAAGAGTGACATTAATTCTAGCTGATATTTATCTGGCCTTTGATGTAGAAGGAAGACCGTCTTGTTCGCCTAGTGCAAACAATGCTTTCTCCATCTCTGTTCGTTTTCAATAAGCTTGAATTCCCTTGTGGCTTCTTATTTGCCTTAATATCCAAACTTAAGAAAGGTTTGTGATTTTGAAATGCAGAGTCTTTCTGAGAACTGGATGAAGATATTATAGTTTTACAACTTGTCCTAGAAGCTAAAAGATTACAAGAACGTTAAATCTGGAGTTGTATGGGTTGGTGCACTTTGCAATGGATGGTGACCAGCATTGAAAAGATATTTATGGCTCACTGAATTATTTTGATACCAGTAAAAATTACCTTGGGAGTCTCTAATACATTAAAATTATTCTGTCTTCTATTTCTCACTAATCATAGGCCTCAAAAGTTTACAATTCAAATGCTGTAAGCTTTGATGTATGCGCATTGGAGTTAATGCATGGTTTACATTTGTCTTATATGTTAATTCATCTATAAAAATATGTATAATATTGTTTTCCATGTTTTAAAATTCTATCTAAACATAGCATACTACATAAATCCGCTTGGAACTTGCCTTTTTTTCTTTTTTTTTTTTTTTGTCTTAACATTCTTTGAAGATTTAGTCTATCAATTCATGTAACTCCAGTTTATTTACTGAAATTTCTGTATTCTTTTGTACGAATAGACCTCAAATTATTTATCCATATTTCCTGTTGATGAATATTTAGATTGTTTTCACATTTCTCACCATCACAAACAGTGTTGCAATGAACATCTCTGAAGATGTTTTCTTGTGCAGTTTTGTGAGGATTATTTAGGGTATATACCTAAATATATAGGAAAGCTTTTGATTACACATTACAGAAAAGCAATAAAGATTTCATTATCAACATTGTCAACAAAGGACCCAACCACTTGCCATCCTTCTACTTCTGCTACCTTAGTATGATGGCTTTGGTCCTCTTGCTTGTTACCACATGTTCACAAAATGGCTTCTACAACTCCAGGCATCACAGTCTCATTCTAGTGTCCCAAACAGAGGAAAAAAAGTATGTGGAAAAGAGGGTTTTTTTTTGCAGGAAAAACCTTCCTGTGTTTCTAGGGGTAGGCTGCTTCTGACTTAGGATGAAGAAATATTAGAGGAATAAAGAGGACCCCTATCCCTCCCTCCACCCCCACCCCCACCACCTTCAGAGACTCTCATGTTCTAGCAGCCAGGAGTTCTTCATCAGACTTCCCTTTATATCGCATTGGCTACAATGGGGTTGCAACCCCTTGGTGTCAAGGAAATGGGAAAGCATCTCTGACAAAAGGTTATGGGTGCTTATGATTGGCCTCAACCAGACATGATTCATACACCAAGCCTAAGAATGTGGCTGCCCTAAATATATTGGGGTTCAGTAAACAAGGAAGAAGAGTAGAAAGTCTCATTTTTAGATAGTTAGCATCCATTTCCATGCTTTCAAAGAGGCTGTACAGTTGACATCCCAAGAGCAGTGTACAAGCATTCCTGTTGTGCCATATCTTTGGCAAGACTTTGTATTATTAAAATTTTAGCTTTCTTGAGGTGTAACTGACAAATAAAATTGTAAGATATTTAAAGTGTATATCATAATGATTTGATACACGTGTACATTGTAAAAGGATTTCTCCCTTTTAGTTAATTAACATATCAATTGCCTCACATAGTTATCTCTTTTTTTTGATGAGAACATTTAAGTTTGACTCTCTTAGCAAATTTCAATTATATAGTATAGTATTATCAACTATATAGTAGTTCAGTTATATAGTATAATATTATCAACCGTAGTTCCCATGTTTTACATTAGATCCTCAGGCCTTATTCGTATTTATGACTGAAGGTTTGTACTCTCTTACCAACTTCTCCCTATTTCCCCACCCCTAGTCCTAGCAACCACTTTCTACTATTTCTATGAGATTTGACTTTTTATTTTTAAGATTCCACATATAAGTGATACCATGCAGTACTTGTCTTGCTCCATCTGATTTATTTCACTTAATATAGTGCCCTCCACCTTCATCCATGCTGTCACAAATGACAGGCTTTCCTTCTTCCTCGTGGCAGAATAATATCCCAATGTATAGATATACCACATTTTTATACATTCATTCGTTGATGGGCACTTAAGTTACTCCCAAATCCTGGCTGTTCTGAATAATATTAAAGTGAACCTGGGAGTGCAGATATCTCTTCAAGATCCAGTTTGCATTTCCTTTGGATGTACACCCAGAAGTGGGATTGCTGGATCATAGAGTAGTTCTGTTTTTAATTTTTTGAGGAACCTCCATA
Organism: Camelus ferus; assembly: GCF_009834535.1. Classification (NCBI taxonomy): domain Eukaryota; kingdom Metazoa; phylum Chordata; class Mammalia; order Artiodactyla; family Camelidae; genus Camelus; species Camelus ferus. The sequence goes on along the minus strand of NC_045703.1, from coordinate 36,936,999 downwards.
CTGTTTGCATAGTGGCTGCACCAATTTACATTCCCACCAACAGTGCACAAGGGTTCCCTTTTCCCCACTTGTTGTCTTATGTCTTTTTTTAATAGCCATTCTGACAGGTATGAGGAGATGTCTCATGGTGTTTTTGATTTGCATTTTCCTGATGATTAGTGATGTTGAGCCCCTTTTCATGTACCTGTCAGTCTTTTGCATAGCTTCTTTGGAAAAATGTCTATTCAGATCTTCTGCCCATTTTTAATCAGATTTTTTGTGGTTTTTTTTGTTTGTTTTTTTACTGTTGAGTTGTATGAGTTCTTTATATATCATTGGATATATTTTGGAAAAAAGAAAACTTTAAATAAATTCACAGATAACAGATCACAATCGAGACACTGACATTGCTGGGAAGCAATATTTGCTTTAATGGCATTTGCTGATGTTTGGAGCAGCCAGGCTCTCCTGCCCGGTGTCCCTGCCAGGTGGTATGTCACATAGAAGGGAAAAGGCATCTGGCCAGGGTGTGTCAGTTGTTACATTCCCGGATACTTAATGTTGCTACATTCTCTATCCTTGGCATATTCATCAGCACCATTTCCTCCTCTTTTCCTTCAGCAGCTAGTTCCTTTAGGCTCCAAGCCTGTTATTAAAAAGGAATGAATTATCCCCAATGTGTTTCAACCCTGAGGGAAGTCAGAATCCCCTCTCTACAGACTTTTTCATCACTAGCCTTATAATTCACTCCCTCCTCTCAGGGTTCTTGGCATCAAGTCTTGAAGGAATTCTTCAGGTCAGGACAAAAAGCACGTGTTAAACAAGCACCACGTGGAGAACAGGTCGGGTACAAGGATGAATAAGGCATCACTGCCAGCTGAATTGTGTGCCCACAAAATTCATATTATTTCAGTAAAATGGAATAAAGGTCATCTGCTAAGAGGCTGGGGAGCAGTGGGTGTCAGGATACAGTGTCTGGAACACGGTTCTTGCTCAATAAATGTGTGTTGACTAAATGCTGAATAAGAGTTTTTAAAAAATTGGAATAAACACTCTTGGTCATTGGCTAGGAAGTAAGCCATGAAAGAATATAAGAAGAAAAGAATACTTGGACAGCCCTGGAGGTTCAAGTGAGGTTAGGTAGCATGAAACTATTGTGGTAAAGCCAACTGGCAACCCAAGAGTCCTAGAGAAGAAAGAAAATGGTGGGCTTGAGAAGGAAGAAATAACATAGGGAGGCATTGTGGGAGGTTAGTAAAAGCATAATAGAAAAAGCCAGTCATGGGACCAGGCTGGCTAACAAGGGAAATGAAGCAAGGAGGGAAATGAAACCAGCCTGTGAGAAAGAGAAAGGTTGAGGGACTAAAGCTCCCCTCCACGGAAGTTTCTCTCTACTGGCTCCTTCCCGTCACCATACAGATTTGCCGTTATTTCTGTCATCTTTAAACAAAACAAAACAAAGCACTACTCTTAACCTCAATTCCCCTGCCAGCTACCGCCCCATTTCTCTGCTCTACTTTGCAGAGGATGCCCTTAAAAGAGCCTCTTCTACTTACTGTCTTGGATTTCCCTCTGCCTGTTCTCTCCTAAACCCGCTCCAGGGAGGCTTCTCTCCGCTGGCACTCCACTGAAACCACTCTGGTCAAGGTCATCAGTAACCTCCATTTTGCTAATCAGAGTGATCAATTCTCAGTTCTCATTTTACCGGCATCATCAGCAGCATTAGATACAGCTGATCACTTTCTCCTGCTTAACACACTTCTTTACTTGGCTTCTAGGGCACCGTGTCCTTGGTTTTTCTCCCACCTCTCTGGCTCCTCCTTCCTCCCCCTTTTTTGCTGGTCCTCCTCTTCCCCCGACCTGTTAACCTTGGGGTTCCTAAAGTTGAATCCTTGTTCTTCTTTTTGCTGTCTAAATTCACTCCTTGGCATTACTATCCTGTCCCAAGGCTTTAAATGCCATCTATGCCTCCCAAAAATACATCTCCAGGCCAGAACTGTCTCCTACAATTCAGACCCATACATCCGTCTCAACGTAATAGATATCTCAAGCTCAATTTGTTCAGAACCTTCTGATTGTCCCACCTTTCCTTTCCCCTGCATCTCCCCCATCTGTAGTTTTTGCTTCTCAATTGATGTCAAAGCCATCCTTCCATTTGTTCAAACCAAAAGCCTGAGTGTCAGCCTTTCTCTGACACTGCACATCCAGTCAGTTGGCACCTCCTGTAGGTGCTTTCAAAATATATCTAGAATCCAACCATTTCTCACTGCATCCACTGCTGCTCCTCTGAGCTGTCACATTTCACCTGGGTAACAGACTAGAATGCCTAAGTTTGCCTTGCTTGCACCTTTTCACTTCCCATCAGCTCCCCACCAACTCAGTCTATTCTCAACATAGCAGTCAAACTGTCCTTTTAAAAGTACATTAGATCCTACACTCTTCTCTTCAAAAACCTTTAATAGCTTTCCATCACACTCAGAGTAAAAGCTAAAGTCCCCCCAGTCACCTACAACATCTACAATCTACTCTGGAGTCACCTGGCTAAGCTCACCTCTACTGCTCTCCCCATCTCTCAGTTTCTCTGCTCTGCCCACTAGGCTCCTAGCTCTTCCCAGGACACCCCCAGCCTGCTCCTTATTTCGAGTCTTTGCAGTGGCTATTCCACGGCCTCAAACGCTTTTCTCCCAGATGCTGCAGGCTGAAGGCTGACCCCTCACCTCATTCATGTCTTTGCTCCAATATCAACGTTTGATTTAAAATCACACCAGTGGTGTGCTGGCAGATGTTTATCAGCTGTCTGTTGGGGAAAAAAGAAGCTGCACTTTGTAGGATTTGCAAATTTCCATGGTGCAAATATTTGGCGGTCTCAAGTTACCAACATGATGTCACTGAATTGATATTGCTGAACACGGAGTTGGGGAAGAGATGCCACAACCAGCTCTCAGGAGCTGATTATCCAGAGCACATTACTTATCATCATGTCTATTGTTTATTATCTGCCTCCTCTCTACCACACCCCCAGGGATTTTTGTTGTTTGGTCCATTGATGGAAGAACAATGCCTAGCACAGAGTAGTTAACAACATTTAATGTGTTGTTAAATTAATGAATTTTCCTAATAAGGGTGCTCTATTCAGAGCTGGTAATAATGATTGAGTAGGAGAATGTTCAGGGCAGAGAGCTGTGGTCAGGCTGAAGATCTGAGTAGACAGGACAGGGGTGGCCATACCTCAGTATGGGCTGAAGTGGAATGAAATGGAATCCAAGCTTTGGAAGAACATTGTGAGCTTGGGGAGTTCTGAGCAGCTGCCACCTTTATGCAGTTTTAGAACCAGCTTTCTCCTTCGCAGGAATGTCTGGAAACATGGTTAGAAACCTCTGGGATTTATGAGGTTGAATAGCAGCCCCTTGTTTTGAAGCTCTATGTTTAACTTAAAGACTGTTATTTCAGACTGTCATTATTATCACATTGAAAATGAAAAAGACATGTATAGGGGTGCACTCACTAAAGAGAGAGCATTTTGTGTGTGTGTGTTTTGGTTTTTTTTTTAAAGAGAGAAGGAATTCTTGATAGTTTTGGGAATTCTTTGCTGTCACTCCTCTTTGAATAACCTGCCCTGCAGACTTTCTTTTACTGAGTGAACGTGTCAACATGACACCTTCTTTACATCCTGATCCAGGGCCTTGAACATCTGGAATTTTCTCCTCTTGCAAACGTAGGCCCTCTTACTCTTTAGCAATTCCATTTACACTGAAACTTCTAATAAAAATTTTTCCTAATATACCACGGAAACCCATTTCTTCTCCATACATTCACTGACAAGACCATGCCAGTGAGTGTGTTGTTTTTATGAGTTCAAAGCCTGACTATCAATTAATTGTCCTGCCTTTCTGAACCTGTGTTGCACTGTTCTCACATGTGGATATAATCAGCCTCTGCCTACACTGCCTTGCAATTTGAAAGCTACTTAACCCATTAACAGCAGTCTTACGCCTCTGTAGGCACATTTTCTACAGCAAGGTGTCCTCATTTATCCAGTTTCTTCAAAGGATAGCTTTCATGAATAACGTAGAAGTTGAGTGCCATTTACTATTCTCCTCTGATGTGTTCTTGGATTTGCTGTTTAGGTACAAGGCAGCCAGCTTGGGAAATATTGATGTTACACTTAGTTTCAGCTACTTAAAATTACAGAAAAATAATTCATATCCAATGTAAATTTCCAAAATCAGACATGAAAGGAAGACCAGAATACAGATGATAAGTGTAAGTGCTGGGTTTTGACACTGACAATGAGTGCAAACCTCCACCAGCATCTCCAGAAGGACGAGATATTCAAGATCTCCTGGAGAATCATTTTCTGCAGCTGTTTATTTTGGCCTTGAGGGAGCTGTGGCATGCTGAGTGTGGGTTGCGGCGGGGTGGCTGCTGTCAGCAATGTGGCTGCTGTGAATTCCTTCCCAGACTTGGAATTCTCCTCATCCAGGGCTGGCCCACGGCAGAGCCCACTCTGTTCCTCCAGGAGGCGGGTCTCGCCCTCTGAACACGTTATCCTGTACCCATTACCCCGATGGCTGCCAGGTGTGTCCGTGTTGCTCACTGTCCACCTCACGCGCCCTTCCCTTGCTAGTCCTGCCTAACAAACTTTCCATCTCCAAGCAGGGGCTCCACTGATCTGAGCCATGCTGATGACACCCAGGCCATGACTTCAGGCCTGCCTGCTGATTCCAGGCTGCCCCTAGCCTGTCACCATCCCAGAACTTGTCTTAGTCACAATAGGGACAAAGCCACTGATGCCACTGGATCCATCCAAACGCATCCCCCAAGCCCTTTCCTAGGAAAAACCCTTAAGGTCCTTGCTTTAGTGATCAATTCATTCAACAAATGCTAATTTGATCACCTTATTCTGGCATCCACCCTCATGAAGCTTATGTGGGGAGTCAGGAAATGAATAGTGAAAAAAGCAGCAAAATTAAATTGTAGAGAGTGCTGAATGCTATAAAGAAACTATGGCAAGGAGAGAGTGAACTGGGAGAGAGAGGCTCTCAGAGAACACGAAGATGGTAGCCAGGAGTTCAGTTAGAACACAGCGTCCCCACATTCAAATGCGCTGTACTCCCGGAAACCAAGAATGACAGCCGTTCTTGACACACCGTGGTCTTACTGCATCTACGTCAGGCTTCCATTCCTGAAAACAGTCAAATGAGAAGGTAGAAATAGTGAGAAGTGAAGCCCAATGTAAATCTTAAATTGAGATGAGCCAATTTGAAGGGGAAACACATTTATGAAAAACCACAGCTTCAGTGGGAGATTCTAATGACTGAAGTCTCACCTGTTCCTCAGATGAGGTGGATGTAAGCGTGCACAACCATCAGAGGCATACCTCTGCCTTCACCTGTGTAGAAACAGCATGTGCGAGGCGTCCGCTTGCCCCGGGAAGATGTCCAGTTCACAGCCTCCAGGCTGTCCTCCAGCCCAAGTGGTCATGCTCTCCGTCACTGACTCTGCTGCACTCAGAAACAGGAGCCAAGAATATGTACCTGCTCCCAGGACTACAAATCCAGAGCTGACCAGTTACCTATGCGCTGGCCCAAGGCAATAAACTCTGTACCAACAAGGTGCATGCGCTCTCTTTCCGCTGCTAGGAAATACGGTACCAGGAGAGAAAGCATGAAAGCCTGGACCGAGAGGGAGGCGGAAGTGTATTAATGCTGAGCACGGGAGAGAAGACCATCCTTCCTCGGCTGCTGGTGAGTAGGTATTAGCAGTATCTGCTAACTCCTCACCTCCCGTTTCCCCGCCAGCCCTTCGGTGGCTCTGGCCAACGCCAGCTGCCAGTGTCTGCATCTCTCAGTCTAAAGGCCTCCTTCCCAGAACCTCTAGCAGGCTAGACATAGTGGGGAATTAGCGTCTCTCAGGAACAGTCCTTAGTCAGTGGCTCACAGGAACTGATAAATACTGCCCCAGCTTCCTCACCCCTCGCGCTGGGTAAATCTGGGTTAGTGTTCTGCACCATTGTACCACGAGATGAAGCTGTCGTCACCCCTGGTGATGGTGCTTATCACATGTCCTGCATTGTCTGCCTTCTACTCCGTTCTCTTCCCTACTCCTCTGCAAGTGTTCTCTGCACCTCCCAAATAAGGTCGTTGCACGTTAATCCTTGTCTCAGACTTGCTTCCCTCAGGAGGGAAGAAGATGATTTAGAGCCCGAAGCGACTTGGACCTTGAACACCAGTTGCCAGACCACGCCTGGATAGCTGTGCTTGGTGTCTTGGGAGGTTCTCACTTGTTCCTTAATCAGATATATCCTTACTCAGCAAGTGCCCCTTACTACAGCCTAAATTCTCAAGGCAGGAAACAAGTGTCTGGGGAAGGAAGAAATAGGTGGTTTCTTCGAGGTAGAACCATGTCCTCCTTTAGGAAGTATTTTTGGTAAATATTTGTTTCATGCTAGGATGTTCTATTAAAGCAAAGGCAGGTTCCTAGTCAAAATATTTAATTAGGGCTTCAAAACATCCTATCTTTGTGAATGTCCTATGATTGCCACGTGAGCATTGACTGCATTAAAGATAAGAGACGACTGTCCAGTACAATCTGCTCATGACATTGTTTTTGGAAAAAAGCTAATAACCTATGATATTGGGGAATTCTTTGGGAATAATGTATGGTTGCTTGTGGAGTGCTTTTCTTATAGATGCCAGTTAGAGCCAGAGAACCAGGTGATCCTATTATATTTATTTTGAAGAGAAGATGTTTCTCCACAACTTGAATATAGGCCCGTGTGTGTGTGTGTGTGTGTGTGTGCGTGTGTGTGTGTGTGCGTGTGTGTGCATGCATGCAGAGAGAGTGGTTACACTGTGGTACATTCATATAATAAAATATGTTCAGGATGCTAGGAAAAATGCAGAAAACCTTGAGATGGGTAAAAACTGACCTCTGAGTGTCCCGAGTAGCACACTCCTTCGGGCTAACTCCACCTTCCATTGTCTTCGTGGTATTTTGGACTCTAGGTTGTAGAAAATGGTAATAGTGAAAATGATTGTTTCCATAGAAATGCAGATGAATGGTGTCAGGTGCAATTGGTTATTGCCTGGTGGATCCTGACCAGTCTTGCAGGCATGAAAAATTCATTTCAGCATTTCTGATTCCCTATATCTGTATGGTACTTCGAATTCTTCTTTGAGTGGGTTGTATCATCTTACTGGTTCCATCTTTGATTAATAAGTCAAGTAAAATCAAATAAAATGTGTTCATTTTATAATAACATGAGGGTCATGATTTTACCCTTTAAAAATTGCCCTTTGACAATGACAATAGGTAATAGAAAAAAATCTATGTTGTACATTAGCATGAATTGTGAGATCAAGCTTCAAAGTGTAGGGGTTTTGTCTGGAAATTGTTGGGAAGTAAGTTCAGAGCCAGAGGAACATCTTTAGGGTTAAGACTGTCACGGGAAGGCCACCTGATGTGGAGTTAAGCACGCAGGTCTTGGAATCAAGCAGGGATAGGTGCAAGGTAAGATTCCACAATGTACTAGCTGTGTGTGTGGCTTCAAGCAAAACTCAACCCTTTTACACACCAGTTTTTCCGTTTGTGAAACAGCAACATCTTAGGGTTCTTGAAGGATTAAATGAATTGGTGCACATTATAGCCTTCACAGTGTCTGCACAGATGAATATGTGGTAACTAGCTATAACTAAATATATCTATCACCGTGTGTATTTTCAGAGTGTTGCAAGAATAAAAGCAGTTGAGAGTAACATGTGGAAGGCACTTCCTGGGCGGGGCCAGTCAGGACCAGTCATGGTGCTTCTGGTGGGGTGGGCTGGAGAGAAGGAAGTCGCTAATGACGAGGTAAGCAGCTGGGAGGCTTTGGAGGAAAATGAAGTTGCCGGTGTTCTTCCCACTCTAGGGAGGCCAGTGCTGGAGTTTCTAATCCAGACTGGAAGGTCTGTAAGAGCCAGACTCCGAATTCAGGCAGAGAAGCCACGTGGAGCAAGACACTGAAAGTGTGCCATGCTGGGCTCTTGCATCGATCCAGAGTTCCTGCCGGGGAGGCTGGGAGGGCAAAGGTAGGAATGGAAGCCGAGCCCAGAGGTTGGACTTGGAGTTCATGGTGTCAGACTCAGGGGGCTGGTTCAGTTCCTGTCCTCCAGCCACAAGATGGGTGGCAAGTCCTCCATCCCTTCACTGTAAAGTGTGAACGTTGGACTATGACTCCCTAAGACCTCCTGCCCCCGCCCAAAGATGAATAAAAGTGGCATGTACCCACACATATGTAACGTGTGCACCAGCACGTGCGCGCGCGTGCACACACACACACACACACACACACACAGTGCTTCTGAAAGTGTCAGAGAAGGCAGCCAAAAGGCAGATTACACCTGACAGGAGTGGCAGCAACAGCGGCTGTTGACTTTGAAAGCCAGAGTCCGGGCTCCCGTTGCTCCGTTTCCTCTCTTTGCAGGGTTTTGGGGAAGCACAGATTGCTCACAAAAGAGGACGGCGTAAAAATATTAACAAGAGGCCTAGTACTGGAAAAAATGACCCAGAAGTCCCCAGACACCATCACTGTGTCACTGCTGGGTGCCTTTCTCATTAGCAGTATTTCCCTGACCCTTCTCCTTTGTCTTTCTTTGTTTCATTTTTGGAGGGTTGAAACAGTCCCATGCAAAAATCCGTACCCCCTGCCCCAAAATAGAGCTCTCTGTTTGGCTGGCAAATCCTCTCCAGCGCTCACTTGTTTGGATCAAGCTGATGTGGTAACCCCTGTCTAATCAGTTTTGTTTTTAATGATTTAACTTGTTCTTTCATACATAAATACTGCGTCTTCTAGATTTCTTTCTCCATCTGTGGTCTTTCCAAGACAGCAGCTAGTGTTGAATATGCTTGGAACTTTGTGGAGGGGGAAGAGGGCTTTGGGTGCACAGACAAGACCTCAGGGGCCTTCTGGGCGTCACAGAAGCCCTCCAGGTGTCCCCCTGGTCACTGGGGCTCTGCTGGTGTCTGCAGCTGAAGCCTGAGGCTGGTGGTCTGTGGCCTGTTCTCTAGGTTTGGCAGGGCCTGGTGGTCCTCCCTTGCAGACCGGGCCCCCCTCCACTCTCACTGGTACTGTGGACCCCTCTATGTCACACTTGAGTTCTGCATTTGGCCTTTGGCTTAAGGTATCCGTGTCATGGCCCCTGCACAGACGTGCCTCATCGTGTCTTCCACCGTCATCACGGCAGCTACCTTTCAGCTACCTGCTGATTACCGCAGGGGCTTCAGGAATGTCAGGGGCCTTTCCACACCCAGAGGAGGGGCCTAAGGAGCACTAATCAGACCCTGTCTCCGTGTAGGTGCCTGCTGTTTGCTTGGGGCCACCAAGGATGTCTCCTTCCAGAGTTCCGACCTGGGAGTAAGGCACAAGATCACTCTGCTTTCAGTTTCCTCTCAACTGGCAGCACCCGCTTTGGAATTTTCTCTGAAGAGAAGTCAGGACATGTTTGCTTGCCCGATCTCCATCCTTTTTCTCCTTCCTTCTCTCCACTGGGTGGGCTTTCCACTTCCTCTTAGTTTGTGGCTGGAACTTCTCTTGTGTTATGGCTTCCTTCCTTAGAACAGCAAGTCTCACCACCTAGTTACCTTCTAACTTCAGAAGGGACTCCAGCTTCTGAGCCAACCGGACCTAACAGGGAGCCACGGAACAACCAAAGACCAACGTATGTTAATTAGCATCTCAGAAATGTATACCTGTATTCATGCATTTAATCATCAGGGCCCCCTGGGCACCTGCACGCACCAGGTGCTGGGCTGTCATCAGAGACACAAACAGGAGAAAGACTCACCTTCCTGCTTTCAGCGAGCCCCTAGGCTAGTTGAGGAAGCAGACATGAAAATGAGTCCTTACAACCCAATATGGGTGGTCCCAGAGTGCAGGGTAGAAGTGCAACGGGAGGACCCTGGAGGGTGAGAGTAACTCTGTGCTGGCCGGAGTGCTTCTGAGAAGGCTGCTCAGAGGAGATGATTGGTTGGTGAAACTAACCATTCAGAAGAAGGGAAAGTCAATCCCCACGGGTGCAGTGAACAGAGACTGGAGAGGAAGTGATGGTGTGCTTGGAGGAGAGCAGGGGGATGGGGTGGGCAGAAGGAAATGGTGAGGTCTGGCACCAGTTTATAAGTCTGAGGCTGAAGAATTTGGACTTCATCATGTTGGCAGCGGGGTCCAGTGGAGAGACATGTCTGTACGTGGTGTGTAACCCAGATCCCTGCCTCCCTTGGAAGTGTATTTGGGAAAAGGGGCATCACTTCACATGTGCTCCTGAGCCTGCCCACGCTGAAGCTGCTTCTCCTGCCACTCTCGTTCCTCCCAGGGCGGCCAGTGACCCTTTTGCTGGTCACGGCCCAAGGCCCCTGAACAGCTGTGCTCCTTGGCGCAGGGAACCTGCCTCTGCACGGTCATCAGCAGAGCAGTGTATGTTGGGGCCATGGCCTCTATTCCCCCAACACTGTCGCAGAGACTGGAAAGACACATCAAACTCTGGACAGTTTGGGGTGATGGAGGGGACTGGCTTTACAGCAGGAAATCTACCTCTGAACATGGGTCGAAATCCCATGATCTGTCATTCTTAATGCCAGAAATCTCTGAAAACCAATTTAAAATGTTTGTAATCACCCCCAAGGGCTCTGCTCTGTGATATCACTGTTTGGTTATGTTTTCTGGAACTGTTTCTGGCTTCAGAACCGAGTATGCTCTCAGCGAGTGCTGGAGTCAGCATTAGCGCTAGGAGCTCACAACAGTGGGGATAAGCATATCCCAGCCTGGCTGTGGGACTGTGAGTGAAGCAGTAACAAGGTAACAACAAAATAGTCTTCCAGAAACAGTGACACTGACAGCATGCTGCCAAGAGAAGGAAAAGAAGCAAGAGCCTTTTTCCAGGTGCCTGAGAAATAAGGACTTTTTTGCTGTAGACTTTTTATCTTAAAGCAGAATTTGTTTTTCCTACCAGATAGCCTTCTGCTGGCAGAGCTAATGGTGTTTATTTCAATCCACTGTCTCTTACAGTCATAGTGAATCTTTCTCAGCAACAGATGTTCACGCTGGGGATTAGTCAAAGATAAGGTTGAAGAATTCATTTAGGGCATAAAGGTGTTTGCCTTGAGTGGCCAGGTTAGAAATAGAAACTTTGTAATAATGAGATTTTAAAGGTATTAAGCAAAGCATACAAATACAGTCAATTCTCATTATGAGAACTACTGCCGCAAATAATGAGAACTGACTGTATTTGTATGCTTTGCTTAAAGTCATGGTAACACAGAATTAGCAAAGACTGAACCATTCCTCCAGGGGAAATACAGGATTAGGTTCCTGTGAGCCTGGTCACACACAACATTTATAACAACTGATTGATATGCAACTTTGTTTTGTGTGTGTTTCCACTTAAAGACATCTTATTTAATATATGTTGTTGATTCATAACATTGCACTCAGTCAGCAGCCCCATAACTCAAGCCTGAAGGAAGCTTATCTAACGTACGTATTTTCTCCACAAGGTACATCATGGCCCTCAGGTACTAGACAGCATGACAATGCTACACTTGGGGGCCACTTTAAACAGTGAGATCACCAAGAAATGCACAAAAATATGAAAAACATGACACTAAATAAGCTGTGAAAAGGACACTTGTGTTTACGATGAGAGGGGACCTCAGCTGGGAAAGTGCACATGGAGAGATTCAAATTGTTCACCACTCTGCACATGTCCCAAGTGACCATGAGAGCGCTCAGGGCATTGATTTTGGGTTACAAAAACATTTTCCCATTAGTTGGGTGCAAACATGGAATCCAGGAATAATAAGGATCAATTGCACAAGTTTTGTACTTTAAAAAAAAATTCTGGTGATAGTGTCAGGAAAAACCTAATGAAAATACTGCTTTAAGCAGATTATTATGTGTATGATACGTTGTTTGGGGTGAGGTGAAAAGGAAAGAAAAGAAACCACTTTGAAGGTTCCCACGTGGTCCTGCAAACTAACTTTCAGTTTAAATCAGTGCCTAACAGGGAAAGTTATTAAAACTAAGTGTATCAATAATAATAAAGATTTATTCAGTGTAACCCTGTAGTTCTAACTCTGGGGATCTACCCAAAGGAAATAATCTAAAATATTGAAAAAGTATATACTGAAGTTGTTTGGCACAGAATTATTTAAAATAGGAAAAAATTGGAAACAAATATTCAACAAAAGGGTTATGGTTAAGTAAATTATTTATATATACTAGATAGCATATTATTTAGTCATTTAAAATCCTGAGACAAAAATAAAATCCTCGTAAGAACACTATACTGCTTACCTCACAACCATTAGAAGGGCTACTATAAAAAAAAAAACCCAGAAAATAGCAAATATTGGTGATGATGTGGAAAAATTGGAACCCTTGTGCACTGTTGGTGAGAGTGTATAATAGTGCAGCCACTATGGAAAACAGTATGGAAGTTCCTCAAAAAAACTAAAAATTGACTTACCATATGATCCAGTAAACCCACTTCTGGGTATATACCCAAAACAATTGAAAGAAATGTCTTAAAGAGATATTTGTACACCACATTCATAGCAACATTGTTCTCTTGATTACAAATGGTGGAAGAACCCAAGCATGCATCCACAGATGGATGGATAAACAGAATGTAGTTCATACATACATGACAGACTGTTATTCAGCCTTGGAAAGGAAGGTCTTCCTTTCTGCTATGTGCTACAACATGGAGGAATGTAGAGGACATTATGCTAAGTGAAACAAACCTTTTGCTAAATCGCAAAAGGACAAGTACTGTATAATTCCACTTATTTGAGATACTTGGAATAGTCAGATTTATAGAAGCAAAGGGAAGAATGGTGGTTCTCAGGAGCTGGGAGGAGTGAGGTGTTGTTTAATGGATATAAAGTTTCAGTTGTGCAAGATGAGAAGAGTTTGGAGATTCATTGCGCAACAATGTGGACGTACTTGACACTAGTAAACTGTACACTTAAGGAAGGGTTACAATGGTAAATTACATATTACATGTATTTTACCACAACTTAAAAAATAATACTATATATTAGCAACATAAAAAAAATCAGGGAGCTAATATTAAGTGTAATACATAGAATAAAAATTATTAATATGGTTTAATAACAACTAGGATAAATCTATGTAAGTGAATAATTAATATGAAAAATCCAAATGCTTAATATGATTATGTAAGTATAGCAGGATAACGGATATTTTTCAATTTTAAAGTTAAAAAATATTTAAAAAAAATAAACTTGGTATTCAATATGATTTGGTTAAAAAATAAAAGAAAAATTTTCATATATTATACATGGAAGTTGGTGGCTGTAAGGAGAAAAAAAGCCCCAAGCGTTAGTAAGTGTGGTTGGTCCCTTAGCTTTAAAACGTTCTTGGTACCTCACTTGTCTGTGCTGTAACCTTGTCTTTGCACCCTTAGAGCAGGAGCGTGGATGGCTGGGTAGTTTACCGCATCCTGTGGTGATGAGGGGAGCAACGTGGAAACTGACTTTCCATTTTCTACTGCATCTTAAGACAGTGACTACATTTTGCTCAGTGTTTTTCCCATCTGTGTTAATTCCAGATTTCTTTTTCATTGAGATTGATGGCAAAAATTATTCGATGATTTTGCTTTTTAAAAACTCCAGTACTTGCAGTACAATCAATAAGAGTGCTCTTTTGCTGAAAATACCCACACGGCTGAGAAAGAAAAAAAGAAAGTATAGAGGAACAATAAATGGATTTCAATTGTTTTAGCTAATTGTTTTAGCTCAGGTTACTCAAAAGTCACTTGAAGAGAATTTGAGGGATTTTTTTTAAGAGGAAAATGAATGAATGAATAAATGAACAAGTGAATGAGGGCAGCTGGCCAGTCCTGCTTTCGTCAGAGGAGATGCTTTGCCACATGGAAAGTAAAGATGACAGGCCACGGTTGCTGCAGCTGTAGCAAGATAAAAAATGAATATTAATGATTGATTTCAAATTAGCCAGCTCTTTTTCTTTTGCCTACAGCTGATGCTGTAAGGGATATTGGGTCTCAAGAGATTCCTGGAGTTTAGGTGGCTGTAATTCATCCAGTCACCATTAAAAAAAGTCCTGGTTCTGATCAGTTTCATGAGACTTCGTGTTTTTAGCATTTTAATTGTGTTTGTTCACTCCAGTGATGAAGCAGATTTCTCCCCCAGACTGCTTTCCATCTGGTTGTTTTGTAATCATAAACAAACTACATTAGAAGCAATTTTTTAAAAGCCAAAACTACCATTTTCTATTCTGTTTTATGTAGGTGAGCACTTGAATGAAATTAATTATATTTTTGGCTTTCTTTGTGCACATTTATTATTTAGGGTGTGTATGTGTGTGTTTAGATATACACATAAATCGTATATTTTTATCTGTACATACTGGTATACACACATTATCCATATATACACACATATATAATGCTGATATATGCAGATATATGCATACACACACCTCCAGTTTTTCTCTTTTATTTGCCCTTTAAAGATGTTCTGTTATATTCTTTTAAACCGTCATAATTTGAGGACTTGATCTGTGACCTCAGTGTGTGGCAGGAGGCAGACATCACCACCCTGAGAAGACAGCGTTTGTTTTGACTACTGCATCAGGAAGGAAGGAGTTGGTTAGATGTGTTCTGGAGAGCCAGTGAGCATGTCTGACGCCACATCGCCTGGCTCAGTGCTGTGTTGGTCCCAGGGAGGCCAGGAAGGGCGGCGCCCTCCACATGGTCTCTGCTCTGTGGGCGAGGCAGAGAGGCCCTGGGACTGCCTCGCTGCTTGGCCTGCCGCCAGTGCCCTCGGGGAAGATAAACTCACCTCACCACAGTTCTTGAAAATCAGTCTTGCCTTTATTTGGAAAGATGCAGGGGCCAGTGACAGGGAGTGGTCAGAGGAGCTGGGGTGGAGGATTAGCATGCAGACTCCAGTCTGTTCTTTATAAATCTGCCCGCCCAGCCTGAACGCCCTCCTCTGGGGAAAGATGTCCTGGAGGCTGGGGATGGTCCCAGGCCTGCCAGTGAGCAGCCCAGGTCAGCACTCCACACTGCCTGCTGGGGAACCCGGAAAGATGTCTTTCCTCCTTCTCTCAGGTGCTGCCCGGTCCCCCGCAGTTGCACACTGGGCGCTGGAGACGAGCCGCCCCAGGGACCCCAAGCATTGCAGCTGCCTGGCAAATTTTGCACATTAGGACTCTGAGATAAGGGCCTGATTAGGTGGGCAGTTGTGGCCAGTGGGCTCTGTTCAGGCTGGGAAGGCCATTCTGGGTCCTGTTTGTACCTCTGTGTAGCCACTAAGATGTTGTGGGGGCAGGGGAGACCAGGGTGAGAATGTAAAAGGGGTGCAGGGGGAGAAAAGAAAAGGCTTCTCTCGCCCCCTCTTACATGTCTCCGTGAGACGTGTGCGCTGCCCTACGCCCCTTTTGAATTTGGATGCTATTTTAGTGGTGATAGAAAAAAGAATCGTGAAAGAAAACCTCCGTCCTAAATGCATATCCAAGCTGTCCTTAATTTATAAGCCTCTCTGCAGTGCCATAGAGACTCCAGCGGAAACCTCCCCTCCTGCCTGCCTCAGCTCTGGGCTCCATCAAGTATCCTTTCTTCAAATCTTCAACTCCTCTGACGTTTCCAGGCTCCTTTCCCTGGCAGCTAGCCCACAGATACTTGCAAGAATCTATCAGCCAAAGGAAAACACTCATTTGAACTTGTGTTACCTCTATCAAGTGCCCCATGGCTCCTTCCTTTTTATACAATTTCTCAAAAGAATAGTTTCCCTTTACCTTACGTTTGCTCTCAGGGCATTGCAATCTGTCCTGTGAGCTTATCACTGTTGGAAGGCTCTCATTGTTCGCCAAAGCCAATCTAATTTTCAATCCAATGGACTCTGTTTATTCTTTATCTATCTGGCCTTCTTTGCTGCACTGACGTCAGAGTGTAAATCCTATCTGGGCAGAGAATTTTGTTGTTTTTGTTCACTGCTGTATCCACAGCATCTGGTGTGGAGTCGCTCTAAGTATTAGTTGAATGGATAAACTGAAGAGTTCCTTCCACTCCTGGGCACCCTCCTGGCTCGCCTCTCTGATGATCTTTTTTGTTTCCTTCATGGACACCCCTTCTGCGAACACCCCTGCATTTTGCTGTACCCTAGGGTTTCTTGATGGGCTGCATCTCTTCTCATTCCACACACTCTCTGAGTAATCTCATCAACTTTATGTTTTAGTTACCCCTGTATGCTGTGGGTTCCCAAATTATATCTTCAGCATGATCTTTCTTTTGAACTTCAGGCTCAAATATCCAAATGTCTGTTGGTCATCTTTCCTTTGCCTCAAAGTCAACATTTCTAACACTGAATCCTCAGTCTCATCCCCAGATCTGCTTCTCCTCTTGAATTCTCCTTTGGTTGCACCCCCACACCCCTTATCACCACAGTTACTATAAGGGAGGACTTTAGTACGAGCCCCTGCTTGGAGTTAGCTCATCTTGTTTTTATCCAGCCAACTGGAAGGGCACGTATGCCTGGGAAACCCCTCAACACAAGTTACAAGTTCTCTTGGGAAAAGACTCATCCTAAGAGAGGGAGAGATGGGCAGATCAGCCTGGCTAGAAATTGCTGAGTCTGGGAGATCTGATGGTCACTTCTGACTCTTTTTCTCCCTTTTAGAGTTCCTTGGGACAGATCGGTGATTATCTGTCTGACACCGATTAGGAAACTCAGCACTTAATATCGTGTATCTTAATATAGTGTCCTACACACAGTGTTTTAATGCCAACTTGCCTCTTAAAAGTTTTAAAAATTTGTCTTCTCATCCTGATCAGTTGCCTGTTTGCCCTCTGCTCCAGTGCCCACCTTTGCTCTCTTCTGCTCTGCATTGCAGGAAAGTGCATCTCCCTCGTCAGCTGGCTTCTAGGTAGATTTTGTGATGGGAGGCACCGTTGGAAGCCTGGAAGGTAGAAGAAGGGGAGAAACCAGGGCTTTTCCTTCTCTTGCTCTGCTTTTGACAGCACCTGCTCCATGACAGCTCTTGCCTGTCTGCCCCAGCTCATGCCCCCCAGCCACACCATAGCTCTGGTTCCCCCAGTTGTCCCAGCTTCCTCCTCTGCTAACTTGAGCTCTTCCCTTTGTCCTTCCAGCCTAAGGGTAACAGGGACTTCTTGCTTTTGCTAATCTCCAGGTTGCTTTATTTGGCCTCTCTTAGGCTTTTCATCAGGTTCATCAGTGGATAATCAGTTCACATATTAATTTCCCTCTCTTTGAAAGACCTAGGATACTTTCTGTTTTTCACATTGGATCCTAACTAACACTCCCCTTATATACTCACCATCACCCTCTTACCTCCTAATTCAGACCCTGATCATCCCTCACCCATATTTCTGTATCACCGTCTCCTACCTCATCTTCCTGCCTCCGGTTGTTTCTCTTTTAAATTACCTTCCTCAAACCTACCATAGTGATGTGTCTGGAATATAAATCTGATACTGCCTTTGCCATGTTTAAAACCCTTCCATGATTCCATGCATGCATAGTCAGGAAAAATTTTATACCCACACCATCCATTAGGGTAGCCAATAGCTACACATGGCTATTGAGCACTTGAAATGTGGCCAGTTAGGATTGAGATGTGCTAATTATAAGTGTGAAATACTCAGCAGATTTTGAACACATAATACCAAAAAGAAGTTTATAAACTACATCATTAATTACTTTAATACCAGTTCCAGGTCGAAATGATAAAAATTTGGATATATTGGGTTTAATAAGATACTAAAATTAATTTTACCTATTTCTTTTTGTTTTTCTAATGTGAGTGTTACAAAATTAAAAAATACATGTGTGGCTTGCATTCTGTTTCTTTTGGGCAGTACTGTTCTAGGCTACATGAACTGGCATGTAAGGCCCGTGGAATCTCACCCCTGCTCACCACACCCTGCCCTTCACTTTCCGCTCTAGGAAATATGGAGTCGTGTCCACTCGTCCTGACCTGCCCACCCCCCACCCCCAAGGCCGGTTAGTATCGTGCTCTAACTACTAGGGCTCAGGCTCTCCTCCACCTGCAGCCTCACCCCACCGGGAAAAAGAAAGGAGTGCTGAGCAGGGTCCAGGGAAAACAACAGAGGTGCTGGTTGGAGGCTGGCTGAAGCTTTCCAGGAGAGGCTCGAAAATGTTGGATGTTAAAAATTCATGCTCCCTACTGAAGGATCTCTCTGGCTCTTCCCCTTAGCCTGATTCTTCCTTTGGATGGTTGTTGATGCTCCTGAGTCACCCACTCTCCCTGGGGCTGGTGGAGGATGAGAAGCTAGATATAGCTCAGCGGTATAGTGTAGGAGGGCATAGCTCAGTGGGAGAGCATGTGCTTAGCATGCACGAGGTCCTGGGTTCAGTCCCCTGAACCTCCATTAAAATAAAGAAGTAAATAAACCTAATTACACCCTCCCCCCCCCAAAGAAAAACAAGGTTACAAACTCAAAGGCGTGGTCCTGCACAGCTCATTAGCTTCAAATAACATAGTAGCCCCTGCTACTAATAACATGGCCTTGCCCAGTCTGCTCTGTGCCCGTGGCTCTTGCGTGGAGCCTGCAGTGGGAGTCAGTGAAAGATGGGATTCGAGGTCTCAGAGATGAGGCAGAGGCAGAGGCACAGCTAAGGCATGCCACGCTGTGTCTGGGATCTGGGCCTTTGTCCATGCACCCTCTGTCCCCACCGCTCTTCTTTTCCCTCTCTCTGCTGACTCCACTTGTTCTAAAAGGAAGACGCATTTCAGATGATCCTCTGGCATGCTTTCCCGACCCCTGCCTATAACTCTGATGTTGGATTTATCACCTCTTCTTTAAATGATCTGTTAATATGTCTCTCTCCCTCATTGGACTGGGTGAGTATCTTAATAGTAGGAGCATTACTTTGTCCATCTTTGATTCCAGTGCCTGGCCTTAGCAGATGATCAGTTAATATTAGATGAACAAGTGGATGGATGGATGGATGGGTAGGTGGGTGTGTGAATGATGGATGTGTTTCTGAGGTTCCCCACAGTACCTGACACAATGTGTTACACATATTTTTGGATTAATAAATACTACCATTTAATGACTGAAAGTTAGGTTCCAAGATATGCTCATTAAACTAAGCTACAGAACCAAATAAAAAGCAGATTGCTGGTCTTGATGCCAGTTCTTTTGTATGTCAGGAATATCCTCAGATTTGGATCAAGTTTGGGGCTGGTTTAGAGGCAGACCCAGACAAAGACGGAAGAGGCAGACTGGTGGACTGAGTAGCTGCCAAGTTTCCAGCAGGACAGACAGCTCATCAGCCAAGAACTCTCTCAGATGTCAGTTTATGCATTTCTCAATTAGTGATTAAATTCATTGCTATCATTTTTATCTTGAATTTAATAATAGTGCACCTGAAGGTATATTGACTCGAGAGTAGGAAACCTGAGTCATGGTTACTGTCTGATAATTATTTGCCAGGTTTTCCTGAGCAAGGCATTTTCTCTCTCTGAATCTCTCTGTTTACCTGAAACTGAGAGAAATGATGCTCACTCTGCCTTTTCCACAGGTTGTGGTGAGACTTGAATTGGATTAGGTACATCAACAGCTCTGTAAACTGTAAACTGTTTTACAAATGCTGAGTATTACAATTCTATCATATATCATTTCTTAATTCCATGGGATTTAGAAGGAAATAGTGGAGAAACAACATGAATTGACAGCAACATTTGCAAATTCAAGTATGTCTCATCTCAGGCTACCTGTCCAAGTAGTTCTTCAACCTATATTAACCTGAAATGCCATTTTATTGAATGAAGGCTTAAAATACTTTAGTTATAAACAAATGCCTCTGCACATAGAACTCAATCTTTTTTTTTTTTTTTTTTATCGTCATATTGGCAGTCTCCTATTAAATGCCCTGATGTGATTGAATTCTGTGGGGTTTTTTTTCCAAATAAATAAGACACTGGTCCCTTGTGAATCTGCAGATGGAGTAAGAAATACTTTTGCTGACATGCAAACTCGTGTGTGTGGGTACACGCATGGGTGTGTGTGTGTGTGTAGACTGGTCATTACTTTATTGAGAACTTTCTTTACTTCTAGTTCAACATTGTTTTTTTCCATTCCCCTTATATTTACTTAATCAAATTTTAAGAATATTGTTTAAATTACAACTTATAGTAGGCTGAATAATGGCCCCTAACGATAGCATGTCCTAATCCCTGAAACCTATAAATGTAACCTTATATGGAGAAAGGATCTTTCCAGATATAATTAGATTAAGGAGTATGCCATGGGAGATCATCCTGGATTGTCCAGGAGGACCCCAAATGCAAACACAAGTGTCCTTTATAAAAGAGAGGCAGAGGGAGATTTGACATGCAGACGAGAAGGCCAACCAGACGAGGCCCTGGAATGGTTACCTGTGTGTTAGGACACGGATTATCAAGTCCATGCTGCTCCACTCCTTCCTCAACTCTCAGCTTAAGGTGAAGGGAAGGTCAGGCTGCTTCTCTCTCCTGCTGTGACTCAGGTTCACAGTTACTTGTGGGTACATATTTGGGCATAAAGACACAGAAATAACTTTGTGAAGCGCCAAGAATCTTCTAAGACAATCTAATCTCAACTCTAAATTTCCTAACACCTTTCTTAATTTAGTAAAGTCAAAGTCTCATGAAATGTACACTGAATTTTTATCACTATGCAGAGCATTCAACATCTCAAGTTGCAATATCCTCAGCTTAACAAGAATTCCACATTTCCCTCCAGCCAATGGTGTTTTTGCTCCATGTAATGGTTGATTTTATGTGTCAACATGACTGGGCTAAGGATGGTAAAACATGACTTCTGGGTGTGTCTGTGAGGGTGTCTTCAGGTCAGCATTTGGGTCAGTAGACTGAGCAAGCAGACCCACCCTCACCAACGTGGGTGGGTGTCACCCAATCCGTTAAGGACCTGAACAGAACAAAAAGGCTGAAGAAGGGGGAATTTTCTCTCTCTCTGCTTGAGTTGGGACATCCTTCTTCTCCTGCCCTTGGATAGGACATCAGTGCTCCTGGTTCTAAGGCTTTTGAACTCAGACCAGGAAATACATCATCGATCTCCAGATTCTCAGTCTTTTGGATTCAAATTAAATTATACCACCGGTTTTCCTGGTTCTCCAGCTTACAGATGGCAGATGGATTGTGGGACTTTTTCTCTTCCAAAACCTTGTGAGCCAATTCCGACAATAAATCTCCTCTTCTCTCTGTATGTCTATATATATCCTACTAGTTCTCTTTCTCTGGAGAACCTCCATATTTGTAAAAAAATAGATGGCCCATTCTACTAATTATTTTCAATGAAAGGAAATGTATTGCAGAGACAGATAATTGTTAGCAGCTTTAATTAGTGTTCCTCCAACTTTCAAAAGGAAATTAAAATCCTGTCTCCACCATCCTCCACTACGTATTTATTTAACTCTCAGTGTGATTCAACATCTATTCATTTATTCATTCATTCACTCAAATATTTTTAAATGCCTACTGTGTGCCCAGCACTGCTCTAGGCACTGGGATACAGCAGTGAACAAAGCAAAGTCCCTGCCCTTACAGTGTTTGGTGTTTCATTCTGGTGAGGGGAAGCAGTAAATAAACACATAAAACTAAAATACATCAGCTGATGGTACTTGCTGAAAAGGAATAAAAAGTAGAGTAAAGGAGTAAAGAGTGACATGGAAGGGTATTTTCAGAAGGGTAAAAAGGGAAAGTTTTTCTGCTAAGGATATATTTGAGCAGAGTCCTGTACCAACAGAAGGTGTAACAGAGATGGCTAACAGCACTCCAGCATCCTTCATCCTCTTACTGCCTTTAGTGATAGCACCTCAGAGTTTTTGCTAAGCAAATGGTACTGACTACATTTCCCAGCTTTCCTTGCAACGATGTGTGCCAGGGACTAATTTTGGGCCAGCTGGATGTGAGAAGAAGTGATGTATGCAACTTCTGGGTCATCTTTTTTTTTAATTGTAATTTTTTTTATTGAAGTATAGTTGATTTACAATGTTTCAGGTCTGCAGCAAAGTGGTTCAGTTATACATATATATAGTAATCGTTTTCAGATTCTTTTCCATTATAGGTTATTATGAGATACTGAATATAGTTCCCTGGGCTATGCAGTAGGTCTTTGTTGTCTGGGTAACCTTTTTAAAAACACCTTTTCCCTGCTAACTGGGAAAAGGTGACAACAGGAGACCACACAGTGAGGTGGTAGAGCTGCCCTGTGATCCCTGCATGTTTACATGAGACAGAAATAAAATTCTATTCTGAATTAAGTGACCGTGTTTTGTTAGAGTAGCTTATCTCATAGCTCAGCTTGTAGCTCAGCTAGTTCAAAGAAGGAGCTGTGTGGGTATTTATGGAGGCACATTTCTAAGCAGAGGGAATAGTGTCAACAAAGTAGGAACCTAGTAGGGGTGTTGGAGGAACAGCAGGGAGGTAAGTGGGGCTGGAGTGCAGTAGTAGGGGATGAACTCAGAAACGTATCAGAGGACAGATCATGTAACGCCTTGGAAGCTTCATTAGGGCTTGGGATTTTAATCTTGTGAGCTGAGGATATAATGTTGGAGCAAAGGAATGATGTTATGTGACTTCTGTTTTAAAAAGATCATCCTGACTGTTGTGTTGAGAATAGAGCAGGGAAGTGAGGGTGGTAATGCAGAGAGACTAGGTTTAGAGGTTATCACAGTAGCCTGGGCAGGACCGTATGGTGGCTTGGACTAGGATGCTAATAGCGGGTGCACTTACAGTGTATTTCTAAAGTAGAGATGCTCAGGTGTGCTGAAGGATTGTAAATGAGAGAAAGAAGTAAGGGTGATGAATGAGTATAGAAAGAGAAGGGATTGACATGGGAATTAGAAAGTCTTATGAGGAGGGCTCAGTGTGGAGTAGGAAGTGGGACTTCTATTTCTTTGCTCCTGAGCTTCATATGACCACCTTCTCTTTGCATAATTGTAATTAATTTTATCTCAGCCTCCACCAATCAGATTCTACAGAGTGAACTCCACCCTCTACCTCTCCTCTATCTGACCTTCCACCACGTCTTCCTGTCTTTAGTCTAAGCATTACTTTGCCCATTCATCCATTTGGGAAGATGTTCAGTGTCAGCAGAAGATAATGATCTCTGAGTGACATCCCTCAATTATCTTCTCTCTCAAAAGCACTTAGGGAAAGAGAAAATGAGAACAGGGATACGGAATCAATGTTGGAGATATGCACCGTAATTGGAGAAAGGACAAGAGGTTGAAATACTGATGAAGGTTGGGTGGGAGGAGAAATCCCATGCCTGAGACTGTGTGAAAAAGTGAAGGTTGAGCAGTGGGAAACAAACAGCGGGTGTCATTGGTCTCCATGACTGTGAAATGGACCAGAGGCATGGGGGGGAAATGATAATAGTCCATGCTGGGGATGAGCAAACAGAAGGATTAATCTTGCTTCTCCCTCATTTGTAGGTAGTACAGTCTTTAGGTGCCCTGTAAATTGCTGGGATTAAATAATCTTGAGGAAGTAGCTCCAAGAGAATTGTCTTACTTAAAAAGTAATTAATTAATTAAATTTTAAATTGATAGTCAGTTTACAATGTGTTTAGAATTGTCATACTTTTAAAGATCTGATTATAAATTAGATTTGGACTCAGTTGTTCTTAGAGGAAAACATGGCAAATGTTGTCATAATCCTCTGTCCAAGGCTGTACAAATGCTTTGATGTGGGGAGCCCTTCTTCATTTCCAGGGGAAAATTATCCATAGCAGTTTCAATTCTTTTAGGGATACCTAAAGCCAAACTCCAGGGATGGCTTTGTTTTTTCATTTGCTAAGAGAATGTTTTCAGAATGGGCAATCATTGAAACTGGAAAAGGATAGCATTGGAGCCAATTCAGAGATTGCAGAATATCCAGCACTGTAACTAGGCATTATAAAGCAAACATAGAGGGAAATATGTTTTAAACCAGTGTGTGACAGGTTGAAAGCATATATACCTTTTTAATTATAATCTCCCATTATGACTTACAGCTAACAATCAAACTGAACATGAGAATACTATGACTAGAATCTCAGCATTGTTTACATATAAGTTTCTGTTTGATCAGGCTTCTAGGTTACATAAAAAGTATGATCAAAATGTACATATTTTATAAGTTCAAAAACCATGGCAAACTCCAGTCTGTTTCTGTTTCTAAATAGGCATTTTTTAAATTCAAGAATGCAGAGGTCAAAGTGGTTGCTTCAAAATATAAGTACAAGTTATTGACTTCCTGTCTTTGTCATCTTCATCTTCACCACCACCACCATCATCATACCACCCACCAACAGGAAAGATTTGTAAACTGTCTACAGTGCTTAAGGCACTGAACTGGAAAAGGGAACTCGAAAGACCATAAGGCATAATCACTTCTTTCAAAGAGCTTAAGATCCATTTGGAGAGAGAAGACACAAGTTAACAGATAAGTACAGTATGTACAAGTAACAGGTAAAGTGTGTACAAGGCAGGAGCAGCTAGGTTACGCTACAGAAACAAATAACCCCCACATTTTGGAGGGATGTAACAATGGAGGTTATTTCTCACTCCTTCAACATGGTCATCACAGATTGTCTTGGGGGGTTAGCTCACTGCAGTCCCTGAGAAAGCCAGGCCAAATAGGGCTCCACACTGACTGACTTTCATGATCACTGAAGCAGGAGAAAGGGCAGGTGATGAATACCCTCTTGATGTTACAGGTATCATTTCTGCTCATTTGTCATTGTCTAAGTGAGTATATGTCCACCCCTAGCTTCAAGGGGGTGGGAGAGTGTGGTTCTAGCAATGTGCTAGGAGGGAACGATGCATAGCTGGTGGACAACACAAATGTCCACTACAAAATGTACATGTTAAGAGTCAAATAAGTTGTATGGACTGTGTCCACATGCTGTAGAAGTTTAGAGGAGGCAGTTAGCAATAAAATCTGGGATATTAATTTATTCACTCATCCTTTTATTCAATGTACACTTACAGAGCACTTCCTAGCACTAGGTACTCTCCTCAGTAATGATCATACAGCATTAAACAATACGGATAAAAATCCCTACTCTCCTAAAGATGACCATTTAGTAGAGGAAGACTTGAGCAAAGCCTTGAAGGATGAGTAGAATTGAGATAATTATATAAGGAAAAGCATTGTAAGCATAGGGAACAGAGTTTTTTTCACGTGAAACTAGAAAAGCATCAAGCACAAAAGATTATGCTGACTGAAATAAGCCAGTCACAAAAAGACAAATACTGTATGATCCCACTCGTACTAGATACCTAGAGTAGTTAAATTCACAGAGACAGAAAGTAGAAGGGTGGTTGCCAGAGCCTGGAGGTGGGGTGAGGGAAGAAAAGTTTACTGTTTAATGGTACAGAGTCGCAGTTTTGCCAGATGAGAAGAGTTCTGGAGGTGGATGGTTGTACAGCAGTGCAACTGTGCTTGATGCCACCAAACTGTAAACTTCAAAACGGTTACAGTGGTAAATTTTGTCATGTGTATTTTACCACAGTTAAAAATAAATTAAAAAAATAAACAAAAAACAACAAGAAGAAATTTTTAAACTTCTTTGTAAAATCAGCTGCCATTTTTTTCTTTAGTTCGAGGATCTCATCTTGGATTTTGCTCAGAGAGTAATTCCCTAATGTGATGCTTACACATTCCCCACTGTCCAAACCTTGATAGCATTGCCTGCTGCCACATTCCAAGAGTTCCTGTCCTAATTAACATTTCAGTCTAATAAGATTTTCTGGCTCCTAAAGTGTGATCTATCAATTGTTGACATATCTTGGGATCAGGCCAGGCATAACCCAGTTAACTGCAGTGGGACAGGCAGCCTGGGAGGGGCTGAGGGGAACAGGTGCCAAGATAAAGTGCAGTCGGCAGACGAGGTAGCAGGGCAGGAATGAGGAGAAGGGTGGTCCTTCATCACAAGGTTGCCGTGTGTCCCCATGGAATTCTGGCAGGTGGTGACATTCTAGGATACACCAAGAACTTAGATGGGCAGGGATGCTGGGGAAGGTTGTTAGCAGCTCGTGGTTAAGATTATTCCAAGAAGGGAGATTGACAAGAGCGAGGCAGAGCCTCAAGCTTCAAGTGGCTAGAGAATTCTAGCAGGTTGAAAATTTGGCCAGTTGCAAAGGCAAGAATCTCAGCACTCGGAATCCTAGTTATCAGATTTTGCCACAGAGGTGGATCCAAAAGGTGATTGAACCTAACTCCTAGAACGTGGAGCTAAAGTTTATGCACCTCCCTCCCCTGCTCCCTGCCCCTTGCATAAAATGAGGATTAGCTAGAGGCTGAACAGGACAAAGCTTAGGGCCATGAACACTGTGGACTAGCCAACTAGTCGACCAGGACTCATGCTAAAGTTGAATTGTCCATTCTAAAGATGTGGAGCAGTGGGGGTTGTTAGTCTTCTAGAGCTTCTCTAATGTAAGGATGCTATCAGGGAAGAATCTAGCATTCTGAAGATCACAAAGCATGTCAGAATTTGTAAACCCACAACACTAAGGATATTTTGAGGTAAAAGCAATCTAAGCTTTGTGTCTTGGCTGGACGGAAAAGTCTTGGCAAAATATCCATTCCTAGTTATCTCTCTGGTGTCATCTGTGCATGCCACACACTCCTAACTGACCTCATAGAGAGGAGACTCCTGAGTGGACAGTAAATGTTGGGCCTGGTGACTGGACTCACAATCAGAGCAGAATTCTATATAGTTAATATGTTATCATAATTTTATAACACACACACACAATCCATTTCAAGTCCAGAAGGGAATGTATGCAAAATCTTGGGCTTTACAGCAGAGAGAAAGCAGCTATAAACCAGCAGAGACATCCTCACATCGTCCTCCCAGAGCTGTGGTTAAGTGCCTGCTGTGAGTGGTGGAGCCAGAGTCTCTGAATGGGGCAGTGCTGGCATTATATTGAAGAGGAAACTAAGTTTGGAGCTTAACTCATTTTCTCAAGACCTCTAGTCCCCTCAGTGGCAGTCCTGAGGTAGAATCTAACGGTGAATTGGTGAAGGAGAATTAGTAGGTCAGGTCCAGCTGGTTAGGAGCTCACAGCAGCACTGATCACTGGGTTGTGAGAAGCCCTCCTCACACTGTCTGCTCTGGGACATGTCTGTTAGGGGGCCCTCCGGCTTAGCCAGCTTAGACCTTAAGGCACAGTGACTGCCTTTATTCTGAAAAAACAAAACAAAACAAAAACCAAACTACATTCCCACCAACAGTGTAGGAGGCCTCCCTTTTCTCCACACCCTCTCCAGCACTTATCATTTATGGACTTTTTGATGATGGCCATTCTGACTGGTGTGAAGTGATGCCTCATTGTAGTTTTGATTTACATTTCTCTGATAATCAAAAAGATACATGCACCCCAATGTTCATAGCAGCACTATATACAATAGCCAAGATGTGGAAGCAACCTAAATGTCCATTGACAGATGACTGGCTAAAGAAGTTGTGGTATATTTATACAATGGAACACTACTCAGTCATAAAAAATAATAAAATAATGCCATTTACAGCCCCATGGATGGACCTGGAGATTATCATTCTAAGTGAAGTAAGCCAGAAAGAGAAAGAAAAATACCATAAGATATCACTTATATGTGGAATCTAAAAAAAGACAAATGAACTTACTTACAAAACAGAAACAGACTCACAGACATAGAAAACAAACTTATGGTTACCAGTAGGGGAAGGGGGTGGGAAGGGATAAATTGGGAGTTCAAGATTTGCAGATACTAACTAATATGTATAAAATAGATAAACAACAAGTTCATACTGTATAGCACAGGGGAACTATATTCAATATCTTGTAGTAACTTATGGTGAAAATGAATATGAAAATGAATATATTTATGTTCATGTATGACTGACGCATTATGCTGTATGCCAGAAATTGACACAACATTGTAAACTGACTATACTTCAATAAAATATATATGTATACAAAGTCAAAAAAATTTAACTCAACAACAACCAAAAAATCAGGTAGATCAGGTAGAATTACAGTTTGCTGAGAAGTCGGAGGAAGAACCAGCCCTCCAGGCAACGCCCACTCCTCAGCATCACAGTCACCCACCCTGTCCCCCAGCTGCCAGGTCTCAGGGCTCTGCAGGTTGGCAGGCCACTGAACTGTCCGTTCTTCATTTCCCAGAGTGAGGACAAGTGTCAGGGCGAGCCTGGGAAGAATAAAGTGGGTATTTTAAATAAACCGTGGGCTCAGAAATGCTTTGACTCATAGGTGTTGTAATTGACCAAGGATAAATGGGTATCCATTTCTTACTGCTTCTGTAATATATTATCACAAATTTAGTGGCTTTAAATAACACACATTTATTATCTTAGGGTTCTGGAGGTCAGAAGTCTGAAATGGGTCTCCCTGGGCTAAAATCAAGCAGCTGGGAGGATTGTTTTCCTTTCTGAAGCATCTGTTTTCTTGTTTTCTCCAGCTTCTAGAAACTGCCCCAATCCTTGCCTTGTGACTCCCTTCCATCTACCAAGCCAACGGTGGCCGGTGGACTCTTTCTGGCTCGTTGTTTACTTTATCCATTAGAGCGTGTTAATCAAAGTTGTTTTAAGTGCTCAGTCTGATAATTCCAACATCCCTGTCATGTCTGTTTATGATGATTGCTCTGCCTCTTCAAATTGTGTCTTTTGTCTCTTAGTATGTCTTGTCATTTTCTTCTTGATGGCTGGACACGATGTCCTAAAAGGAACTGCTGTGAACAGGCCGTTAGGAGGGTGGTGGCGAGGTGCAGGGGAGGAGAAGCTGCCCACAGTCCTGTGACTGGCTCTCAGCTTTCCAGGGAGCCTGCGCCTCTGGACTGTGAACCCACAAGTGTTTCTCAGGTCCCTCCACCCCATCTTAGATGGGTTAGACGGAAAAGGGTGGCTGAGCGGGCTGGAGCTGGGTATTTCCTTTCTCTGCCCGGCAGGTTAGGCTCAGTGAACTAGTTTCTCCAGAGACCAGGCTTGCTGAGAAAGGAACGTTCTGGTTATTTTTAAATGGTTTCTTCCCCCCTCCCTCTGCTGGAAGTAAGAGAGGACTTTTCTCCAGTATTTACCATGGGAACCTGATTGAACTTCTGCAGATAAATCTCACAATATAGTGGGGACCCCATAAGACGGGGTCCTCCTGGAGGCTTTGACTCCCAGCACTGTCTGCGCTGAGCCTGCAGCAGCTCGTCGCTTGTAGTTCACGATAACCCCAGCGGGGGTTTCTGAGGTGCCTTCCCCTCCAGTCTCTGTTAGCGCGGCAGAAATGCCCCGCACTTGCCTGCCTGTCTCTCTAATCTTGCAGGCAGCGGCTTGCCCTGTGTCCTCCTCTCTCTTATGAGTCCAAGAAGAATTGCTGATTTTTCAGTCTGTCAGCCTTTGACTTGTTAAGATGGAGAGGCAACTGCCAAGCTCCTCACAGCAGAGCCGGAAACCAGAAGTCATGGAGCCTTTCCTCTGTGACATCACTCTGACAGTCCTGCCTCCCTCTTCCACTTGTAAGGACCCTTGTGATGACACTGGGCCTGGCCAGACAGTCCACATATTCTCCCCATTATGAGATCAGCTGACTAGCAGCCTAATTTCATCTGCAACCTTAATTTCCCCTCGCCACGTAACATAAACATACTCACAGGTGCCAGGGACAAGACACAGGCATCTTCGAGGGGCCATTATTCTGCCCACCACCAGATCCTTCCTCAGAACTTTTTTGGGGAGAGAAGGGAGGGAAGTGGAAAACACTAGGTCACCATGAAGAGAGGAAGCAGGGAACCTCAAAGCATCTGGAAAATTATCCCCATTTACTGACCCCGAGATGGCTCCACAATGTACCTTAAAGACTGCTGTCCTCTGTCCTTGTCTCTCAGGTTACTTCAGGAGAATTTTCATTTCTTCTGTTTGAGGAGGAATGGATTTCTCATTATATACAGATAGTGTGTGTTTCAGAAAGTGAAGGAGCAGGCCTCTTCCCAGGGCGGTGGACAGTGCTCCTAAGTCTCAGCCCATGAATGGCAGTAATGACAGTTATGGGTCCTGAGATCAGTTTAGTGGGTGAGGAACAGCGGAGAGTGGGGAAGGCTAAGGGGTGGGAGACAGAGAGTAAAAAAGGAAGGAAGGGGAAAATGAAGACAAAAATTAAATAGACTGGAACAGAAAATAACAGGGTGCCTCGCGTGTTCTAAAGATAAAAATTACTCTGCTCCCCTCTGGATGTAGGCGCTGGCTTGCGGTGTCAGTGTGTTTCCCAGAGCAGCAGGCTGACCTTAGTGGCTCTCGGGCAGCCACAGATGTTTGCGTGTTTCTCCCAACCCCTCCTGAGAAAAGTGCATTACCTGCTTATCTGTGCAGAAGCTTCAGAAGGACTTGAGGGGCCCGAGGAGGCAAAAAGGATGGCAACGTGGAGAAAGGAGATCAGAACAGAAGAGGAAGAGATGGGAGTTCAAAGGGAAAGAGAGAAAGTGACATGAAATCGTGAAGATTCATCCTGTTGGATTAGGAACAAAAAGAGTAGATTCAGACAAGAAATCAGCCAGGAAGATAAGCATGGACTCAAATGCTTTCCTGGGTGAAAGAACAAAGGAGAGAAAACCCCAGAACCAAAACCAAAACACCCTGCGCTCAGGGCACCCCCCTCTTGCAGCCCTCCCTGGTGCTCGCAGGGGAAGCCTGTGCCCCGCGGCCGGCCGTCTGGGCCTGCTCTGTCGCAGCCCGGTGACCTCCAGCTGTCCCTGTAGGTAGAAATCCAAGTGGGAGGAAGTGGAAATGACAGGGGACATGGTCTGAGTGATGGTCAGGGAGGTGGAATGACATTGCAGCTGCAGTCGGCGGCACGCAGCCCCCAAGGCGGGTTTTTGTTTAATGCCTGCTGAGGACTCAATGCCTTGACTATCCCAGACTCAGGGGCAACAGCTATTAAATGCAGCATAATTAAGTGCAGACCAGGTACTATTAACCGTGTTACACAGAGGAGGAAACTGGGTCTCAGGGGGTCCAAGAAGTTGTGCTCCTGCAGTAAGTGGTGGGGCTGTGACTCCAGCCATAGGGCTCTTTCCAACACAGCTCAACTGCCCTTCAGGAGCAAATTTTCGAGAGGCTGCCCCATGCCTGTCACACATGGGAACTGTGCTAGCCATTTATGCCTCCAGCCTACATGCCCTCACCCCCAACCAGGTCTCTTCTCTGAAGTTTGGACCAGTGGATCTTCGGGGGGGGGGGTTACTTTAGTGGGAGAGTGGGAAGCCTAGAACTTGTCTTTCTTGTTTCATCAGGGCTCCTGAACAGGCACAGTGGATAGGTGAAGGTAGTCCTCTCTTCCCAAGTTTAAAATGGCATTTAGGGTCTCCTTCTAGAAACTGAATGCTTAAAAAGAACAGAAAATACTATCGTCAGTTCATTCCTATACAAAAATTTACAAACACCTGGTTAAGGATTAGATTCACATCCATTTTATGTTCCCCTGATGTAAACACAGGGCCAGTCTGCCAGTCACTGTGTTCCTCCTGGTTATCTTTTCCAATTCTTTTTCTCTATGTGTCCTCAAGCACCCAGTCCTGCCTGCGAGCTCAGACAGCACACAGAAGATTCTAACTGAGAGTGGCAGTGGGCCTGACATGAAAGCTCTGGAAAAGACAGCCACTTCCCGTGAGGACTCTGGAGTCCTGCTCACCTGCCAGGTGAAAGGTCTTTAAGGAAGCAGTGTCTAGAGAGGCGAGGGCTGGGACAGGGGCATGCAGACCTCTGGAAGGGCCCAGTGACATGAGGACTTCTGTGCACTCTCACCTGTCATCTCCCTCCCATGTGGCAGGCTGGTCAGTATGCATAATTAGACCAGGTGCCATGAACCTCGTTACACAGAGGAGGAAACTGGGTATCAGGGAGTCCAAAAAATTGCACAGGATCAGGAAGTGGTGGGGCTGTGACTCCAGCCATAGGTAAGAAACGGATGTCACCTTGCTCCCACTTGAGGAAACATCAGATTAAGTAAAATTAAGCAGAAGTCTTTCCTTTAGGATTTAGGGAGTTTAATAAACAAACAGGTGTTACGAGTCTCCCAAAGAGAAGCATGGTATGAAGTTGGGGTTGGGGTCCAGATTCTGCAGGTCCTGAAGCTCTTTCTGGCGGCCCTTTTGAGAAAAGGAACCACTAGATGTGGATGAGAGATTAGGAGTCTTGTTACACAGAAGTGGGAGGTGGGTCTCAGAGCAGCCCGGGGAACTGTAGTCCACGGGACACAAAATCATGAGTGTGTGTTAGGTGAAGGGCTTTGGATGGAACCCACACAAATGAAGCCTGTGCCCCCTTAGCTCCTGGTCAATCCATTCTGTGTTCCAAATTTTCTGAACATTTTTCACCACTTTTTTTTTGTGTGTGGGGGGGGGTGGTGAGCAGTACCCAAGAGACAGGCCATGGTTTGAAAAACAGTCTCCAGGAACTCTGACCGAGTCTGAATGTGAAGTCCATGGGGTCTTGGGCGGCTAGCCTGGGTCTGCTGGGAAGGCGTCTGGGGAGGCGCTGCCATCCCACCCAAGTCTCCTTCTAGCTCTGCTTTCCTGATCCACCCAGCAAAGCAGTGGCCCCTGTGCTGAGACTTCTCTAACACATAGTGGTAAAGAAAGAAAAGTCGCCTGCAGCTCGATGGCGGCTTCAAAGGATTTGCTATTTTTGTGGCTGTTTGATTAATCCTGGATACTATGGGTGGGAGGGGATCGCTTCTAAAGAGAATGACCCAACACCCTGGGATGCAGTAGACTCTGCAGAAAAGACTAGGGACAGTTCCTTTCATTTTGCTTGTTTTTAAAATGCTGCTCACTTCTAATTCATGTCACGTGAGTCCCCGTCCGATAACTGTCAAGGAGGAGCTTGGGCTGTGACTTTAAGCAAACACTGCTGATGTACTTCTGATGACATTAACAGTGCCACTCTCTCTGGCATGTTAACTCATTGGAGTTGATTAGGCTGTTACTGAAAGCTCAAGTTAGCATGTGTATATATTTCTAGCTGTAATTTGGTCTGATACCAATACACATAGCAATAAAACCTGAATTAAATGTGAGATGACTGGCCTAAAACCAGAGCACAAAGGGTTTAGATTAGCTCTGATGACTTACCCAGGTGGACAGTTGCTAAGCACTGACACAGGTTATTAAGGGAAGTTGTGGAATCTGTTTGCCTGGAGGTTCTTAACGTAAAACAGTGTCTATTCTATAGAAGGAGCTTCCAGGATCCTGCCGGCAGGAAGAGAGCTTACTTAGTTTGGCTGTCAAGTTCTTCTAACCAAAATCACAGGTACTCTGCTCAAGGTATCCATTGAGGGGTCTTACACCCAGGTGGCATTTTGATTCCTTAATGCCTCGTGTGCTGATGCTCTTTCTGTTAGGAGAGTTAGACGTTCCATTCCGGGTCAGACTAGCCGAGTGTGAACTCATTACCAACAGCTCGCTCTCATAACACTATGGTGGCTTTACTCTATAAAGTAAGGCAATTATGACTGTTGTTGTTGCTACTATTATACTAATAACTGTTATCACCACCTATCATTTTTGAACGCTCACTGTATGTTAGGCCCTGTGCTAGCTCATTACACTCATTACCTCCTGTTCCTCCCAAATTAACATTTTAAGATGAGTGTTATGATATCCACTTCATAGATGTTTAAACTGAGTCTTGGAGGGGCTAATAACCTGTTGATCATACAGCAGGGTTCAGACCCAGCTCTGTCTCACTCTAAAGCCTGTTTTTTGTATCGCAAGGTGTGGCTGATGTACCTAAAAGCACATCAGAGCGGAGTGTTGCTCTCTGAGCAGTCTCTGTGGCAGCCACACTCTTCTGCCAGTGCTCAGCAGATGCTGGCTTCCCTTTGGACTTACCTTCATTACCAGACACCTCAGAGGTTCATAGAGAATGACAGATTCCCCATCCAGCCCTGACATTTTAAATGAGATGAGAAAGACCTTCCTGTCTATCACCTCTTTCATACATAGGGGTTCTCATTAAGATAATAAAAGGTCTGCCACTAAAAATGTTTGCCAATGTAATACATTCTTTTGAAAATTCTCAGAATTCTTTGAAAATCCATTGAGCACTTGTCTTGAAGTTGGGGGCAGGGAGAAACACCTGAGGATTGTTCAGAACCAAACCTGGTGAGTTAGTAGAATTATCAGTCCAGTTATAAATAACAAGATATGAATGATAAAATGACGATGTCAATTTTCTCATGTGATATTTGTGACATAGACACTGATTGTGTATACCCTGTGTTTCCATCACAACCAACTGCGGCCCCCAACACTGACATCCATCTCAGAGTCCACACAGCGACCTAGAAACATCTTACCTATTCACTGACCAGTGTCCCAGAGAGGGCCAACATGATGCCCTAGAGGAAATGCATTAATCTAGCAGCTGGTGACGTTGGAGCAAGACAGATGGTGGAGGCGATGATGTTGTGTGAATTGTTTCCCCTCTCAGCAAGATTGCCAAAAATGCGCTCCTTTGCTATTTTTTTCTGTTGAGGAGGGGGTGGAAGGAAAGACTCTTTCACTGGTGCCTGTAACAGATACATTTTCCTTAAATAAGGTGTAGGTCAGTGACAGGGATAAATACTTCTTGTGCATATTCTAAATGGGAAAAAAAACTTTTAGCCTTATGATGAAAAAACGGCATAATATTCTTTTGCTAAGAATTCAGAAATTATTATATCTAGAGTTTTGATTTTTTTTTCCTGGTAGACTTTGGGTTATGTATTGATTATTTGTCACCTACAGTTAGATGCAGCCAAAATCAGGCTTATTTTCTGTCCCTGTTCTCCTCACAAACCCTTATCAGGTCTGAAGTTCCCCGTTGTCATCAATGGCTCCGTTCTTCTGTCAGCCTCCGATGTTCCTAACTTTGTCTGTCCTTTCCCTTCTACTTTTCTGTCCAGGGAATTACCAGTTCTGTAAGTCCTTTCTCTGCAGGGCTTCTTGAAGCCCTATGCTCTACCCATTCCCACAGGGATAGGCTGGTTCAGACCAGAGCACTGTATCTAGACAATGGGGATAGTTTTTAATCTCTGGAACCCTTAGTTCCCTCCTGTACAAACCACCCTGTTCAGCAGCAAGCATGCTTTTCACCATTTGCCTGACAGAAGTAAATTAGTTACGCACCTAGTATTCTATCACCTTATTGCTCACTCATTGTCTTGAGGCCTTTTCTGTGCCCATCAAACCCTTTACAGTCCCTTACTTCAATCACTGTCCACCTCTGAGGCATCCACAGACCATTCAGCCTGGCACTTTCCACCAAGTGATGCCACTTCATCCCTTCCTGATGGTGTTCAAGATTGTCCTTTGTCACGATGTTTTCCCAGAGAATATGCAATTTCCATGTTTTCATTCCTACCACTTTCTTCAACATCCTCTTATCCCTTAGGCACTGATCTATACAGTACAACTAAAGGTTGAAATTAAAAATTTACGTGCCATTGTGTTTGTAATTCTACCCTCTCCATAAATTGTTCAAGCTTCTTTTGTGCGAGAATCGGTCTCCATTTTTGATGCTGCACTTGGGCCTCGGGCGGTCCCTGTTCACAAGACAGGTTTCCATTGGTCCCATTTCAGCCCAGGATGATCTTTAAAATCCCGCATTTTCCTTACTGACTTTGAAGTCACAAAGTCCTTCCCCTGCTCTGTACCCAAACTTCTCTGGCTGAATTTAATCAACGCACTGGAAAACTTTGTAAAGAGTTTCCTTTATAAGGAAATCATTGAGTCTCAAAGCTGAATTTAAAAATAATTATTTCTTTATTCCAAAACTTATTTATTTAATGTTGTGTGGCAAAGAAAGATTTGAGATTTTTAGAAAGCAATTTCTGTCTACAAACAAGTTGTTAAATAATCAACCCAAAGTTAAGATGCCTACTAAGCTATTCAGCTAGGATATGTTTATTTTTTAAGTACCAGGATTTGTTAGGTAGATTCATATATATCAACTTATTTTACCCTCACAATGATTCTCTGAGATTTTATTATTCCCACCTTATAGACAATGAAACCCAAGCTCAGTGCAGTTAAGTTCCGAGTTCGAGCTCACCAAATTACAAATGGTACAACAGAATTGCTACTTCGGTTTCTTGCCACCTAAACCCGGCACTCTTTCCTAATCCCGAGCTGCTCTGTGCCAAGGGCCTCTGGTTAGCACTGAGCCTCTTCATGAGAAAGAGGCCAAGGACCATGCAGCATGGTTGACAACAGTGTAGGCCAACAGACCCACGGGGAATGTGCCATGCTGGTTAGACATCCCAGTCCCATGTGCATTTGGAAATGTTTCTGGGCATTATTTCGGTTCTGTTGTCTCGTCTGTTTATTGATACTTTAGTGCTGTACTCTTAATCATGGAAGCTTTACATTTCAGTATCTGATAGGGCTCATTACATTTCCCTCCCAGATTCTTCTTCTTGCTTTATTTATTTATTTTTGTTGACGTATAGTCAGTTTACAGTGTGTCAATTTCTGGTGTGCAGCGTAATGTTTCAGTCATACATATAATACGTATATTTGCTTCCATACTCTTTTTCATTATAGGTTACTACAAGATAGTTCCCTGTGTTATGCAGAAGAAACTTGTTGTTTATCTATTCTTCCTGCTTTAGACTCAGCTTATCTAGTTCAAAACATCATTCTGAAGTTTTTTGGGTTTTATGTCAGATTTATAAAGCCAGGGAGAGCTGATATTTCGGTAATATTTTGTGTCTGTGTAACACAGAATATAGCAGGTTTTCCCATCTGTTCCAGTGTTCCTTTGTGTCTCTTTTGTTCCCTAGTACTAGGGTCTTTTGTGTTTTCACTAGATCACAAAGATAAATCTATCACTTTTTAAACAGCCTCCCTCTTAGTTCATTCTGTGTTTCCATATTGCTTTCTTTTCCTCTTTCTCTCTCTTTCTTTCACACAGCACACGAGGACAGACATACTAACTTCTTCATCTGTGGAGTGAGTCATCACGGGCATTGGAAAGAAATTGAACAAAAAGGTCCAGGACCTTCTGTGACAGGTGCACAGTAAGGTGTTCTTTCTCCCTAGAAGCGCATGGCAATAGCTGTCACAAGCTTCTTGGTGGAGGGACTTCTATCTCCTTCGTTCATTGCAGTTTTCCAAGTGCCTAGAACTGTACTCATTCACAATTCTATTTGTTGGCTGGCTGCATGAAAGATCCAGTACATGCCTCCTTAAATCCCACTGGAACAAGGCCCTTGGTTTATGTTTTCTGGCAGGTGAAACTCACTCTGGGTATTTCGTTGTAGAAAGTGTGTTGAGAAGAGAAGCAGGGTATAGAGGATAATTATCTTCCTGTGTATGCTCTACTGACCTATTTCTCCATTAGAGTATTAATAATAAATGCCCAAGGCTCTATTGAAAATAAACAACCTTATTCCTTTTTGCTTCTTAATAGCCAAAGCCCTGAAATTCACATTTGTACAACGATGGCTCTAAAATGCATCCTGACAGATGGATACTTCTTGAGCTGTCATAAGGCGATGAAGAAAATCCAGTTAAATGTGTGGGTTAAGTCGGCAGTGAGCAATCATCATTGTGAACCGTGTTATGAACCAAGGCTCCAGGTCTCTTCATTGTTACCGTGCTTCCTGGCAGCGTGGGATGGAAAGCGTGTGCAGGAAACACAGTCACACTGTGGTTTCACACGGGAGCTCAGGTTGCCTCTCATGAATATGCACGACGAGCCTTGATCTCACTCTGGCTACTCCGAGTTTTCTTGAGCTTCACTTAACCCCCACAAACTCATTTCCTGCCTATGATTCGAAGATGTTCCTTGAGGAGGTTTGAAAAAGTGAGTTGTTTCTCCAATTGTGGAGCATTTTGCTTTCTTTCTCTTCAAGATGACAAACTGCACCCTGATTTATTTTTCTTCACTGTGTCATTTGCTAGTCTTAGTTTATAAATAATATTTCTACATCTTACTCAGGGGCAGATGGGAAAGTTCAAGGAAACACCCTCTGGAAAGAGGGAAAGTCTGGATTTGCACGTCGGTGCCTTTGCTGGATCCCCCGATAAGCAGCGCTGCCATGAGGAAGTAAACAGATGGCAAAGGGTCCCAACAAAGCATCATTTAGAGTGGGCTTTCTTTGTTTTAGAAGTGACTGCTATTCTGCTCTTACTGTGAACTCTGTGTCCTCCTGCGAATGTAAAAACCAAGCTGGAAACACTTTCCTGATATTCATAAAACAGGTCACCAGATCTAAAGGTACTTGGCCAGTTGGGAGCTCACACACACTTGCTAATCATCATTGCGTGTTGTCTTTGTGCGAGGAAATGGGGGTGGGGAAGGGCTCTGGTGCCTCTGAAGCCAAGGGGCAGCGCTCCAGGAACCCACGCAGTGCACAGCACGTGCTGGGAAATGCCAGCCTGTGTCGCTCCTCAACTTGGCATAGAGGCTCAACTCCTGTTTGACAAAATTTATAAAGCAGACAGGGAGTAGTAGGGATTGTTTCCTCTGCACACACAGTGAAGGGTGAGAAATGGGCATGTGTAGGTTGCTATGCAGTTGTTTTGCTGTTGATGTGGGAGCCATGCCAAGCAGCACTTAGACCCTGGGAACATTTTCATTATTCCATGGAGGTCCCAGCCTTTCCATCCGAACCCTCGCTAATGTCTTTTCCTTTAATGACAATTATTAGGGAGAAAATATACCTTCTTTCTAGATGTGCTGCTGAGCCTGACGACCTCTTCCTGAAATCTGTTACTGACATTATCTTGGTTGTCACAGATTACGAGTTTCTAAAGAACTGTCTGTTTTGTTTGTTTGTTTTTAATGTTAGACATTCTTTTCTTATGGAACGTTCATACTTCAAAAATTGCTCAACACTGTTTTGGCATTTAAAGTTCATGATTTAAGAGCTGATGATTTTGCCTCGTGGTTAAATGGTGAAATAGCAGGGTGAAAGTGAGGTTAACAGGACGTAGAACTCCAATTTGACTGGAGTCTTTCCTTCTGAAAAATGGTGAAAGAAAAGGAAGGAAGGAACGATGGAAGTAAGGAGAGAGGGAAGGGAAAGAAAAAGGGAGGAAATCTATTCAAGGAACAGTTCTGAATAGGTAAGATTATTGACTTAATCTAAGTTTAGCTGAGTGAAATCTTTTTTCTTCAATGGTTTTTTAGTTTAAAAAAAGTAAAAAATTACCTTCACATTTTTAATACTTATTCTAATTTCACATTTTTTTCTTCCAGTGTTATTGGGATATAATTGACAAACAGTGCTGTATAAGTTTAAGGTGTACAGCGTAGTGATTTGACTTACCTACATCATGAAATGATCATCACAATAAATTTAGTGAACAATTATCATCTCATATAGATAAAATAAAAGAAAAAAATTTTTCCCTTGTGATGAGAACTCTTAGGGTTTATTTAACAACGTTCATATAAAACATACAGCAGTGTTAATTATATTTATCATGTGGCACATTTCATCCATACCACTTATTTATCTTATAACTGGAAGTTTGTACCTTTTGACCACCTTCATCCAATTTCCCATTCCCTTACCCCACCGCACCCCACATCTGCTAACCACCAATCTCATCTCTTTTTCTCTATGAGTTTGTTTGTTTGGTTGGTTTTAAAGTATAACTGATCCACAACATCATCTTAGTTCCTGGTGCACAACGTAGTGATTTAATATTTCTATCCATTACAGAATGATCACCACTGAACTAAACCTTTCTTCATGCGCTTCCCAGTTCTGTCTTTGTTGGTTCAGCAAACACCTTTTCAAGAATGTACTCTGTACCAGGGATAGAACAAAACAGCATTTTTGGCTACCACTAAATCATAGATGCTTTTGATTCTATTCCCCAACAGTAAATCGTTTTTTTCATTGTGCACCTCATATTCTGTCTCCCCTGCCATTAGAAAAATTACCTGTGACTTTTATTAACATGATTTTGTTTCACGGCCAGTTTAGGCTTATGTTTCCCTGTGCAGTTATCTTTACTCTGTTCAGCTGTCCTTGACCACACAACTTAATCCAAGTCCTCAGAAACATGCTGTACATTACCAAGTCACGCAAGCGTGCTTTCCAGCGAGTCTGTGCAGCCCTCCACCTCGGGCCTGAATTGCTTCCTCAGCACCTCTCGTGAACGCCAGTTGCTTGTGCACTTCTCTGTCTCCCCCAGAGGCTGCGAGAACCTTGAGGGCAGGGCTTGTGTCTTGTTCTTTTCTGAAGTGGTGGCAATACAGTCAGCACTTAACCAGTATTTGCAGAAAGAAATGAATGTTGTCCAGAACATCTTTGTAATATCTTCTGACCTTCTGGCCTTTTCTTTTTATGGGATTGGATTCTAAGAGTGAGTTTTTTGTCAAAGTCTATATGTATTTTTAGTTTTTTTTAAACATTTTTTATTGATTTATAATCATTTTACAATGTTGTGTCAAATTCCAGTGTTCAGCACAATTTTTCAGTCATACACGGACATATACACACTCATTGTCATATTTTTAGTTTTAATAGATGTTGCTATATTGCTTTCTAGGAAAAGTTAAGGCAACTTTCTCCCGTATTTCCACCAATAATAAATTTTACTGGTCTTTTAGATGTTTGCCAGTTTAATAGCTATAAAGTGATATACCACTGTTTAATTTTTATCTTCCTGGCTATTAATTAGTTTGAGTATTTTTATATATATTTGTTGGTCATTTAGATTTGCTATTCTATGAATTAACTTTTTATATACTTTGTCCATTTTGACACACGAAAGTTTGTATTTGCTTCAAGATACATAAAAACAAAAAATATAAAGAAAGCCCTTTTAACCTAAAATTCCAATTCTAGGTTGCATACTATGGAAACACTTAGCTATGTAAATAAAAATATATGCAAAATATCCCACTGGAATACCCCCCAATTCTAGGTTGCATACTATGGAAACACTTAGCTATGTAAATAAAAATATATGCAAAGTATCCCATTGGAATATTGTTTGTAGTAATAAAAGATTAAGTTTAATGAAAAGAAAGTAATTTAATGACTTGTGGTACTTCACTATTATGAAAGAGTGAGGAATTAAAGAATGAGGTAAATCTACATGTACTGCATAAAAGGAATTCAACATATTGTTGAATGAAATAAGCAAGCTGTTAAAGATGTATTGCATAGTTCTGTCCAAAATCACATATGTACATATGCACATTGTGGAAGAAACTGACTGTCCTTAATCTTAGGAACTATCAGAAGCTATATATTGGACTGAGGCTGCAACAGGCAGATAGCAATTGTAAAAGCTAGATCACAT
Source organism: Camelus ferus (assembly GCF_009834535.1). Classification (NCBI taxonomy): domain Eukaryota; kingdom Metazoa; phylum Chordata; class Mammalia; order Artiodactyla; family Camelidae; genus Camelus; species Camelus ferus. The sequence continues at coordinate 36,895,670 of NC_045703.1, read as the reverse complement.
TCCAAAAGATGCATTGAGTTTTCACAATGTAGGAAATATATGACTGTTCAAGCTAGGAAAAAAGAAAAAAAAAAACCCAAAAACTCAATGAGTCAGTTCCATGGGGGTTCAATTAGTTATGAAGTGACTAACAAGAAGTATGATTTATTGTCTATCAATCCTATATTGCCATATGTTATGACTTTCTATATTTATTTAGAACCTGTTTCCCAAACCCTGATATCAATAGCTAAAGTTAGCTTACACTTCAGATGTGTAAATGCTGTGTTTGTAGTGAAAACATGTAATAGAGATCTTATCTATTTTTACAGATCGTCTCTATTGTGTTTCCTAACTTAGATATAATTTGTGATAAAAGTGTATTAACAAAGTTTAATGTTACTTGAGATCATTGCCGTAGCCTGATGAGTCAGCAAGGGGGCTCTTTGTTTTGTTCCTTGGATCATTAATATTCTCTGTTATTGAGCTTTCTTTTTTTTCTTTTTTGGCGGGGAGGGAGTATTTAGGTTCATTTATTTATTATTTATTTAATGGACGTGCTGGGGATTGAACCCAGGACCTTGTGCATGCTAAGCACGCACTCTACCACTGAGCTATACACTTCCTATTATCGAGCTTTCTTATCAGCTTATAGAAAGCTTAAGTTTAGGTCCAAGTGATATGCTTCATAGGCAATAAAATTTATTCCTATTTAATGGAAGATACTCCTTTCTAATCTTTACATTGTTCCCCTCTTAAGAAGATAATTGAACTATGCAGTTTCCACAACTTAGGTGTGTATGCATATGCCTGCAAACATCTTTTTGTATGTAAACATATAAAAGCAAGACCTGTCTGGACATACACCATGCTCTTAACAGAGCGGAGACAGGGAGTGGGAAAGGGGGAGGAAGGATGTTGGAGAGTTCACTCATATTCTGAGTACTTCTATAATGTTCAAACTTTTAACAAGTGGAAATATTTTCACTCTTTTCTACTTGAATAATGTTAAAAAGTGAAAAGAGAAAATAGCTAGTAATTAGCAAAAATTAATATTTTATATGTCTCAGAACAATATATAAGGAGATTACAACTTTTTGGAGTATGAGGATGCCCTTTAATTGTTAATAATTTTTGGACAATCATACCATAGTAGTTGTACTTTTAGTATCTGTTTAGGAAAGAAATAACTATCAAAAGGCACTTCAAATCCATTAATACTTTTTAATCTAAATTCTCTTGTCCATAAGGCTTCTCTCTAGTCTCTCAGCTCCCTTGCCTGTCATCAGCGTGGTAAAACCCCAACCTTGGATGATTTCATCTTTGTGTTTTCCCTATCTGCACACACACTACTGACTCTTCTGGCCAAATAACACAACTCAGCCACAGGTGCTATGCCAACTCTGTGCCATTCAGCACTGGTCCCTCAAAGCTGCCCAGCTCTCCTCCTTTGTCTCCCTAGCCCTCTTCTCTTCCTCCTCTCTTTACTTGTCATAGTAAATATTTCACCCATTCACCATTCTTCTTAAACGTTAGTCTCCAAATAATTTACTTCTCTGGAAGTGTTTTGGTTTCAGTCTTCCAGGCTAGATTTTAAGCTTTTTGAGGATTGAGACCTTGCCTGTCTTGCACAAAATTATTTCTTAGAACCCAGCATACTGCTAGAGTGGGCATTTAATAAATATTTAAGGAGTAAGGGAATGAATGAATGAATAATGGTTTATAACAGGCAGATGATGAGGGTTGCTGTGCAGCTTTGAGGGACCAGTGCTTGGTGACATGGGGTTGAAATAACACCCATGGCAGAGGTATGTTATTTCTCCAGGAGACCTCAACAGCATGGGTGTAGACAGAGAAAAAGTGAAGATGAACTCATGCAAGATTGGGGATTTGCTAGGCTAATGGAGAGCAAGGGAGTTACAATACTAGAGAACGTGGTGAGAGTGGTGGATCATGGGATCTCTGCTGGTAGGGAAAAGCAGCTAAATGAGGCTGGACAAGGAGGAGATTATGGTTGGAGAGAAAAATTCTTACCTAAATGTTTCGGAGGTGAAGCAATCCCAGGCCATGAGGTTGAGGGTGTGGCTAAGGTTGTAGGTGACTGTATGAAGAGAGGGATCATTAGCTTTGAGAGGTTAAGAAAAATGAGAGACCTCAGAGAACTGAATGTATCATCATGTAGCTGTTCTGGGTGGAGGGTGAGATTGTTTATTGGGAAGAGTGTCACAGTTTCCAATCACAGGAGGGACTGTGGGACTGTGGGACCGTGGATCACATTGACAAGGTGTGATGGAAGGGGATAAAGGAATTAAACATGTAGAGATATGAAGAAAAGAAATTAATACAACATAGATGGTGTTGACTGATATCTCCAGTTGGAGAGAAGAGGGTTAAAAGAGAAGCGAACACAGAAAACACACTTATGGTTACCAAAGGGGAAAGGTGGGGTGGGGGGGTGGTGATAAATTAGGAGTTTGGGATTAGCAGATACAAACAAATCTATGCAAAATAGATAAACAGCAAGGTCCTACTGTATAGCACAGGAAACTATATTCAACAGCTTGTAATAACCTATAATGAAAAAGAATATGAAAAAGTATATATCTGTATAACTGAATCACTATGCTGTACACCAGAAACTAACACATTGTAAATCAACTATATTTCAATTTAAAAATAAGAGAGAGAAGTGAACATTGAAGGATAGTAAAATTTTTTTGCATAACTTTCAGCTGTTTAAAGTAAGCAGTCCATAAATTTAAAAATTTCAGGAAGTTCAAATATATGTTTCATTAGCTGAGATTACCCTAATATAAAAACTAAAATGATGTTAAAATTTTCTGAACCTTTCAGAAGATTTAACATCCCCAAAGGGCTCAACTCTAGAAGGAAAATCGTAGTAGGCTGCCAATTCCAGCTCTGGTCAGGCATTCTTAGAATACCTTGGAGTGGATTTTAGTCTCATAGGGATTCTACTTTCAGAATATCAACCGATGGGTCCTGACAAACAAGGCTCTTGAAAATTTTCTCTGCTGAAATGCTCAGGCTGCAAATCAGGATAGTGATGGCAATACTTAAGCTTCATTTCTGGTACTTTGACTGTTGATGGACTTGGATTTTAATACAAAGAAACTACTGTTCGTTCTCTCCAGATTACGAAACTAAAACAATCCCCTTGTCAGAGTGTGTGTGCTCTATGACTAAATTTAAGGCAATCGATGGAGTATATATTCCACACGGAGAGCAGTGTGTGAGGGGCAGGGACACACAGCGAGTGAAGGGCTGTGGTACTTAGAGACAAAGCAGCCCCGATGCCCCCCAGTTAGCTCAGTGCTGACTGTGGTCAAAGAGCTGAGAGCAACAACGTGGGGCAGGGTTTATTAGGGAAGGCTTCCCAGGCATTGCATAAATGCACAAGGAGAGAGAAAGAATTCACACCAGGCAGGGAAATTATTTATGGCATTGCAAGGGTGAAAAGAGTTTTTTCAAGGTCCTGTTATCTCTATGACTCTGTCCTAGTGTTTGGACATATGGAGTTGCCAGAAGACTTGGAATTTCTTAAGAACAGGATGAGAAGGGCTAATGACACAACTCCAGCCATGTCTTTGTTGCAAATGTCATGTCAGATCGATATCTGGAAAAGGACTGAGATTTTGAAAACTGCATAATGAGTTCCTGTGTTGTTTTTAACCTTTATTGTGTGCACACCATATTCAACATGCCATTAGCAGCATCCTCAAAACTCAACAAGATAAAGGTCTGTAGGAGGGACTTGCTAGCTATCTTGACCCTTAATGAAAAGCACTTAAACCCTGGATTTGATTCAGGGGTCTGGGCAAAAGCCCTTGATGAGGCCAAGCTGTGCTTTGTAACTAAACTTTAAACATTTTCTCTTATTTGTTCCTTTAGCAGAAATTATATCCCTTCCTCCTGTCTATAAATTGTCTAAGCTCAAAGGGATGTTTTGTGCTGTTTTAGTGTTATCTCACAGCCTGGGGCAAATTATCATAAAACAAGAAGCCAAACTCTAATAAGAAGAGGCAGGGTGTGGCAGAGTGTGCATCTCCTGGGTATGAGGAGAAGACAGAAGCACCCTTCATGTTCTTTGAGAGCCCATTTGACCCATGCACTTACAAAAGCAGCAGAAGAAATGAGCAGAGAGTAGAAAAGGGTGTGTGTGGGTGTTGTTGCTTAGCAACAGGGAAGCTTCTGGCTGGTGTTCTGAACTGAACAAAGGAAAGCAGCTGGGACGGCATGAATAAATGAATGTGGAAAAAAAGAAAAGGAGGAAAGCAGATGTGCTGGTGAGGGAGGGTTAAGAGGAGAATGAAAATAAAACGGTAAGGTTAAGCATAAGAATGGATGTGGTAGGTACTTAAAAACCAGAAGACTATGAATAAGAATCACTTGGAAAAAAAAGTAACTAAAGGAAAGGTGAAAATAGCTGGAAAGATAAGAAAACTTCTGCGGTGGAAGCAGCGGGGCAACTGGTGGGATAAAATTCCTCAATGTGGTGAACTCTCAGCTTACAATGTGACTCTTTCCTGGTGTTTGAGGTCACACCAGGGTGGACTTGATGCAAAGTTCCTGCAACGGAGTCCAAACCACCAGAGTCTGATTAGGCCACTCGGAAAATGAGCCAGGAGGTAGGGTGGATCCAGGGATGTTTTTTTGTAACATTTTCTAATAGGTATGAACCCTTAGAATGACCTGAAGATAACTTTGAGGTTTTGAGAACCACTACATCAGGCTGGACCCAAAAGGGAAGCCTCAAGAAAGCTGGATACAATTTAGATCAGGCTGGAAAATTCCTAACTCCATCTTTGATTCCTCCACACAGCGCATTACAGTGTCACAGCACAGATTAGGTCTTTACTATGATATTTACTGGGGTAGATACGCCGTGATGTTTTCCCAGGGTCTTGGTCATAGCAGTTACATGACCTCTTGTACGCATGGGTGTTATGTTTCTGTTACATTTATGTTACACAACAGGTACACTTCTCTCCTATGTTTGTCTGTTAACGGGGCAGCCAGGCTTCCTAGCCTATCCTTCACATTTTTTGGTCATTTACATGTGTTAGTAAAAATATTATGAGCATTTCCTCCCAATATATTTGTACTTTTATTCATAAACTATAAACATATATTATCAAACGATACATGGGCCATTAGAATATGAAATACATATTAAAAAAGATGAGATAAATATAAAATTAAATATATATTTTAAATTCTATTTAATTGTTTGGTTTATGAATGGAACCTTCTCCTTTCACGTCTTCACCTTCATTGCCCCACCCATCCTAAAGCTTTCTGTTACCAAAGTAAGTTGCAAGATGTTATGGACTGAATTGTGTTTCCCCCAAATTCACATGTTGAAGCCTTGACCCCCAATGTGACTTAATGTGACTTAAAGACAGGGCCTTTAAGGAAGTAATTAAGGTGAAATGAGATCACGAGGGTTGGGCCCGCATCCAATAGGACTAGTGCCTTTGTAAGAAGAGGAAAATACACTAGGAGATGTGCAAAACAGAGAAAAGGCCTCCATGAGGGGGCGGCCAGAAACCAACCCTACAAACACCTTGACCTTGGACTTCCAGCCTCCAGAAATAAAATAAATTTCTGTGAGTTAAGCCAACCCATCTATGGCACCCTTAGCTGACTGATACACAGGCCAGCCCAGATTTAAGGGGTAGAAAATTGAACATCTCTTGATGAAAGGAGCTGTAAACAATTTTGTGACCATTTTTAATCCACCACAACTGGAAAATGTCTGCTTGTTTTGGCAAGTGTAGGTGTTATCAAGAGGTATAGTTAAAGAAATGGACAAACTACTCCCCACTCCTCCATACACACTTATTTCATTTAAACTACTGTGTAATGGAAATTGCATTAACATTTTTTATCTAGGTAAATAATAGGTAGTTATTTAGTAGGCCTATGTCGAATTAGGAACTATAAAGTGATATCAAAGGTGTAGAATTTTCATTAGAAAGTAAAAGCTCTATTATGCCACAGCAGAGCTATCTACAGAGTAAATACAAAGAAAAGAAGAAAAGAAAGAAAGAAAGGAAAAGAAAAAGAAAAGAAAAAAAGAGCATTTATTTCCAAGATTGAGCCTTAGTCTTGAACACTATTTTATGTTTATTCTTCTCTGACTACTGGGTGAAAGAAAACATTTCTCATCTTCAGTGGCTGTTGAACCATATCAGTAGACATTATCCCATATGGACATGTCCCCTTCCTCCTTCCTAATGGAAACCAATTTTATTCAGGTATTCAGCCTATCCTCATGTACAGGGATAAACTGATTAGGTTGAGCCATCATGTTAATTCCTTTCCCCTTCCTAATGACTGGTTCAAGAACCCAGTCTTGAGAGCTGTTCTGTACATGCCATCTCCATGGTGACTGTTATTCATGCAGAGAATGAAAATCACTCTGAATATGAGAATTTGTATTCTATGACTTTGAAATGGATTGTCTCTCCTACTCAACATAAACAAAGAAGTATTATGGTCTGACAGCCACCTTAATAACCACAAGGGATGCCCACCTAAGGACAAAGCAATCACAGAGGTTCCTTAAATTCACCTTTCCTCTAGAATTCTTATCATGTATGTAATAAGCATCTGACTCCTTACACCAGCTTCACATAGGTAGCCAAAAGAACACTTCCTGTCTGATGATGCTGTTTTCATCTAGCCTGACGGGTACTCAGTGATCTCACATAAGAGAGTAGATGGAATGATTTTACAAGGCAAGTCAATTCTCACACTCCACTTCCACCAAATCACCAAACCTACAAGCAGCCCCAGATATCCATATGCCTTAAGAAATCTCTTATAAAGCCAAATCCAGGAACAGAAGACGTACTCGCCCAAAGAATAGAAAGACTGCTAATTTATGTTGGCACAATATGGAGAATATATGTGGAAATGGATTCTGAGAGTACTAGACCAAGGAAGTACTAGACACAATTACAGATCAGATAGAATTTATCAATAGAGAGGTGCAGTTATCAGAGACCCTGTATTTAATGCACTAACTCAAATGAAAGTTGTCTAAATTATTTGCTAAATTATCTCTTGGGCTGTGCACAACAGTAGCCCATTTTAAATGAACCTGAGATGCTAGAAATTTCTTGTTATAGGGAAAGAAGTCCAAAAGTTTATGGAGATATAAATATTGGGGTAGATTTTTACATGTGAACCACCCACCTATCCCTTAACTGTCTCCTTTCTCTAGGAAAGGAAGAAATGCCCCTCAAATATTTCCAATACTGTGGGCTTGAGAATTGCATAGGTATAGGCAAGACCCAGCTTCTTAGAAAGCACTTTGTGGTTTTTCTTCATATGCTGGGGTGAGAAGAGAATACTCTGTGGTTGAAAAGGGCTGCTGATTTCAATAGGGATGCCAAGATGGGTGAGGGCAAGTAGGGGCACTTAACTGCTAAGGTCAAGATGGGCGTGCTGACTGTAATAACAGTGGTAGGATTGACATGGTGTTCAAAATGACACGACCCTCAAAAATCTCTGCAAGTCTTTTATATAATGACAGAGTTACAGAGATCAAAATAGATGGCAGCCTACTAGGGTTCTAATTCATTTGTATAATGGAAAATAATCCAAGCCTAGTGGTTGGTTGTAGCTCTGGTGCTGTGTTCTTGAATGCAGTAGTTCTGGTGGTGGCCTTCTGACACCAGCCTTTCTAGCCTTTCCAGTAATTTTTGTAAGTACTGAATTCCCTGTCTTAAAACTCTTTCTACATAAAGTACCTAGAGTGGTCCTGTGCACTAAACGAGAACTGATGCATTCCAATGGGACCCTGAACCCCTTGCCATGATTATTTTCCCAGTTTCTTGGGTATATTATTAAGATACATGACTTTAGAAAGTGGGAGAATTCCTGCACTGACTCCTGACCTGTTGAGTGGAGACTAATGAAGTTATCATGATAGGAATGGCTTAGTGAAAGCTCAGAAGAAACCTCCTAGCCAAAACAAACAAACCAACCCACCAAAAACTCTCATTTTTAAAAACTCCATCCCTGGGGAAATCACAGAGATGAGGCCACTGTATTACCTATTACACTCCCACTTTTGGCCAGTGCAAAACATAGGTGAATGTTGAGAATCAGAGTATTACTGTAGGCTAAGTCAACCGGTAATTCCAAGTACACATGATCTTCCAAATGTAGTTGCTTTATTGCTGCAAATCAACATATATTGTATGACTGAGGCTTTTATTTGGATGATCCTTTTTCTCTGTTCCAACAGAGAACATCAGAGATAGTTTGATTTCACCTAAAATGACAGAAACATATTTTCAACTCCAGGTTATTTTAGTTCTCTATTCTCCGTGCTGTAAATTAGTCTATAAGAACTAGGTTGTCTCACCATCCCCAGGGCTAAATTGGCGATAATATACTGATGAGCTCCAGATAGCAGAAAGTGACTGGTATTTTAGATGAAAACTATGCATGCCAGAAGGTGGGAAATAAACCCTATGGTAATGAAGTGACGTTTCTTGGGATCTGTGTTGTGTGGCATGTGAGTTTATCCTCTCTAATGTCAAGGACAATTTGTTTCCTGCCTCTAAAAAGAAGTACTATTTTTAATGGTGCTCTTTGGATTTTGGAAGCAATAGATAGGACATTTTGTTTGCCCTTCAGCTCTTTCCTGAGTAACCTGAAAGGCTGGCAGCTTTGAGTAGGGACCAGAGGATGTCTCTCCAGCTGGTCCAGGCTGCAGCTTCTCCATATGGCTTATTAGGATCCAGTGCAATTATGGTGCTCAAAAATCAGGTGAAATCTGTGGTGTGGAAAGATGGAATATAATATTCCAACAAAAACACCAAGGTTTTAGATCAAGGCTCTGCCTTCTTCAGTGAAGATCATTCTTCTTTGGAGAAGGAGTACTTGGCTTGCTACTGGACTCTGATAGAAACCAGGTGACTATGAAATATAAGCTTCCCGTCATGAACTGCATGTTACCTGATCTACCCAGCGATAAAGTCAAAGTATCTAAGTGGAAATAGTATATAGGTGAGTGCATCTGAGCAGGTCCTAAATGCTCCAGTTTCACATGCTATTGTCTTTCTACTATGCCTACTCATGCCACACAGCCACCTCTCCACCAACCAACACTTACCACATCATGAACACTTCCCTAGGATCAGTTAACTGAAGAAAAATAAAAAGAAAGCATGGTTTATAGATGGCTTTGCCTAATAAACTGGCACCAGCTTCAGATGGACTGCTGAGTATCACTCAGTCCCACCTAAAAAATTCACCCAGTAGGTATAACAGCTTTGTTTGATCCTGGAAAGAGAGAGAAGTTGATGGACAGTAACAAACATTTTGGTCAGGTTGTCATAGACATGAAAAGAATAAGACTAGAGTACTGCTGAGAAGGAAGCTTGGGAAGAAACATGTGGATGGGTCTCATGAAATGGGCCCATATTATGAAGACATAAAGGTTCCATATGAATGTCCACCACGTTGGTTGTCAACCCAATAGCCATCCTCCTTTCTTGTGAATAAAACTTCAGTTTTGTCCAGGTACCCATGCTCCCCCATGTGACTTTATACTCCAAGGAAGGCTGGTCACATCTCCACCTCAACAGGTGAATCAATTAATCTAGCCCATCATGGTTATTCTTTTTTCCAAATGAATGTTTGTCTTCAAAAGGGCCATGTGACCCAATTTTGGCCAATGAGACACTGAGGGAAGGCTGCTGTGGGAATAGTTCTGTGAGAGTCTCTTTATTAAAAAGAAAATAAGAGGTGGTCTCTTCTTCTGCCTCACTTTGAACTGGGAGTTAGTCTTACAAATGAGGAGAGAGAGGGGAGCACTTCTGCTTGTGGTGGTTGTAGGAACGACATCTGGTTTCCAGGGAGAGCATTGCCAGCCACATCTGGAGTAGCATCCAATGCACAGTGCCCACAGTGCCAGCTGTGCAAGCTGTGTTTTCTGACATAAGTGGCAGCGGCAGCTGTGTCCTCATAGGCCTAGTTTTGTGATACATTTTGGTTGTATCCCTGGCTGCATGGCTTCTGAGCCTGACTGCTCTCCTGGACAGTTTTTGAGCTAACCAATATCCTTGAAATAAATCCCTTCTGTGCCAAAACCAGGCAGAGTTCATTTCTGTTGTTTGCAGTGAGGCTCCCTGGCTGATATAGGAGTTTTGTATAATATTATCCATGAGATGTTGGTCCAAAAGAAAAAAAATGTAATTTTGCAACACTAATATTGTTTTCAGAATTGAGTGGTTCTCTGTAAGTGTTACTTTTTGATATTATTGAAAGTTAGCAAAGACAAATGTTCATCCACCTACCAGTAGTATTCTCTGGGTCAACCTCCAACTGGTACAAATAATTAAGGAGGAAAATATCTCTCTTTGAAAGGATGGGATTTTTTTTTAATGTATTAATAATAGACTCAGTGGAAATGAAAATGAACTTTGTAAATGGAAAATTAAGGCAATGCCTTCCATAGAGGTTCTGGTGCTAGCCCTTACTTGTTACTGCTTCAGAGGGCAAACAGGCAGAACTTTTATTCTCGAAAGCCTTTTCTTTCTTTCTTTTTTTAAAAAAATCATTTTTGCAGGTAGCAAAGGAAGGGAATAAACAACGTCAGTAGCAATTTAAACTGTGTCATAGAGACTTTTAAAATTTATCATGGTACTATCCTTGGTCAAGAACGGAATGTAATCATTTCAGCTTTTTTTTTTTTTTTTGCCTAACAAGTCTGGCTAAAGGCTGTTTTCCTACTGTCTCATCTCAACAGCTGGGGCCACACGAGTCCCACTTGCACAATCTGTGTATGCTTATTTCTTAGGACCAATTCTAATCAGAAAAAAGACAAACTAAATATCCCCAGTCTCACAGTTTGGTCTGCTATGTGCTGGGCATGCTTCTTGGCACTAAGGATGCCCCAGCATCCAAGAGACAAATTTTAAGCTTTAGTGGAACTTCATTTCCAGCGATTTTTTTCCACTGCCTGCCAGCAAAAATCCCTGATGCCCCCTTCTAGCCATACGTCTACACATTGTTTCATTTCCTCTGCACTGGCCTAGCTCACTGCCATCTATGCCTCGAGTCTGGATATGAAGTGGGAAGTCTTAATAGATCTGTTGGATTAAAAGAAGTGGGCATTGCTGCTGCTTCTACATAGAAGATTAATATTCTTATTCACTTCAGATGTATAATCATATGCTTTCATGTAATTGCTGTCGTAACTTTATACCCTCTGTAAGGAAATAGAACCCAGATGTTTCAAAGCAGTCAGTAAGGGCGAGTCTCTTCTTGGTAGAGGAGGTTGTATTTCACAGCCCCAACTCTGAGCGCTGAATATTCTCCTCAGGGATTATTTTAATGACTGCATCACCTGCTGGCCTTGGGCGGCAAAGACTGAGGCCCTGCTTCCAGTGCTTTGTCCCATATATGGACACATGACTTTTCCTTGTACATCATTTAGCTCAGCTGAGACAGATTTAATGGCCAAATTAAGCTTTACTAAAGGCTAGAATATAACAAAATGGCAATAAGTACTAAGACTGAATCCATAAAAGGAAGTCATCTAACAGACATTGCGTAACTGACTCATCTTCAGGTTTTAACCCATTACAGGGTTCTTTTCTTTTTCTCTTGAGTTCTGTTTCTACAAGTGCGTATCCCCAAACATCTGGCCTATTACGACCCAAAGAGCAATGAGAGCTTCTGTGTCACTCAGGCAGATCCCCCCAACTCCAGGTTCCTACCTGAGGGTCCTCCTTCCTCCCAAGATAATCGATCCTTGTGAGAACCATAGGCTTCGTGGAAGAAAGAGAAGACGTCTACAGTGGTGTAGCCTAACCCCCAGCCCGGTTCTGGGTATATATCAAGCATTAGTCAGGCCTCTTCCAAGTGCAGGTGATAAAAATTTACTTTACATGTGGTTAAGAAAAAGATTTAAGTCTTTGGCTTAGAAAACTGAAAAGGGAGATCTTGCTTCTGGGCATGGCTGGATGTTGGGCTTCAAACGGTGTCATCAGTCTCCTGTTGTTTGACAGCCTTTAGCTCTCTATCTCCTTTTCTTTATCCCAGTCTTACTCTCTTTTAAACTGTTCCTCCCTCTTTCTTTCCATTTTTCTTCTTTGTTTTCCTTTCTACTGAGTCCACCTTCAAGGAAAATTCCCCACATTTTGGCAAAAATAGCCACTAGTCGTTTTGGCTTTACATTAAACTATAGCAATCCCAATGAAAAGAAAAAAATGTAACCTCTTTCTGAATGGTTCCAGCAAAATTTCAAGAGAGGAGTATGATTGGCCCAGCATGGCTCCCTGAACCAATCCTGCAACTGGCAGATGGAGTTTTCCAGCAGGCCAGCCTGGATAACATACCCATTCCTGGGAAAGGAATGATGGTGACCTGCAGTTGACAGTCCTATCAGGGAGGAGAGAGGTATCTCCTGAAAAGGATGCTTTAGGGCATTCAAGAAGCAACAGAAGTAACAGGATAAAACATGATATTCCTAATATTCATCCTAGGCATGTAGGTATACAAGAGCAGGAGACATTAGAGTTATGATTAGACATGATCAATTTAATATAGTTTATAAGTCAGATACAGAAGAATTAGGAATTATTAATTATAAAACTGTTTCAGTCATAAGCAATCTGAGACACTGCATCATCAAACATCTCCAAAGTCTTAGATAAACCTAAGTCCCAAGTAAGAGCAACTGCCAGACACATTCAGACACACAAGTTGCTTTTAAGTGCACTGGGCAGATCAGAAGGGAGGGACCAGGATGCAAAACTATACCTGAGACAAAACCCACAAATAATTGACCCTACTGAAGGTGGAAAGATAAAGCAAAATATAGTGTGCAAGGCAAGAAGAATATACCATTATTGCAATTAACCTCTTTTCATTACTACATGTTTAAATGAAAGAGTTGTACTTATGGAACTGCAAAATGAAAACAAAAAAAGATTCTTTTGGTGGTCACATGTTATAATTCTCTTAACTTAGAAACAGTAAGGCTGAGTTGGTTTAGTAATGAAGCAATTGTATTCACAAGCACTGATCAACTGTCCATTTTAGTACTGCAGTCATTAATTTCTTGATTTCCCATTCCACAGGAAGTCTAATATAGCTAAGAACTACTTAAAATTTTGGTGCAACATTCTATAGAAAGAACTCCCTACCCTTTTCTCATTCCTAATGGAATCACAGTTCTGAGACCACCTTCCTTACAGAACAATTGAAACGCTGAAGATTGGAAAACAGGCTGATGTCCATACGAAGTGTAATTTTTCTTACCAAGCAAGGACCGTATAAAGTGTTGTATGTGAAGGTACATGCAGCGTACTAAGCTACATGAAGCACAGAAAGTTGAGAACAGGATTTAACGTGAAATGTTTTGAGCTTTAAATTTGGACAATTAACTTACAGTTAAAAAAGAAAAACCATGTAAGTCATAGACCTAATTTGGCTTCCACTGATAGCAGAGGGTGAGACAAAGACCTGGTAGCAGGTCACGTGTTGAGGAGGTGATTCCAGAACAGGAGCGGGGAGAGTGGGACACGAGAAGAGGTAAATTCAACACAAGGGCATGTTATCCAAGTTTCTCCTGAAGGCAAAGGGACTCAGTTTGGTGGGAAGAATGTGACTTTTTTCCACAATTTTCCACCTGCGGGAAGTAAGGATGGAATACGGCTCCACAGTTGGTTTCTGGCTGACGTTTCCCTGGGGAGCACTGACGTAGCTCCTTCAGGGTCGTGTTTGTATAGACGCCCGGTTGCTTCAGGGCACCAGAGAGGCTCAGGGAAGAAAGCAGGAAAATCTTTATCCTGCTTGAGGTGGGACCTTGTTAAGAGGGATAAACCTGAACTCTCAGCAGCTGAAACAGAAGTGGACCAAAGAAATGAGAATGGGGCTACAAGGTATCTGTTATGTAAAACAAACCTGTGTGAAGGCCAAATATGGCATGTGGTTTGCCGGTATTTGACCTTTGGTCCACTGGCTTAGAAATTCACAAGCTGAATTCACAGCACAGTCGGACTTCTCAGAGATTTTAGAGATAAAGTATAGAATTGTAAAAAAGAGGGCCAAATTCTGCTTTCTCTTTATACATTAATTCAACAAATATAATGAGCATTTATCACATGCTAGGTGCTACCCACTTTGTTGCGCTTGCATTCTGGTTGGGAGACAGGCAACAAACAATGAGTAAGGTAATTTCAGATTATTCAGTTATAGGTGCTCGTGGAAAATGAACCAGGGTGAGCTAATAGCGAGAGAAGCACGGCTGCTATGTTAGGAAGGGTGGATGACATCTAAGGAGAGACCTGAATGAGAAGAAACAAGCCAAAGGAGGGTCAGGGAAGAATGTTCTAGGCAAAGGAAATAGTTTATGTAAGAGCCCCGAGGGCAGCTGAGAATTGAGATGAAGCTGAGAATGAGAGAGAAGTGATAAGAGAAGGAGTGACACAGGTCAGGCAGGTCAGACAGGGCCCTGCGGGTGATGGCAAGGAGGTTAGGCTTCACTCTTAGAGAGATGGGGAGCCACTGGGAAATGGTAATCAGAGAAGGGATGTGATCTGATTTTCCTTTGTAAAAAGTCCACTCTAGTTGCTGTGTAGAGAGTGTTTCCAGGCAGTTGTGTTCCCTGGAGTTGTGGAACACAACAGACCCGGGAATTTGTATTTTCCATAAACAAGTTAATCTCTCAGTCATGTTGGTTTAAAACACAATAGGCGGCCACACAAAGACTTGCATGCAAAATGTTCTAAGCAGTATTAATCATAATAGCCAAAAAGTGGAAACAACTCAAATGTCCATTAACTGGTGAGCGGAAAAACAAAATGTGTTTGTACAATGGAAAACTGTTGCACAATAAAAAGAAATCTTGACAAACGCTACAACATGAACAGCAAACTCATCAGGCTAAGAGAAAGAATCCAGACACAGAAGACCACATATTGCATGATTCTATTTTTATGAACTGTCCAGAAAAGGCAGATCTATATATAGAAAAAGCAGATTAGTGATTGCCTGGGGTGGGAGTGGGAACAGAGATTAACCGTAAAGGCGCAAGAAGGATTTTACTGGAGTGGTGGAAAGGTTCTAAAACTGTATGTTGGTGCTGGTTGCAAAACATGGTAAATCTGCTGAAAATAATTTAATTGCATACTTAAAACAGGTAAATTTTAAGGAATATAAATTATACCTTTATTGAGCTGTTTCTAAAACATATATAACAATTTCTAAATTAAGAACATCTGTCTTTGGGGGGAAGGTACAGCTCAAGTGTTAGAGGGCATGCTTAGGATGCATGAGGTCCTGGGTTCAATCCCCAGTACCTTTTCTAAAAATAAATAAGCCTAATTACCTCACTCCTCCTGCCAAAATGAAATAAATAATACAACAACAACAACAAAAAAGAACATCTGCCTTCAGATCGTATGGATCCTCAGTCCTTCATAGACCTTGGCCTGACCTGAGGTCCCCCGACCCCTGGCTCTGAACAGCACCAAGCTGCCCTGGTTCCAGTCACCAGTGTCCTGCTTTGGGAACCAGTTGAGTTAATGCTTCTTTCTCTCCCAGCTTTCCTGAGATTGTACACATTCCAAGCTTTCCTCATTCCTTCTGTTTTCAGAACTCTCCACTTGATCGGTTCCTCCATAAGAAATCTCTTGATCATCTTTAGCCCACCCACTTTTTTTCTCTCACTTTTCTAACTTTTGTCAACTGTTTAAAAAACAATTTCTTTACTAGTTTCTTTTCTCCTTTTCCTCCTCTCTTCCTCTTTTATCTACCTCTATTTTTTTCCCTGTCATCCATCACTCTTTCTCTGTATTTGTTCCATTTGTGAGCCCTCAAAATAACTATAAAAACCAAGCCCTTGAGTGGAAGAACAGTACTAGGGACAGATACAGTAGTAACAAGAGAAAGGAAAGATTAGTAAGTGGTGCTTTGCCAAATCAACCTCTAAACTTGAAAGTACCAAAAAATCCTTCTCAAAAATATCCTCAAAATTTCCCTTGACCTCACTGTTGTACAATCAAATCTGCTTCTCTTGCTACTACATTTATGGGAAATTGAAGTTATTAAATCATAGTTTTTAAATTTTGCTAATTTGTAAAACTGTATTAAAAATTTTTTTATTATGAACAAGAAGAATTGCACAAAAAAAAAGTATTATATTGACAGAAATGTAAATACTCTTGTGGGCTGACACATTAAAAGACACACTACTTATCCTATTATTTCTGTAGAAAAAAAAATAATGTCTGAAGCTGAAGCAAGATTTAGAGTTGATTTTTGGTTTGTTAATTGGAGACTGACATTATTTAACTGGTTTTAAGTACCTTTACATCTTAAATGCTATACATAATCATTCCATTGGCCAACCTCCTATCTTGTTTTATTGCATTTTTTTTCCTGATCCATTCTTAAAAACAAAAGGGAAATTATAAATACAGCTAAGCAAAATTAAATTTCCCTCTCAGTAGAACAGATGACAGATCTGTCATCAGTCTCCGGATCTTCCTTTCATGTGAAATATGTAATGCTGGGAATAATTAGTACATTAATAGTCTCTATTGTCAGAGTTCAATTTCTTCGTTATGAATATGTAAAAGAATGAGTTTCTAAATTCCTTTAAAGTTCAGCTGGAAGGAAACAATCAGACCTGTAGCTCATAAGGCCCTATTATGTGAAATTAGGAAATCAGAGTTTACTGTTTTGTCTTGCCTTAGGGGAGATGGATCTATACAGACATTCCACAGCATTCTGCATTCAGGGGCGTAAAGAAACTCTACTGGGAGAAGGGTAAGAAGAAACAATGCTGAGCTTTCATTTCCTGTAGGCTGCTCATAATTTATGAGATGTCTTTACAGCCTCAAATATCTTTAAGCCTCACACATACTAGTTAAGCCACGATAATGAAAGCTGAGATCAGAAACAGCAAAAACTCCATTTAGATGTAGGGTAGAATTTTCTAATGTAACCTAGAGAGCACGCCTCTCAGCAGGAAGAGTTTTGGTTTATGTTTTGATTTTTAACTGCTAATTTTAAAATAGGCTGCTAGAGAAAAGGGTGGGAGTTTGTTTTAGCTTTGGGCTCCATTTCCTGTCTGGGTCCTGTGGGATGGATGCTAAGCAGAGATATGAAACCACTGGGAAAAAAACAAGCAAAGAGAAAATGTTATTATGGAACATTAAACATTAATTTTCCACATAGTTGTTTTGGAAAGGAAAATTAGTTTGGCAAGGCAAAACAGGACTTTGGCAAAATAGGTGGCCCTGAGTCCTCTACGTAGGCTCCCTGATGGAAGAGTCCAATTTATGAAAAGAGCCTCCCCAAAGACAAGCAGGCCACCATCCAGTATATGCCTCTTTAACCCACAGGTTGAAATCTGCAATAAACAGATGATTAAGTTTAAGACTTTTACGGAGTTGGCCAAGCTTTTGAATCCTGCCCTTTAATTAATGATATGCTTTACAAAACTAGGTAGCTGTAGTAGACAGTTTCAGCCACATGTTAATCACTTACTTCAGCAAGAAAAAACGTTGGAATTTACGAATGAACATTGGTTTGTCACTACATGTTGATGAGGAGGTTATGGTCTTTGTCAAACCACACTTGCAAATACACCCAGACATAGCACTGATTTTCCGGCTGGAGTTGGGAAAGGAGACAGAGAATTCATTGCAGTCAGCCCTGGGGAATGTTACCCTCTCTGCAGTCCTGGGCCAAATGACTCCTTGCAGTGCAGCTAATAAAAGGTTAAAAAGTTAAGTTTTCATATAAAAATGTTTATAGTTCATATTCTTCCACATAAACATTTAAAGGTGGGAAAGCCCCCTCCAGCTTGGCATGAAAAAGATTAGATGCTCCCTCAAACACTGGTTTGGAAATCTTCCCAAAAGAAAGCTGTCTGATCAAATTTCTGCAGTCTTAAGTGTTTCAAAACAATGTGCTATGTTTAAATATAGGTATTAGATTTTTCTAATCACAGTATGAGAACCCTCAAAATCATCTTGTCTGGAATCTTCAGAAAAACACATAAGCTTTGTGATTTAGGATGGATCACTCCCTGGAAGCCTCCAGGAACTCCACAGCTTCTCTTTGTAGCAACTATAAGATTCCAACTGCCTTAACCTTCATGCCCATAAAAACGTGTTCTTTTTCAGATTTGGGCCATATCTCCCATGTGGCACTGTTCTGCTTCCTTTGTCCTCAGTGTGGTTATTATTATCACTCTGGAAATTCAAGAAAGACATAAACTTCTAGATCCATGCTCTAGAAACATTTCCATATTGGAGCTATGAACTCTAAAAATAACGTTTTAGTACTAAGTACTTGATACTCAAGAGCAAAAAGTTAGAGCAAGCTGAAAGTGTGTGTGTGTGTGTGTGTGTGTATCAGGAGTAGGAAGACTTAACTTTAGGGCGTAATATTATGTGAAACTTCACTCACCTCTACCTGAAGCACAAACCAAGGAAATATTTCAAAATTACCTATAATAGGTTAAATTTTTCTAATCCCTCATCTGAGATATTCTTATAACTCTTCCCTAATACACCGGTAGCTTTGCAAAAAATTTCATGGGGTTCACATACTATTGAAAGGAAAGCTGCAAAAATTAAAAAATTCAGTGGGAAAAAACAGCAACTCCAGATATTTTGAAATCTTTAACGTCTTCCTGAAATATTAACATTAAGTCTCTTTACTATTAATAATGGACATTTTGGGGTTTTTCACTCCAGATCCCTGGTAATTGGTATTCAGACTTGTCCAATTCCTTGCTTTCCAACACTTCTCCCTCTTACGATTTTATAGATGAACCCAAGAATTCCTGGACACAATATACTCTAAATAAAAACACAGCACAGTTCCTTGTTTTAAAAAATGTGGTCTTGTTTGTTGTATTTGTCTTCTCTCATTTGACTTGTATAATCCACATCTTTAAATTTTCAGACTGCATTCAATGTTTTAAGGTCAAAAACTATACTTTTCTATGTTGAATGATTGGTGAGTATGTTTTCTACATTGAATTACTTGGCAACCAAGGGAAGGTTCTTTATGGACTGGACTTAGAAGCTCTTGTTTACTGTTAATCCCAAATTCAGTTCTCAAAGCAAATGTCATGTGCACAATAGCTCTGTTGTGGATTCAGAACTAAGTTCCATTTCAGAAACAGTAAACTCCTCATCAGGCCCTGTTCAGCAAACATTTGGTTTCAGTCAGCCACTCTAGTGTCACCCCAGAACATCTTTAATGGTTCAGTTGGATCATATGTTCTTACAGATACCCAGCTGTTTAGAACTGAAGTACTTTCCTACTTACCTACTACCTAGCTCTGAGCACGCACGTCAGTATCACAGTCACACCTAGTAGCTGATGCATAAACTAAAATGCTGGTAGACATTGATCACTGGTGTGTAATTCTGGGGAATTATTTTTTAACCTTTTTCTCTATTTTTCAAAAAGCTTGTGCTAGTTTTGTAACTAAGAAGAAAATAAACCCTGCTTGGGAAAAAAAAAACCCAAAAGCATTGCCAAGGGTAGATGTTGAGATATTTTATATAGAAGAGAAAGGTTCTTTTTTTGGCTGCCAGTGAAATTTCTGATCTAATATTCTGGCAGACTGTGAAACCAATTCAGAAAGAATTTTAACTCTTACCAGAATTAAAGAAACAACTCTTTTTCTACAAGGTTGAGAAGATTGTCCGTCCATATCTCTTCCCTACTCAGTTCCATTGCAGTTCAGATGTTTGATTTCAAAATGTGTAGAAGGGAAGGTAAACCAGTGCCTTGAAGGCCACATGAGGCCCCAATACTGTTCTGTTTGGTGACCACATGATTTAAAAACTGAAATCAATGCCCCTTGCATGAACATTTTATTCCCCAAGGGCCCATCACACTTTTAGGTGACCTGCGTGGCACCGGAAAGCATTTGAATTTGACACCCTTACACCAGAAGTTAGTAAATAATGGACTGAGAGATGGTGTGACTAAGACATGTTAGGCAAGCAATGTTGTGTTAATGTCAGCATTCTGCCCTTCATGTTGCACTTAGAAAAAGTAATTTTGGAAATAAGGAATTACAGTTAAATCAGTATCCACAAACGCATGCCTCTTACATAACCTTATTTTCTCCCCTCTATCATCCTTACTTTTTAATTCATTCTGCACACACTTCCTGGCTAATATTCCTAGAGCCTAACTTTACTTATGTATTGCTTATTCATTTATTCTTTCTTTTCTTTACTGGGTGCAAAGACCTCTTTCAGGTGCTCAGGGAACAAAAATGGATATGAAGTGCAGAGTCTCATATCCCCTGAAAGGTCTCAGACATGAATATTAAAAGTAACAGGATTGTCATAGTTGGTAGGAATTGATTGCTGTGGAAACACAGAGAATGAAAACTTTGACTGTGCCTGGGAAAGTTTTCCAGAGGTGACAATTGAGCTAGCTCTGAGAAATAGATATTCAGCTAATGATCAAGTCAGACAGATATATTCCAAGCCAAAGGAAGAACAAACGCAAAGCCTGGTTCAAGGGAAGTCTTGACAGATTCAGGGAACTGGAATTAATTTGGTTTTGATAAGGAGTAAGGAATGGAGAAAAAAGAAATTTTCATTATTCATTTATTTAATGATTCACTTAATAAATTGTTTAATGATTTGCTGTGTGCCAAACACTGAGGATACCATAGTGATTTATGTAGTCGAATCATTTGTTGCTCAGATATCACAGTCTAATGAGAAATAAGAGAAGTAAGGAGGCAATAAAATAGAGTGTAGTAAGTGCTATGATAAAGTAAATACTAGGGGTCAAGGAAGCAGAGAAGGATGTGCAGAGGTAGATGAGAGTATGGTGGATTCTCTGATGTGCTGCCCAGATCCCCTTTCAGGAGTGATGGACTTTTTCCTCCCAGCTTCTGGGAGTGCTTCCAGAAAACAGTCCTCAAGTTGTAGTATTGTCCTGGGGCATACTTCTTTCCAGGGGTGTCCTGCCCTGACTTGGCACAACTCTGAAGGGCCATTCTAGCTACAGAACTCCCCGTGCGTTGGGCTGAGAGGTCTTTGTTGGGGCTGCAGCACAGCTCAGCATCTCTCTCTGCAAAATCTTGCCTCCTTCCTCACCTTCCATGAGTGATGACCCACAGGGAACACTTAAATAGATGTCCTGAACATTAGTCTGTGTTTCAGAGTCTCTTTCTTGAACAGATTATGAAGTGTCCTTGAATGCCATTCTAAGTAACTTGGATTTTGGGCTGTAAGCAGTTGGAGCCAAGAGGGCTTTTAGCAGGGAAATAACTTGATCATATGTGTAAGCTGAAAGGGTGAAAAACTAAAGGAAGAGAGATTAATTAGAAAGATGTTAAAGTAGTCCAAGCAAGAAATGTTTAGAATCTCAGTTAAAACTATGACAGCAGAATGGAAAGAAAGAGATGGATGTAAGAGATATTTATTGGTTATAGTAGCAGGATGTGGTAATTGACTACAGGTGGCAGGCAGTGTAAAATTAAGAGTTCTCCTAGATCTTTGGCTTAGGAGAAAGAATAAATTTTCATGCCATCAGTCAAGATGAAAAATACAGTAGAATCAGGATCACTAATGAATATGACAAATTCATTTTTTTATTGAAGTATATTTGATTTACAATGTTGTGTTTGTTTCTGGTGCACAGCAAAGCGATTCAGTTATACATATATATACATATTCTTTTCCATTATGGTTTATCACAGGATATTGAAAATATTTCCCTGTGTTATATAGTAGGACCTTATTGTTTATCTACTTTATATATAGTAGTTTGTATCTGCTAATTCCAAACTCCTAATTTATTTCTCCCATACCCTCTTTCCCCTTGGGTAACCGTAAGTTTGTTTTCCATGTCTGTGAGTCTCTGTTTTGTAAATAAGTTAAATTGTGTCATATTTTAGGTTTCACATGTAATTGATATCATATGGTACTTGCCTTTCTCTTTCTGACTTCCTTCACTTTGTATGATAATCTCTAGGTCCACCTATGTGGCTGCAAATGGCATTATGTCATGCTTTTTGTGGCTGAGTAATATTCTATTGTATGTATACCACATCTTCTTTATCCATTCATCTGTTGATGGACATTTAGGTTGCTTCCACATCTTGGCTATTGTAAATAGTGCTGCTATGAATATTAGGAATATGCATGTATCTTTTTGAGTTAGAGTTTTCTCTGGATATATGCTCAAGAGTGAGACTGCTGGATCATGTGGTAACAGTGTCTGGCTTTAGAGCTTTAAAGTACAGAGCCTTCTCTTGTTAGGGACTAATGCAGCTGGTGACTTTAAATTGAAGCCAATGCTCATTTACCATTCTGAAAATCCGAGGGCCCTTAAGAATTATGCTAAATCTATTCTCCCTGTGCTCTTCAAATGGAACAACAAAGACTGGATGACAGTACATCTGTCTACAACATGGTTTACTATTTTAAGCCCACTGTTGAGACCTATTGCTCAGAAGAAAAGATTCCTTTCAAAATATTACTGCTCATTGACAATGACCTGGTCACTCAAGAACTCTGATGCAGATGTACAACAAGATTAATGTTGTTTCCATGCCTTATAACACAACATGCATTCTGTAGTCCATGGATTAAGGAATAATTTTGACTTTCAAGTCTCATTATTTAAGAAATGCATTTTGTAAGGCTATAGCTGCCATGGATGGTGAGTCCTCTGATTGATCTGGGCAAAGTAAACTGAAAACCTCTGAAAAGATTTTACTATTCTACATGCACTAACATTCATGATTCATGTGAAAAAATCAAATTATCTACATTAATGGGAGTTGGGAAAAATTGATTCCAATCCACATGGATGATTTTAAGGGGTTCAAGACTTCAGTGGAGGAAGTAACTGCAGATGTGGTGGAAATAACAAGAGAACTATAATTAGAAATGGAGTCTGAAGACTGCAATCTCCTGATAAAACTTTAATGAATGAGGAGTGGCTTCTTATGAATGAGCAGAGAAAGTGATTTCTTAAGATGAAATGTACTCCTGATGAAGGTGCTGTGCAGATTGTTTAAATGACAACAGGATTTAGAATGTTATCTAACTTAGTTGATAAAGCAGTGAGAGAGTTTGAGAGGATTGACTCCAATTTTGAAAGAAGTTGTATTGTAGGTAAAAATGCTATCAAACAGCATTGCATATTGCAGAGAAATTGTGAAAGGAAGAGTCAGCTGATGCAACAAACAGTCTTTATTGTTGTCTTATTTTAAGAAATTGCCACAGCCACCCCAAACTTCAGCAACCACACGCTGACCAGTCAGCAGCCATCAATATCAAGGCAAGACCCTCCACCAGCAAAAGATTAAAACTTGCTGAAGGCTCAGATGATGGTTAGCATTTTTTAGCAATACACTATTTTTTAATTAAGGTATGTACATTTTTAGACATAATGCTATTGTACACTTAATAGACTACAGTATAGTATAAACGTAACTTTAACATACATTGGAAAACCAAAAAATTGATGTGACTTGCTTTATTGCAGTGGTCTGAAACTGAACCCACAATATCTCCAAGGTACGCATATAGTTGAAAATGTGCATTGAGAGATGAAAAGAGATCAATGCCAGACATATGGGTTTGGGAGCCATTAGCATATATGTGGTAGTTAGAAACATAGATGTACATGAGCTCAGAGTATCACTGTTCTGCTCTAAAATGGTGAGATCTCCATATTGCTTACCAAAGCAATTCCTAACTCCTCCAATGGCATTCAGACAAAACAATGATGGTTCAGCACTATGGACAGTGGCAGGACTGCTTGCACATCCCACCCCCTCTTCACCCCACCCTCAATAAATTAGTTCTGTAAAATCAGAAGTTCATTATCTTTCCCAGTCTAGCTTTCTTGCTTTACTTCCTACCACTGCCCTGGCCCACATTACATGCATAAAGGCAACTGTGTTAAAGTCATCATGTTCATGTTCAAGCTTTTGTTTTTATTGGATGACAACCTGAGGCCCAAAGAGGTTAAATAGTTTGCTCAAAGTCACATTCCTGGTTAGTGACAGAGCTGAGTCCCAGATCACAGCTTAATAATGTTCTACTATAATACAACGTGGGGTAGAGATGCCACAATTTTCCAAGCATCGAGTTTCATGCTGACTAATAATATTTTATAAAAGAGTGAGTGAGTGAGTAAGTAAGTAAGTAAATAAGTAAATACATACATACATACATGCTCTTCACTTGATTTCTCTGGATCTCAACTTGGCTTAGTCTTCTGCTCAGGGGAATTTAAAGAAAATTATTTATTTGAAAAATAATTTTAACAACCCAATCCAAAAATGGGCAAAAGACCTAAACAAGCAATTCTCCAAGGAAGAAATACAAATGATCAATAGGCACATGAAAAAATGCTCAGTATCACTAATTATCAGAGAAATGCAAATCAAAACTACAATGAGGTAAATAAATAAACCTAATTACCACCCCCTCCACACACACGAAAAAAAAAACTACAAAGAGGTATCACCTCATACCAGTCAGAATGGCCATCATTCAAAAGTCCATAAATGACAAATGCTGGGGAGGCTGTGGAGAAAAGGGAACCCTCCTACACTGCTGGTGGGAATGCAGTTTGGTGTAGCCACTGTGGAAAACAGTGTGGAGATGCCTCAAAAGACTAGGAATAGACTTACCATATGACCCGGAATCCCGCTTCTGGGCATATATCCAGAAGGAACCCTACTTCAAAAAGACACCTGCACCCCAATGTTCATAGTAGCATTATTTACAATAGCCAAGACATGGAAAGAGCCTAAATGTCCATCAACAGATGACTGGATAAAGAAGAGGTGGTATATTTATACTATGGAATACTACTCAGCCATAAAAACTGACAACATAACGCCATTTGCAGCAACACGGATGTTCCTGGAGAATGTCATTCTAAGTGAAGTAAGCCAGAAAGAGAAAGAAAAATACCATATGAGATCACTCATATTTGGAATCTAAAAAAAAAAAAACAACCAAAACATAAATACAAAACAGAAACAGACTCATAGACATAGAATACAAACTTGTGGTTGCCAAGGGGGTGGGGGGTGGGAAGGGACAGACTGAGATTTCAAAATGTAGAATAGATAAACAAGATTATACTGTATAGCACAGGGAAATATATACAAGGTCTTGTGGTAGCTCACAGAAAAAAAAAAAAAAGTGACAATGAATATATGTATGTTCATGTATAACTGAAAAATTGTGCTCTACACTGGAATTTGACACAACATAGTAAAATGACTATAACTCAATAAAAAGTGTTAAAAAAAAGAAAAATAATTTTATCCTCTCCTTTGAAATACTCTTCAGATATTCTAGATCTGTTCTCAGTACATCATCTTTTCTCCTGTCTTATTTGTCCCTATATCTTTTCCTCTGAATTCTATAAAGTTTTTTGAGTTCATCTTCAAATTTATTGACTTGATTTTTGACATTTTCCTATTTGCTTTTTTGCTGCTTCCATTGCATTGTTAAAAAAAAAAAACTGTTAGCAATCCTATTCTTATTTCTAAAGCAATCTCTCCTAATTTCAAATAGTTCCCATTTTAAATATGTAATATTTTTTAAAGTGACAGCTTTATTGATATAAAATTCACATACCACAAAATTCACTCTTAAAGTGTATATTCCAGTGGTTTTTAGCATATTCATAGAGTTGTGCAATCTTTACCACTCTCTAATTTTGGAACATTTTCATCATTCTCCAAAGAAACCCTATTTACTTATTAAAAATCACTTTCTATTTCCCCCACTTGCCCAGCCCCTGGCAACCACTGACCTGCTATTTCTGTGGATTTGCCTATACTGGGACATTTCATATAAATAGAAGCATAAAGCATGTGGCCTTTTGTGTCTGGTCTCTTTCACTTTGCATGTTCTCAAGGTGCATCAATGTTATGGCATGTATCATATTCCATTCCTTTTTATCGCTGAATAATATTCCTCTGTGTGTATAATTCTGTTTATCCATTCATCAGTTGATAGACATTTGTGTTATTTCCATTTTTGGGCCATTATAAATAATGTTGGTATGAACATTTGTGTTTAGGATATTGTGCAAACATGTTTTTATTTCTCTTGGGTATATTCATTTCTCTAGGAGTGAAATTGCTAGGTAATATGATAACTCAATATTTAACTTTTTGAGGAACTGGCAAACTATTTCCCAAAGTGGCTGCACCATTTTACAGTCCCACCAGCAATGTATGAGGATTCTAGTTTCTCTACATCCTCACTGATACTTTTTACTGTTTGTCTTTTTTATTACAGCCATCCTACTGGCTGTGACATGGTACCTCATCATGCTTTCATTACCCTAATAACTAACAACGTAGAGCATCTTTTCATATGCTTATTGGCCATTTGTCTATCCTACCTGGAGAAATGGCTGTTCAGATAATTTTAAAATTAATTATTTGTCTTTTTATTGTTGAGTTGTAAGAGTTCTGAATACAAGTTCCTTATCAGTTATATGATTTGCAAATATATTCTCTCATTTCCTGGGTTTTCTCTTCACTGTCTCCAGGTTTCCTTTGAAGCACAAAGTTTTTAATTTTGATGACATCAAATTTATCTGTTTGTCTTTTTTTTTGTTCATGCTTTTGGCGTCAGATCTAAGAACCATTGCCTAATCCAAGATCACAAATATTTATGCCCATGTTTTAAGAGTTTTATACTTTTAGCTCTTACAATTAGGTCTGTGATTCATTTTGTGTTAAATTTTGCATATGTTATGTATATGGTATAATATTCTTTTGCATCTTGTTGATAGCCCAGCATTTTTTCAGTTCCTGGCATTTAGAAATTTTTCTAAGGGTTTTGTTTTGTTTTGTTTATATTATAACTGTTCATGGATGGGATCATTTAAGTTTATTCCTCTGGTTAATTTCCTTTTATACATTAAAACTGACTCTTTTTTATGATCAAGATATATATTTATTAAACTAAAAAGATCTTCATGATGTATTATTAGGAAAAACATACACGACTGTTAGAAGATTAGCATGGCTTTGTGAAGGAAAAACAAGCAAATTAATAAAGCAGTTAAGGTGTTTTTAAAAAATTTTTTTTTTATGGAAGTGTAGTTGATTTACATTGTAAGTGTCTGGTGTACTGCAAAGCGATTCAGTTATACATATACATTTATTTAGATTTTTTTGAATTATATGTTATTACAAGAAATTGAATATAGTTCCTTGCACTATACAGTAGGTCCTTGTTGTTTTATCTATAAAACTGACTTTTCCAATCTAGAAGATGGTTCTTCTGCTTGTTCATTTTTATAACTGTGTTCATCTCCATGGATGAAGTTCACAATTTTCAGAATTGTTTGAGGGTCCTATTCAAATACTATGTGCAGACAATAGGAGAAGGGAAAAATTAAGATTTATCACAGTTCTACATTAATAAGTTGGATTCCAGGTATCTGTTGGTGGAGGGAAAGCTTTACAGCCAGAGGGGGTAGGGTCAGAGATTTTACCACTGTGTCACAGAATTCCTACTTGTTTTTTGTGCCTCTACTCAGTATATGAAAGCTAAGCTGGAATGCCATGGGATATTTCTCTGTGTGGACTCTAGCATTTAATGGTCTTCCCATAGATGTTGGTAGGATTAGCATTTGTCCCTCCCTGACTTCCCTGTCACACATTCGCCTCTAGACACAGAACACTTTAATAGAAATCCCCTAAAGTTTATAGCAAGTGCCAATTCATATTTCCCCCACTTTTGTATCCCTTTGGATATTTAGCAGTAGTTAAAACATAAACTTAGATCAGTGTCTTGAATCAGAACCCTTCTTTCAGCTTCTGATTTGGCTGTGTTCACTACTGATTATTCTTGGCTTCCATCTACTGACCCAGATTAGTTCAGCTTGCTCTGAATGATTATTTTGTGTTTTTGCTGGTGTTTCCTTTACTTGTCCTGCCCTAACCACCAAGCCCCCCAACATTGAAGACTGATTTATTTCTTGATGTTTCACAACACTAAACTAGAATCAGTGATCATATTCTGCTTCTGCTGGAGGTCCCTAGAATTTCTTCCTTTTTAAAAAAATATTTATTTTTTGTTTGTTTTGGGGGAGGTAATTAGGTTTATTTATTTATTTATTTGTTTTAATGAATGTACTGGGGATTGAACCTGGGACCTCATGAATGCTAAGCATGCACTCTACCACTGAGCTGTACCCTCCCAACAGTCCTTAGCATTTCTACATCGCCTCATCTTTCTTCATTGTTATAGTGAAAACCAATTACACCTAAGGTAACCAGGTCTTTGTAATGTAGAAGTGCCTACCACACACACACACACACACACACACACACACAAACACACACACACACACACAAACACAGAGGAGCTTCTTAAAGATATTGAAGTACCTTATTCATCTTTACATTGCCAATAGAACTTAGCATCATGTATATACATAGTAGGTGCTCAACAAATATTTAAAAGTTCACTTGAATAATTAATATGATAATATATCAATTTCTTAGTAAATAAAAAATTTCCTCTATTTCAAATATCTTGAAGATAGACGGTTTTTCATCTTTACATTTATTTTGATGATAGATTTGAAATGGTAAAAATAGATATCAGTGCTTTTTAAACAATACCTTCTTGGAGATAGTTGAGAGTAGAGAAATACCAGTCTCAGTGGGTTTTAACAATGAAAGAGTTAATGGATCACTGGCGTAATTATACTTTCATCTCCATTGTACTAATTGAAATGAGTATTTTTCTTATTAACAGTAGTTTAAAAAAATATATATATATACTCTCAATTCTGTTCCAAAAAAGATTTAAGATGGTTGACATAAACATATACAAGTTAATAATACCTAATGTAATAACAACGTAAAACAGACAGAAAATGAGTGTAGGAAAAAAGATGAAACCAGGACAGAGGTTGGTAAACAAAATGTATGTTGCAAGGTCACCTACATGTACTTGCTTGTGGAAGGCTACATATTTGGCTCTGACTTTTGCAAGCTATTTCAAGAGGACTCATAACCAATTACAGAACTAGTGTCCATTGATTCGAACAAACCAAATGCTTGGAATAAAGACAATTTCTCCAGTTACTGAAACCAGAAAGAAGTTTCTCCAAAAGGTTGTCACAAAAGCTACACTGTAAAAGTTATAAGGATCACCATTTTTACAGTCAACACAGCACAGCTTCATAGAAGTCATTTCTCAATATAGGCTAGGAACATACAGTTCTTTACACAGAAAACTCAGTAGACTAATTTTAAGTTGTATAGTGTTTTTAGCACTGACAATAACCTTGCTGATGGTCCTAATGAGAACATTTCCATGGTCAGCTTGAAATGCCTAGATACCTCTAAGGCAGTTGAACAGCCTTGCAGAAAATTTCAGATCAGTGAGCATATTGTTGGATAAAATGTGCCAACAAAGTAAAAGAGTAAGAGGTCTATGCTATTAGTCAAATTTCTGCTGCTATAGTACCACATAACAACCAACAACTTTTAGAGGCTTAAAACAGCAAATGCTTATTTTTCTTGTTCAAGGTTGGTCAGCTCTACATCTCCTCATTCTTGACTCAGTGGCTAGCCAGTAGATTACAGAAACAAAGGAAGTGCTAAAGCTAAAACAGGCATGTTTAAAGCTTCTGCTTATGTCATATCTGTTAACTTCAATTGGCCAAAGTAAGTCACATGGCCAAGCCCGGTATGAAGTCGATGGGGAAACAGACTCTGCCTACTCTGGTGGGAGGTACTGCAAAGCCATTTGACAAGTGCTGTGTAACTGCATTAGGGAGGGAGTGAAGAACTGGGGATAATTCAGATATCACAAACAAAATTCTGTTTGCTATTTCCCTTCACATTTCCCTTCCCATTTTGGACCTCTAAGGATCATACAGCATTGGATTTTTAAGGAAATTTAAAGGTTCTCTAGTATGATCCTTTTATCTTACAGATAACTTATCTGGGGCCCAGATAGATTATGGAACTTGCCTATAAGACAATTCAAAGCTCTGCTACACTGAACTAAATGTTGTACTGCTAACTTTCCTCTCCATATTCCATCTCCAAACCCCAGCTGTACGTGGAATTATGTGAGTTTAATTCATGAGATAAATCTAGCATTAAAGACCTCACTCTCCAGAGGTAGAAGCCGAGATAGGCTGCAGACATAGAGTCTTGATATTACAGTGAAGGGAGATCTTAAATTCTGGATTCTGACTTCAAGAAACTGGTTTTCATAGAGTTTTTCTAATGAAAATATTTATAGACTTGAAGTTGTTATTTAAAAATAGGTAATGTCTCCAGAAGGAAATATTTAGTTTCTTTCCCAGTTGCTTTCCATTGTCTCCATGTTTCATCTGACAAAGTATCAAATATAAGAAAGGGCAAGGGGGCGGGGAGGTAGGCTGAATGGAAGATTGCCAGAGATGGAGGAAAGAACAGGGCCTGTTCAAGCTGACTTTTGCCTTTCAAGTTTCCCTCACGTCCTCCCTAAGGTAAATCACCAGTGGCCATATGCTTGGCTTACTCCTCAAAAGCAGATCTGAGCTGGTAAGCAAACTGAAACGCACTGGAGTCGGGTTTGTTTTGAGAGAAGGGAACAGCTGTTTCTCCGGAGTCCTCAGCAGACACGCAGCCTGTCCATTACCTCGGTGTTCCTAGATGGTATTGCTTACGGCCCTTTCTGTGCTCTGTTTACTGTTCCAATTCTGTAGATCAGTTTGACAGGATATTACTTTTTTTTTTAGAGACACTTAGTAGTATTTGTTATTAATGTCCTGTCCAAGTTTGACGGTATCTTTAACATTTCCTGGTTGTACTTCTAGTTTGTTTACTTCTGTGAATCGGCTCTTCTGGCAAGAAACTTGACTCCTGGAGATGATATTATCTTGGAGGAATGTAGGGCTAAGCTAGAGGGTAGTTTTTCTGAGAATCAGTGATCTGACCACACTTAAGAAACAAAGCCAGATAAGAAGCAGCCATTCAACATGAAAAACAGAGAGTAATAATTTAGCTACACAACATTAAAATAGAAACATAGGAAGAGATACAAAATATGTTTTTAAATAATGATTTCCAAATTAACAGTGTTCTGTTCCCTTTATTTTACCCTCGAACAGATGGTCCCCAAATTTTCAAGTAGGATCCCATTTTTAACATAAAAAAATTTCACAGAGCCCCACATAACAGTAATTGTAGTTTTGGTAGAATGTGATTGAGACAATACATTAGGACAATGTACTTTTTTGTGAATTCAGTAGTGCTTTTATTTAAAATCATACTTTATTGAACAAATGAACATCTACATGCATTTGAAGAATAGGCATATATATCAATGCAAGCCACCTTATTCAGGATCCAGTTAGGCATACTTCAGGGAACTGTGGGTTTCCTTGTAATAATTACAAAGATCAGCAGATGTCCATGGCTCATCGTTTGGCATCTAAACTTTGTTCTGCATTTTTATGCCTGTCAGTTTTGGAAGCTGTCCTACTTAATGACATCATTGGTCTCCTGTCTACACAGACACTACATATTCTTACTAGTTGGATCAATCAGGACATAACAAAATGAACTGAGCCTTGTGTTTATAAAAGAAGACTGGAATTTGGGGCCTTTAAAAAAATCTACTAATATGTTTCTTTGAGGAAGTCAGTATCTTTGAGACTATTTTACGTTTTGCAAAATTAAGGATGGGGGCTGGGGAGATACTTGCTCTGCCCAACTAAACAGATTATTGTGAGGTTTAAATTAGATTATGGAGCACCTAATTCTATAAAGAATAAATGGTATCTGGCCAGTCAGTATTTTAGTAGAATCTTCCCATTTAGAGCCTAATTCTTCGCTATTGTAGTACTAGGAATGTACAGTTCACCCAGAGTTACACTGGCCTGGGTGACGGCCATGCTCTCCAGACTCACAGTGGCTTGTGGACAGGAAGTGGAAGGTCCACTTGAAGTGGTGACTTAATGTTAAGATTTACCTCTGCCATTTCAGTGAATCATTTAATCCATCTGGGCCTCAGTTCCTTATGAATAGAGAAATGGACCAAAATCTCAGAGATGTTATAACTTTTTGCAGTGCGGCTCTTTTTTTTTCCCTTAAATAAAATTTAATTGCAAAACTCCAATGTATAAACCAGACATAAAACAACACACAATTTTCACACGCAGTTTAAAATTTCACTGTCTGCAAATGAGGCCCCAGGAGTACAGACTGAAAACCACTGATTTGGTTCACATTTAAGATCCATCTAAATGAAGATATCCACTTATTAATTTAAAATGAGAGATGTTCCTTCCCAAAGAATTGCTAGTAGTCATCTCTGTGGGACATCTTGCCCTGATGGTCACGTCCACTCAGAAAATCAAACCTTAGATCAGAACCTCAGATCAGAACTTTGAGCATAAAATAAATCAAAGCAAGTTCTCTATTCTTGAGGAAGCAGTTCTATCAAGCAATGTTGACCTAGTTTAATGCCCTTCTTCATGCCAAGACTTTTTCTCTAAAGAATTGGGCAGGGAAATCTAGAATCTTAACACTGTCCCCCACAGACCAGTATTGTAAGAAACGCTCATCATAACCTTATCCTAGTCTTACTCTTTAACTTGCCTTTTTATGTCTCTGTGTAGTTCTCCATATTCCTACTGACATGACTGTCCTCCTAACATTTGGAATATGCACATGGACTCTAGGATAAGAATTTTCAAGGCATCCTAAGTTTGAACACTCTTTACAGACTTCTGGCCAGATGATCATCGAGGCTCTGCTTGTCCACTTCCTATGTTGGAGGGCTTATTACCACTGGAGATAGAGTCATTTCTCTTTCCTCCAAGAAGTAATTCTTAGACATTTCTTTCATACATGGATCTGAAATAAGACTCTCTATGGCTTCTATAGATTCAAATATCATCAAATGTGTGACAATTTGATGAATGAGTCACTTTACAGCATGCTCTAGACTGCAAGTTCCCCACAAGACTCTGAGCTACTGCAAGACTGAGCCTGAAAGGTTAGTCTTTGTTTGCTCAGCACCTAACAGGACCAGAAGCACAGAGGACACTTGATAAATCTTGGGTGACTGACTAAATGAATTAAGTGGATTGGGAGCAACTCATTAAGCAGAAAAAGACTGAATTACATTATTATTTTCAAAAGCAGCAGCTATAAAGTTTATAACTCAGTTTCTCTCTGAGCAAATCTACTTTGTACTTTCAGACCCTAACAATGCCCCTGCATTGCCACAGCTTCAGAAAACGTGAGTTTCTAAACCACGCTGATGTCATTTTCGGGATGCAGACTGACCTGTAATCTGCCCCCAGGTCCAGCCACTGAAAGAACTGAAAGTAGATAGAGCATGAGGCTGGTCCAGCTTGGCAGCTGATGATGGGAACCACAAAGAATGATCACCTAGGTTCTAATCCTGGCCTTTCCATTTGTTTGCTATATGACCTTGGGCAAGTTACTTACTATCTCTGTGTTTATAAAATGGATATTAGCTAATGTGAGGATTTAATGAGTTGATGCCCCTAAAGCTCTTGGAACAGAGCCAGGCATGTTGTAAACATTCAATAAGTACTGACTTTCATGCCTTCATCCTGGTTTAGTGGAAGGAGCATGAGTTTTGAGTTAGACAAGCCAGGCTGTTAATTCATACTCTGGCCCTTTTTCTTAGGTAATCATTTAATTTCACTAAACCTGTTTCATCTTGTGTAAAATGTGGATAATAACATAGTGGTGGCGGGGAAATGCTATTTAAAACTACAGCCTTCAGATTCCCAAGACTCCAAGTTTAGGAAAACACCTGGATTAGCCTGCTTTGGATACGAAGGAGGAAGCCCCAGACAAAGAACTAAATCACTTTGCCTGATAAAATAAGAATTTTGAGCATCCCAGAGCTTGAGATGGAAGCACCAACCCCAGGAAGGAGAAAAGTCCAGTAAAACAGCAAAAAATCTAGGGCTCTATTTGGGACAACAGTCTTAATATCCAATGTTGAGTTGTTTATTACGTGGCACCATAGTGGACCATGCCTTACCTTTTCACCAGAATATAAATCCATGTTTGTTTCATAAACAGTCATATGTGGGTGACAATTTGGGAAGTGAAGAAATTGAGGTGATGTGTTTATGGTATGGAGTAAGACAGTACAGCGGAAAGGAAAGCAAACACAAGAGGGATGCAAAGGAGGGATGAAGAATTTAGCCCAGGTAGGAAAACAGAATGTGAGATGAGCAAGAGAAACCTGGAGACGTGGGCAGGACCAGCAGATTTCTCCCCAGTGTTTGAGATCACTATCAAACACTCTTATTTTACACCGATCTTAAAGGATAAAACAAAAACAAAAACAACTGCCCCCCAAACTAGAGTCAAAACAAAAAACAAAAACTAGAGTTGTTGAAGAACCTAAGTACCCTGGCATTTGCACTACATACTCAGCAGGATTCTTATGACAATTAATGTTAATGGATGTAAACTCCCAGCACAGAGTAATCATTCTGTAAGTGATAAGTATCATCCATTCATCCTGTTAATTCATATATTATTCAATGAATTTTATCTAACCCAAAGAGCAGCTGGTAGATGTTGGAGGCAGTAGAGCATACAGGTTCATTCATCTCACCATGTTGGAGACTTACCTAACATTCCTCCCCTATTCCCCACATCTTTACCCCTGGCCTCTGTCTTTCTGCACAAGAAAATACACTCCCCAAAGGAACAACACTGGGTTTCGGGAGTGCCAGGACTGTCCACTCAGGGAGCACACGCAGGCTTGTGTGATTATAAAAGATTTTTCCTAAGTCCTATTCTTGTAAGAGAATGCTTATGGACCAAGAGTTTGAAAATGATTTCATTTATCAACTCATTTAAGGTAAGAGTGACAGGCGAGGTTCTAAAAACACGGAGTTATTTTATCCATGATCCATTTTCCAGTAAGTGACTACCAAGATAGTTGTAGCACAAGAATAGGTAATGGCTTTGTTTTCCCAAGATGTAGTCATTGCGATTATTTTTAGACAAAGGATTTGGAGCCAGAAGCCCAACTCATAATTATGTTGCTATGATTCTACAACCAGTTGTTTTGTGGAATTAATTCGACCATGACATCTTTAAAGTCACCACATTTTCTGAAAAAAATCAGCAGATTAAAAACTGGAAAGAAAATATTCCATGACATGAAGTGCTGTTCCCTGCGATTATCTCCTATCTTTCTACTTTTGAAGTTTGCACGCCCCCTTCCCTTAGGCCTTTTCCTATTTCCCTGCCCTACCAGTTACTGAAGCCCACTGACATCCCCTCCCTCAGTATGCCAGAGGCCCCCAGCCTGATGATCTCCACTTCCTCTGAATGCCTGCATTGACTGGAGATTGTCTACAACTTTCCTGAGAACTCCTCATCCTCTCCCTTGAATTTTAGTTTATTGAAAATAGATCTTATTATTTCCAAAGCTAGGTTTGTACTATGTAACAATTTTATGTTACAAAAACAACATGTCAGAGATCAATATTATCAAAAATTTGGAAGCGAGAGGAAAGAAAAATATTCATGATCTCAGCATCTTACACTAACTCTGTACTTATCCTTGTAGCGTGTTCCTTCCTTAACATTTTCCGTATGCTTATTTTTTCACTGATTTAATTCTAGTGGCTATGCAATTACATATTTTGACTTTTTTCAACTAACATTACATCACAACCATTATGCAAATTGGTATATAGCCTTCATAAATATTATTCTAAAGCTGGCAGTAATACTATGTTAAAATTTTAAATTATTCATTATATTCCACTATTTTAAATGATACTGTAGTTGACTTCTTTATGCATATAGTTTTTCAGTGAGTGTATTTATGTGTGTGCATGCTTGCATTTTTATTTCTTTATTTTTAAATTTTTGGGGGGGTCATTAGGTTTATTTATTTATTTATTAGAGGTACTGGGGATTGAGCCCAGGACCTTTTGCA
Source organism: Camelus ferus (assembly GCF_009834535.1). NCBI lineage: Eukaryota > Metazoa > Chordata > Mammalia > Artiodactyla > Camelidae > Camelus > Camelus ferus. The sequence goes on along the minus strand of NC_045703.1, from coordinate 36,859,680 downwards.
CTTACTCTATCACTGAGCTATACCCTTCTCCATCCATATTTTGATATTTTTTTCTTAGGCTAGTAATCCCAAAGGGAAATTACTGAACCAAAGAGTATGATTATTTTTATGGTTTCCAAATTGGTTTCCAAAAGAGTTGGACCAATTTATATCACCAAAAACATACGAGAATATCAGTTTCTCCAGACTTTCATCAGAATTATTTTCTTAATTGTTTAGTCTTCATATAAACAAAATAGGATGACATTAGCTCACTGCTTTTAATTTTTTGCTGTAAATTATTTAAAGCATACAGAAAAATATGGAGAAAAATATTAATCCATAGTCTTGGTTTATCAACTCTTAATACATTTCCATATTTTTACTTAATTTTATAAAAATAAAATATTATGTAAATGGTTGAAGTCTTTGTGGACCCCCTTGCCAATTCCACTCCCTATGCCCCCTCTACAGAGACAGCTGGAACTAGATGTTTATCATTCTCATGCATTTCCATACCTTTTATTTGTTAAACCTTTGATTACTAATGAAGTGAAACTTTTTCCTGTGATGTAGGTAATATGAAAGTGCTCAGGTTCTAGAGGCAGCCAGAACTGGCTTTGAATTCCTGCTCTGCCTCTTGCTACCCATGTCTCCTTGGATCACTCTGTGCCTCAGTTTCCTCATCTAGAAAATGGAGATAACAATCATTCCTACTATTTATGTGGTTATGAAGATTACATGCGACAGTTCAGGCAAAATTCCTGGCACAGCGCTTAGCACTCAATAATGCCTTTTATTATTGCTCTAGCTCCTCTTTGGATTGCTTGCTCCTCATCCTTCTTAAAAAAGATGAGCTTATCTACAACTTGTGAAACACTTGATCAAACATGATCGTGTGTACTCATGACAGCTTTATGAGATAATCCTGCAGTGATCCCAATTGATGAGTGAGGAAACTGAGCCCAGAAGGTCCACAGACAGCAGGCAGCAGAGCTGCGTCTGAACATGTGTCTCCAGTGCTGGCACCGCACGGCGTGCTCTTCAGAGTGGCAGCCCCATCACCTCTGAAAGTTAACAAGCCGTTTCATGGTACAATATCGCTGGCCTGTGAGGTAGTTTTAGCACTACTGTTCTTTAACACAATCGTTATAGATAGACCCCTGTTTCTTTATTTATAATTGTTTTCTTTTTCTATTTTTCTGAATATTTTGTAAGAAGTATTTATTGCTTTTATAAAACTAGATATACTTTTTAAGAGCAACAAAAAATGTTACCAACTATATAATATAACTACATTATATTATTGTTAGAGATTTAAGACCTCTAGGCTTGGTATTACTTTTTTCCGATTTTTAAAAATAAGATAAAGATCTTAAGCAATTTCTGCGGCCAAATTTCAGTCCATGAACACATGAATCCTATAGATTCTAACTAAAATAACCCTATAATGATCCTGAGTATTAAATAGTTAGCTGGAAATTTAAAAATTTCTTTTAAAATTTAATTTTAAAAGAAAAATTATGTCTTACTAAAATGTATTTATAAACCATATTTAAGGAAACTTTATTTTTTTTATTGTTTTTCTCAAGGCACAAGAAAAAAGTGCCCTAGATATAGATTATAATCTCCTTTTGCAGGCATCAATAGGACACATTAATAAAGATCAGCTCTGTTTATACAAATCTTAAACTACAAAAACTTTTTTTTAAGATGACATTTTATGGTAATCATATTTTTCTCAGTTCTCATATTCTACTCTTTTTTTTTTCTTTGACCATTCTGACATCTCTCACATTAAGTGACATTCTCCTTATCATATTTAAGAAAACCAGATTCAGAAAACCCAAGAGGGGTGGGAGTTAATGAGGTGGTTACAGACAACAGGACAGAGCAACCCCTGCACCATAGAACTGGGAATTTTAATGGCAACTAGAGAAGCAGAGAACATCTCAAGACTCAGGAACAGTGTGCGTGATAGGCACACGATCATGCAAAGGCTATTTACTGAAATAAATACTGAAGCATTTTGAAAAGACCAATATAGATCCCGCCAGCCTATATTCAGTGTTTGTTTTGGTGTTATTCTAATGGGAGAATAATTTGATTCTTTTTTTCTTCCAGAAACCACAGAGTTCAGGTAAGTGGCAGTATGGGTTACTGGGAGTCTATAAAAACCATCACTTTATAAATGAGAGTCTGCCTCTCACCTGGCAATCTGCCAATTTGCCCAGCTACTCACTGGAGCAATACTCTGAGTCTGGCCTTTTGCCAGAGTCTGAAAAGGGACCAAGGCATGTGAGCTTCCCGGAGGCTCTCACTGCAGTTCTCCTTTAGCGGACCTTCTCCAGGAGGCTGGCAGCCACCTCAGCAGAAAGGCTCCTCACAGCTTACAAAGTTTTCCTCTTTTAGCAGGCAAATGCCCACACGTATCAAAACATTTTAAGGAAAGTCATCATAAACCCCTGGATGATGAAAGGGCAACAGAAAAACTACAGTGCCTGGTACTGGATCCCCATATAGCAGGTAGGCACTTACAGGCTGATAACTACCTCAGCCCTGGAAACACAGAGACAGACACTCATCTGCTAACTGCAGCTCGTTTCCTCTAAGAAATTTTAAGAAATCTGTTTTAAGACATAGTATGGAGGAAGATGAAAATTCTTTAAAAAAAAAACCTGATGTGGCAAAACCCAAACCCAAAACCAGAGCAAGAGTGGTATTGCTCTACTACGCTCCGATTTTGTAGAAACAGCTTCAGGCAGCAGGCTCAGGAGCTGGGTGAATTCAGGGGCCATTTTAGGGTAAGCCAGGGTGGGATTAGATGTTCCAGTCTGCGCTGCTCTCCTAAGCCTGCCATGATCTGAAACTTAGCTCTTGGGCCTGGGCCAGAACCAGACATACGCTCAAGGGTGAGCAAAGAAGGCAGCAGCCTTCAGGCAACTGCTGTGCAGGATTCTCTGGATACTGCCTTGCCCTCTCTTCTCTCCTAGCACTGATCAGGTGCCCCCAGTCCATCCCCCTGCCTTCTTAGTGTTACTAAAGGTCTCTCCTGCTGAAATCATATACTTTTTTAAGATTATGAAAATAAATGCTAACTGCTATTTCTATCTTTTGATCACAGTTGAAAATACCTATCCTTCGGTGATTTTCACAGTATAAATACCTTGCCCAGTTTTACTAAGGCTAAAAGTTTACTCCAGAACTTCATTAGGAAATTATGTAATGGAAATAAAGTACCTAACATAAAGATTTATATAATATACCAGTGAGAAAAATGTCATTTAAATTCCTGTATATCATAGATACATCTTTTGTAATTTGTCATCATCCATAATGTATATATGAGTGTGAATTTAATTTTAGATACTTTGTTCATTGTTAATTCTTCTCAGATTCTCTGTGAGCACTTATGATAATGAATATATTTGATGTTCAGGTGGCTTTTCTGTGCTTTTATTTTACAGTTTTGCAGTTCAGCAATTGGTGATTCAAGGTGCACAGAACATTAAAAAAAATTCTCAATCACTATAATGAAAGTTCAAATTGATTATTCTAGGTTTTTTAAAAAACATTTAAGTCTTATTAGGTTGTAAGAAAAGTCTGTAAGAAGTTATTCGTTCTGTATTCAGTTTTAGGCAGTATGTTAATATAGATTCCCCAAACACACCATTATAAAATATTAAAAATGTTTAAGAAGTATCTCGCTATGGCTCAAAGTAGAGAAAAAAGTGGACCAATTTTAATTAATTAATTTCAATTAAGTTAGTCTAGATATGTCGAAATATAAGGTGATCCCCATTTGTTTTCAGATAAATTTTCAAAAATGTGTCCCAAGTTTGGAACAACTTGATATGTTAAAATTTTGAGATATAATATGTGAAATGGTTAAATGTCAACACAATATTGTTGCTTAACAATAACACAAGATATGTTGCTTTTTTCTACTTCCAAATTTAACATATATTTACAATCACTACAATGTAGTAATTATTGTAACACATTTTAAAGTAATGTTTTATATATATTTTTTTAAAATACAGATTCCAGATTTTACAGATTGAATTCACATCAAGCCTACTTTTTATTTCTCTACTTAAGGACAACAAATATTTACTAAATGAGTAAGTGATGAACACTTTTATACTATCTTCTTTCTTTTTTAAAAATATGTATTATTTTTAAAATCAGAAAAAAGTAACAAAAATAAGAAATTAGTTCCCCCATAAATCTCAAAATTATAGCTAGACTTGTGTTTTGTTTTCTGAGTATATTATAATACTTTTTAAAATTACATTGAAATATTAGCTTAAGTGTCCACTCTTTAAATTAGCCCAGATCCCTTTGGGACTGTTTTAGTGATATTAGCTCTATTTACAGTTCCAGAGATCCTTACATTCTTCCATTGTGTAAGCATTATGAGGAAAATTCTTTAGAATGAAAACTTACCAAAGTTAACAGAGTTATTGAATTGAATTCTGCTGTCCAGAAGTAACGAATCTACTGTGAAAACTGTCTTAATGTTTTAAAATGATTTGAGTTTGTGAAGTTGTAATCAATAAATCACTCTTAATTAACTAATTAAAATCCTGTTGACCTCAATGAACTCAATAATACACAGAAGTTTGTGGTGTGCTTCTGGAAGCACTTGGGATAGTGGCAAACTTGTCTAAGGGTCAGCAGCTCCTGGGACCAGCCCTGTCAGGACTATTGAGGACTTTTCCCCATGAGTTTCATGTCTGCCCAAGTGGCATTCTGAATTGGCTTAAATCTGTTGTTCCTCTGCTGTTATTTACCTATACTGTTGTCTGGTGTCAGTCCATGTTGCTCTGCGCTGCCTTTCTGGTAACTCATCCTTGATTTACAGCCCTCAGAAACAGTTTCATCACACTCTAAGAATCTCCATTTTACTATTTAAAACAAACAAACAGATACATAGACAAAACCCCAACTCCTTTATATCTTTATCTTTCACAGATTTCTTTCAGTTGGTTCTCCAGGAAGCAGATGTTAAATGGAATGAGTGCAAGAGGTTTATTGGAGGGTAACACCAGTACAAGGGGCAGGGAAGATAAAAGGGGCAGGAAATAGGATTGGAAAGGACAAGCTCAGACCACAGTGCATACCTGACAAGGTCTCAGTCAATCCAGTGGAGAGCTAGAGAACAGAGGCTGATGATGAGGAGGGTTCTGCTTTGGAAAAACTGGCAGGTATCTCTGTCATGCTCAGTCATTGGCTGGGGCTATCCAGGAAGAGGGAGGCCTCCACTCAAAAGCTGAGGCAGATCCCGGGTGCTAGCAGCTTGTGGACTGAACATCCTTTTGGATGAACATCAAGGTCTTTCTTGAAGGGAAATTAGAGAGAAGCTGCCTCTTAGATTGAAGCCTTCCATTGCCCCACCTCAGAAACCTTAAAGTCCAACATGCTACCCGCTCACCTACCGCCCTGTCTTTCCATCGTTCACTCCCTTACTCTCATTATATCTGCTTGGTGATTTTGTGTGAAACTTCTGCTCCCTGACTCCCTCAACCTTCTCTCAAGATTTCAGCCCTCTCTTGACTTCAGTGTTTTCTCCAGATAGGCTACACCCAATCCCCCATCATTGCATCCATTCTGTAGCAAATATCCTTCAGTTCCTTGCCCCTTTTCCCTAAGTGCCCACAATGCAAAACCATGTTTATCCATCTGCCTTCTTTATTCCTATGCTCAAACTGCTGGCTGCAGCTAAAGAAAATCGTCCCATACCACAGATTTATGTCACATGATTTCCAATCTGAGCTGAACCCTAAACACTATACAGAAATCCTATAATTAAGTCCTTCCTTCTCATATAGTATCTGAAGAAAAATCTTATAATTTTTGTTTTGCAACATGTTGAAGAGCATGATGGGGAAAGCTCATTAGATTTGAATTCTAGCTCTTTACTGCCTGTGTGGCCTTATTTAACTTCTCTGGGTCTTTTTTCCCCAATCTTTAAAATGGGGCTAATATTAACTGTTGATAACAGATTGTTTTAAGGATTACATTAAATATTTAATCGGTTTAGTGAGAATTCTCAAATCATTGACAGTATATACTCTAAGGTTTTTTCCTCACTAACTCCTGTCAACTGTATTCTATTGAAAATTCCTCTTTCCACTGAGTACATCCCAATCTAATTTCATAACATTTTGGACATTTCAAGTTATGAAAACAGTCCTCTTCTCCCCTAGGGCAGGTTAGATAGGAGACTCTGTGTGTTTAGTGGAGGCATGATCTGCTTTCTCGAACTCTGCACTCCTCTCCTTCCACTACTCAATTTCGTGTTCGAAAAGAATGACAGGGAGAGAAGAATTTGTCTCTTTATACATTGTCAAGGTTGCTGTCCTCTTTCATTGTAAATGATCTTGCATCTTTTCTAGAGGCTCAGTATGACGAGGTAGTGACCACAATAAGTTTCATTGACAAAGATGTTAGTCCTAAGCAGTTCCAGTAAGCATTGATGGTTCCTTGGAAGACTAAACTTTATCTTTTGGCTGAATTTCATCCCTCCCAGCCTCACCTCCTGCCTGAAGGACTGCTCTATTATTCAGTGATCCACATCTTACTTTTCTCATTGGCCACTGCAACCCAACTCTGGAACCAAAGGGTATAGGTGGGACTCATTTTCTGTATCTGCCAGGAATCAGGGACTTGAGAGGAGGTATCTTCACCCTCTTGGCCTGTCTACACCACACAGTCACCTCTCCTTATTCTTCCTCCTACCATTTGGGTAGCATTGGGCAGAGACAGGAAACACAGTAGCTAATCAGACATCCACATGGGGAGTTCAGGGAATCATAGCTTAGAATAAAGGCTTCTATGAACTTGGCTCCAAAGCATTTGGTAAATATCTATCAGAGATGTACCATTTCACCATAAGCCTTGGACAAATTAGTAACCCCAAAGGGTCAGGAAAAAATATCAATCAGTACTTTATTCTGATACAAAGCATCATCTATAACTAACCTTGATGTACCAATCATGTTTTTTTTCTTTATGAGTTGTAACAGAACTCTATTTCTAGACTGTATGTCTGTGTCATCAACATAGGATGCATACATGCATTGTTCTAAGCATGCTACAAATATTAACTCATTTAATGACCACAACAATCCTTGAGGCAGTTACTATTGTAATTCACAAATAACAGAAGAGGAAAGTGAGGCACAGACAGGTTAAGTAACTTATATGTCTTCTGTTTACATTTGTATAGTTGAATGTATCTGCTAGGAATCCAATTAAGATTTTTCAAACCCATTGTCAAGTGAAAGAGTTTCTTAAGTTTTCTTTTTTTTCATTATTATAAATGATTATTTGAGATTATGACAACCCACGGTAAATTTGGCAGCTTATTGTTTTTATGACCTGGAAGAGGTTATGTATCACAGTCCTTGTTACATCCTCGATACACCAGAATTATTGGTTCCTTGGAATTTTTTTAGACTTCATCCACAAATGTGTTTCTATCAAGTTGCAATTGTTCCTTAGGAACTATTTCAATTTTAATTGGTTGGCTTAATTTTTCAACTTTTTGTTGGTTTTGATATTTTATATTTTTATAAACATTAACCTCTCTTGAGGTTTGACTGATATGATAAATTTATATAAGAAAAATACATATAAGATAGTTCAATTTATTGGCTCAGATTCATATCCAAAGGATTTAAAATTTATGAATGCAGCATTTATTTTTCACTTCTAAATATCTTTTTTGAATGTATTATTTCAAATGAAGAGTTTAATATGGTTTGATATTAAATTTGGTATTTTTAGAACTATTTTCCTCTTTTGTGATCTAGTTTATATTTTTAAAAAGTCCTCTCCCAAAACATTATCTAAATTTCACCTAAGCAACTATAGATATATTTATGTATATACACACATACACAAACACATACACAGTCACTATTTTCATTACTTATACCTGCTTAGAAAAATTTCTAAAATATTGAAGTTCAATAACAAATGTTTTAGCTTGTAAGATTCTCCTTATGGTCTTTACATACTGTCACAGTAAAACAAAAACATGCTGGTTTACAACATCAGGCTTAGTAATGGTTAGGTAGCCCTCAGGCTCTCAATCTTGTGCCCTGATTAATTTTAACCATTGTGAGAACCTCAAATACTGGGTGTAACATGGATGTGGAGGGAAATCTCAGTTCAGTATACAGTAAACCCTTAAACAACACAGGTTTGAACTGTGTGGTTCCACTTACATGCAGATATTCTTCAATAGTAAATACTGCAGTACTATAGGGTCCCTGGTTGGTGGAAATCTCCAATGCCAAACTGCAGATACTGAGGAATTGTGGGTACCAGGAGACTATAAATTATACTCCGGTACTCTTACTGTGCAGAAGGTCCACACCCCCTAATCCTTGTGTTGTTCAAGGATCAACTATATATTCCGAATTCATATGACACACACAAAATTGGATGGTTACAGCTTACATATATACATATTACCAGGAAAAGGGAAATAAGAACTACCTCGGTTCTCAGTCACCCCCCTAAAAAAAAAGAAGAGAATTTTTGACGAGAGACAAAAAGCGTGATACAAGCAAGATTTTTATTTAGTGAAAAAGAAGATAGTGAAAGACAGTACACTCCTGAGAAATGGGAGTGGGCCACTGCAAGAGAGGAAAAATGGCACCCTTCCCTCCTTTTTCCTGTTTTTATATCCTGGTTTCACGATTGATTGATTAATTGACTGATTGATTGATTGATTGACAACTTAGGTTCCCTGCGCTCTGGTTGATTGACAGGTCAGGTTTCTTGTGCTCTGGATTGTTCCTTTCCCCTTCCTCTTCCCCTGCCCAGTGCTCATTTCTATCTAAACTACCAAACATACATAATATTCTTAGCATTTCAATTATTTTAATTGCCTTAGATCTTTATCCTCCCAAGTTTAACTACTAGGGATACAAAAATTTTTATCTCTGGTGCCAACTGCCAAAATAGCAACATGTTCTTTCGATTTGCCTTTACTCTGTAATAGATATTGAAATATTTTATATAGTCTCAGCTTCACATGTACTTTTTTGGTGTATGTAGTGGCATGCCCTTTAATTTGATAAAAACATGTAGAAAACCTGAGTAAATGGTTCTTTGAAAAAAAAATACTGCTTAGAATCGAGTGGACGTTGGCAGAGTTTTGGAATAACAATAAGTATATATTAAACTCACAGAGGACCAAGATATATCTGTAATGGTTCATACATTTCTTAGAACCATATAAAAAAGTTTGGTATTTAGTAAATGCTGTAGCTGATATGAGACTATGGTAACTATAAGTCATGAAGAGAAAGATAGTTTCTTACAGCTCTACAGCTTCTGATAATACTTCTTGGGGTTTCTTTTTGAAACTACACTATTCAAGTGTCATATTAAGTGAGCTAAAACATATTTAAATCACAAAAAGGAACAAACTACATTCTTTTTTCATATTTCTGTCACTTCCTATGCTTAGAAACAGTTGATCCTTGGCCAGTTGCTCATGATTTGGAGAAATAAATGGAACTCTACCAGAGGGAGACTAAATGTAAAACTGTGATCACATAAATTGCAGGACAGTTGTGGTAAATGATAGATTATACACCTAAATGTAATTTAACCGCTAAAAGTTTTAAGCAGTACTTTCCAATCACAGGGCGATTAAATACAAAATTAGCAAACATCCAAAGCAGAAAAAAGCAACACTGGACTCAAAGCCTATTGAGGGTTAGGGACTTGCTCTGCAGCTTACCCGATTCATCCGCCAACCGCAGAGTCCGCCTTCTACAGTGCTCGATCAATATTTATTAAAAAATACTACTTTGTATCTAAATATTGGAAAGATTATGAATATTGCCATGAGAAGACTTAAAAAGAGGATGCTGCACCCTTTTATCCTTCCTTAGGATACCTGGCCCTGCACTCTGGGTTCAGGTGAAGGGCGTGAACTGACCACGCAGATGAGGGATGTGAAGGTGTAGGGTGTAAGTAAGTTACACTCTCATTAGATCCTCTGGTGTCATTTTGACTCCTTTCCGACTGCTTATCTGAGACACTGGGCTACTACATTAAAATTTACATCTCCTCCCTGAACCCTCTAGTACTAATTACCCATGAGGCTTTTCTCCTGCTTTTTCTGCGCACATCTCCAAGATGTAGATATTTTGTACACCCCCCACTCCCCCATTTAATTTGCGAGCAGAGGCAAACGATCTCTTTGCTATACCTTACAGTGAACTATAACAATGTCTGTGGAGTGCATGATGACGATTTTAATTTCAGTCCACATGAGACTGGGAGTCCCTCAGCCTCTCCCGGGTAAACCATTTTTATCTCTATCCGTTCTGATGAGAAGACAGGTCTCCCGTACCTTTTTCAGAGAGGTGCCCTGGGAGCCTGAGGGATTACCCAAAGAGGGGAGGAACCGAAAGATAAGGCCCGGGGCCAAGTTCCCTCCCTCTTCTCAACTCGCAGGGTGCCGGGCTGGGGAAGGACGGATGCGGCCGGAAGGTCGGACCCACCTATTCGCCTACTGACGGAGCAAAGCAGCTAAGGGTACCCACCGAGACCCGCCCGGAGTCCCCGCCCCACGCCGCGCACGCCTTATGTAATCGCCCGAGGCCCCGCCCCTCCAGGCCCCGCCCCCAACCGGCTCCGGCTCAGGCTCCCCGGGCGGTGGGGGCGGAGAGAAGCCGCAGCTGCAACTGCGCCTGGAGCCTCTGAGCCTGGGCTCAGCCGGGGACCCAGCCGGCGTCAGCGCGGAGCCACCGCTTCCCCGTCCCGGACCTCAAAACAGCCGGCTCGGCTATGGCAGCCGCCGCCGCGGCGGCGAATCTGGCCCCTGCGCTCCTCGGCCGACGCTGAGCGGCCGTTAGTCAGCCAGTCCGCTCGCTCGCCGACTCGCCGGTGCCGCCTCGGCCCAGGTTCCGCACAAGTTTCCGCCGCCGAAGAAGCAGGAGGCGAAGGCAGGGGAGGACGGAGAGGTGGGGAGTCGGGCGCCCCTAGCCCACCCGGCACTCCCGCCAGCGATGTGGGGGCGCTTCCTGGCCCCGGAGGCCGGCGGGCGGGACAGCCCCGGCGGAGCCCGAAGCTTCCCGGCGGGTGAGTAACGGGACAGGCCCTGGGCTGGGGTGGAGGTCGCGGCCAACTGCGGCGCCTCGGGACCCCGCCGCCGCTCCCCTCCCTCCTCAGGCCTGGCTTTCCCCTGGCCTTCCGCCCGCTCGCCAGCCAGGCTTCCTGCCGGCTGCGACTACCCGACCCCGAGGGCTGACATCTGGCAGCCAGCGTCCCCTTCCCTGTCTGCCGCGCTTCGCGGCTCACCGGCACCCTGGGGCTCGGTGTCCCGGCCGCTCCTCCTCGGGCCACAGCCCCCACGCCCCAACTTACGGCTCGCCTAGGCCTGCCTCCTCGGTTGGGCTTTGTTGTGTGTCTTCCTCCCTTTCCCTCGTGGGGTGTGTGGCCGACGTGGATAAGGGGGCTCACGGACACCAGGGCGAGAAGGTCGCTGCGACCGTGCTGCAGCGGCGCCGGCGCGGGCCGCGCCTCGGAGGGCCGAGATCTGCTGCACCCGCGCCCGCAGCCGCTACTTTAGGGCGCGTTTGGGGGCGGAAGCAGGCTGCTGCTGATGCCTTGGCTGCAAGAGACCCCCGAGGGCTCCAGCCCCTCACTGAAACCAGGTCCCCGCCCAGCAGCCCTCTTTGGAGGACACGTCCTGCAAGAGTCAGTCTATCTTTGAGCAATGGGGTTGTTAATCCGTTTGCCTCTCCCTGGCCCTTTCAAGGAAAATTTGGGGTTTGACGCTGTTGGGTGTGTGAAGGGAGCTGTTTGCAACGCACAGCCATTTCATGCCTGCATCCCTTAAAAGTTGTGTAGGAGCCACCAAATTAGGGTAAATCTTCCCCTAAATTGGATTAAAAAAATAGGGTTGGGTTGCCTGTGATAAGTTATTTGACGTTGACAGTTCTTACAGGCACTTTACTCTTAGTTGAATTTTGAACCCTCCAAGAGAAGCTGCAAGTTATATGGCCCATTTATCCAGAAAAAAATTCGCCATCTGTACATACACAAAAATTTTCCTACAATTTTAGGTGCTTCTGGGACTCTATTAAGTAACGTTGTTACACAGATGTTTGAACTCGACTTGTATAACGACATTTTTGTATACATTTTCAAAGCTACTTGCAAAACAAAGCAGAAGTAGCGTTTGAAAGTTTTTTGTTGTTGTTGGTGGTAGTATTTTTGGTATTTTAAAATATTAGGCATAAACTCAGATTTTTAAAATAATTTCAAATAATGCAATTCTGTGATAGTTTAGAAATTTGTGATGTGTTTTTTTAAAGACAGTTTTCTCAGCTTTATTGGGGGTGTAGCTGACAAATAGAAATTATATATATATTTAATATCTGCAACTTGGTTTTGATATATATATACATTATGCAGTGATCTCCATAATCAAACTAGTTGACAATATCCATCACCTCACATAGTTACCATTTTTTTGTGTGTGTTTGGTAAGAACACTTAAGATCTACCCTCTTAACAAATTTCAGGCATACAGTTTGGTATTGTGAACTGTAGTCACATACTGTATGTTAGATCTAGCCATATATACATTTTAAAATCGAGTTAAATTTGAAATCATTCTCTTAAATTTGATATATTATTTAAAAATAACAGGATTTAATGTAGACATGAGTTTAGGAAAAAAAATGAGTAGGAAATTATTTTCTCTAAAACGTATACTATTTGTCCTAAGAAGAGGAGACAGCAGTTGAGAGGTTTCTGATGCTTACTGAGTATTTACAAATCCTGCAATCAAAGTAACTTCAGTGTGTGAGAAGACACTTCATTATCCCCAGGGGCTGAAGGGAGTGGTTTCAGTTTATCTGTAGATGTTAAAAGCCATCTGTAATGTCTTTGTAACCTAACCTCTTAAAATTTATTTGTAATAACACATTGAAGACATAATATCACTCAAACATTGTATACATTTTTCCATTGTTTTCTTTTTTTTAACATTTTATTTAATTTTTATTTAAAAATTTTTTTTTGTAGTATAGTCAGTTTACAGTTTCTGGTGTACAGCACAACATTGTTTTCTGTGAGGAAGAAACATCATAGTACTTAGAAATTGTTAGTTAACTGAAAGAAGGATTTTGAGGTTATATTGCAGCCTCTAAACCTTTGCTGTGGCAAAGAATATAGTGGAAGGAGATACCTTATAAATACTACACAATTTTAAGAAATTTGGGCAGTATATCTTTACAAAACATGTATTTTATCTCACCTTTGACAGTGATAAATCTTTGGTAAGTCAGGACCTGCCTTTCCAATAAAATTTTTTTAGCTGTCTACTGAGAATTGATTACTTTTATAGTAATAGTGATGTAATTATGTTTATTCTCTTGAGCAAAGCAAATATTAAAAAAATTTTTTTTCAGTTTAAAAAAGGTATACCTTAGGTGAAAATCTTAAGTGTGGTTTCTTTAGCAAGTAAGCAGATGGTGAATGACCTCTGAGTTTATTCATGTAAGCATTTTTTTTTCTTTCTGAGAATTTAAAGAAAATTTATATTTTTGAAATACTGTCCAATATTATCTTTTGACTACCTTGAGTGATTTTAGAGCTTTTCTGAAAACAGAAGGAACCAGTCTTTTGACTGAATTTGTCTTCAGTCATTTTGGTCTTGAAGGCTAGTGTGAAGACAGGGATAATAAAATAATTTCTGGTATTTAAATGAGTTTGTCTCAATATGGGGGTTAATTCTAGATGTCCTAAAACTGATTTGTTTATATAGTTATGTAATTAGACTAAAGGGAAAACCAAAGGTAATAGAACCAGTGTTCTAAAAAATTGAAGGAAACTTTCTTTTCACGGTAATGGCAGTAAAAACAAATAGGAGTAATAAGTGTGGTTTGGAAAATACTGAACTTTTGACCTTTGCTTTAGGATTTAATTTTGTTTTGGCTTTACCCACAGTTTTTCAGCTTTACAGAGTAACTGTGTTATAAATGAAAACAAATGAATATTTTCTTTTATTTCCATACAAAGATCAAACAGAAGCCCCCTCCCCCTTTTTCTATTGGCAAGTGTGGTTAGAAAGCTAATTTTAAATAGAACAAATGGTATGTCTTTTATGCGTTTGGTTGAGTGCATTTGAGAATACCCTGTTAATCAAAATGTATAATAGTTTCAAAGTTGGATGAAAGATGGAGGTATTTCCCTTAGGTTTTAAGAATCTAGTATGATATGGTGATATTTTGAGTATTTATACCTAGTTATACTGAATTTGTTCCTTTTTATAAATCATACTTTAAAAATATTAATGTATTTAACCCTTAAAACATTTGGAGGTAGGCTATGACAGTTTTAAAGTGTGCTAAAAATGAAATATTATAGAAAACACTTACATGATCTGAAGAAATGTCATTTGTTCAGTGCCTCAAACTTTAAATCTACCTCTTCCTAGTTGATGCATGGTCATAAGGTGTTTAGTTATGTCATAATGATAGTGGTAGTAACTGGTATGATTACATCAAATACTAAGATTTTCTGTGGTTCTGAATTAAATGGACCCAAAAGTACTACAGTAACAATGAAGCATAACTCTTCTGCCTAAAATCAGTTGGACATGTTCTTCTTTAATAGGCATTGGGGGGTGAAGGGTGAATCTCAACTTTAGTTATGACATTTGTGAAATGAACTTGATTATTAATTGGAATTTGATCGTTTCTTGGCTTGAATGAAGCTGGTAAATTAATCTGAGGCTGGGCAATAAATGGTGAGTTAACAACCTCTGTTGACGTGTTGTGAATGTTTCTGCATGTCAAGAACTGAAAGTTTTAACAAGGTCTTGAGTTTCCTGACTGGATGAAATGTGTGTATGTGTATTCTGAGAAAATGGAGAAGACATGAAGGCTCCCAGATTTTACTGAGTTATAGCTTAATTAGTTCCCTCAAATTGTGCATTAAAAAATGAAGGATGTGATCACCTAGATAAATTCTAAAGCTACAGTGAGATACTAATTATTATCACTACTTTAAGGTTATTTGTATTTTACATTGACAAAATAATATTCTATAAGTTAAATTTATAGTATAAGATCATTCATTTTAAGTATAGGAATGATCAACATAAAAGAACATCAAATTGCTCTTCATACCAGTATTTTACTTCCACTTTCTATTTTTCCTTAATTAAAAAAATCGTTATCTAGCATAGCACTTGGCATATACATCAGTACTTGGTAAATGTGCGTCATTCTTTGAATAAATACTGTGTAGTAGGCATTGTACTAGGCTCTGGGGATATATCATTGAACAAGAAAGATAAGGTCCCAGCTCTCAGGGAACTTACATTCTAGTGGGGAGGAAATAGTCTTTAAACTAACAAGACAATTCAGCTAACTTTAAGTACAGTGGAGAAGAGGGAACTGGGTGAGATGGAGTGGAGGGGTAGATCTGAGTAGAGAAGGCCTCTGTGAGGAGGTAATACTGCTCTGAGACTTGAATGGTAAGAAGGAGCCAGACATGAGGGGAGGAGTGTTCAGGCAGAGGGTATAAAAACAGCTCCAAGGTAGAAATGATTTTGGGGAGTTTGAGGAATATTGGAGGTCAGTGAGTATAGAGCATAGTGAGAGGGATGTGAGGCGAGGGAGGCCTGATAAGGTAAGGCCTTGTAAGAAGTTTGGATTCTGTTTCTCTGTGAGGGAAAGGTAGCTGTGGAAGGGTAGGGGAGATGACGTTCTTGCTTTCACTCAGTATGTTCAGTGCCACTGTGAGGCAGGCGTGGTTCTGTGTTCTATGTGCTGGGAAAGTGAAGCAGACATTCTCTGTCCTTGGTATTTATAGATCACTCCTGGCTGTTTTGTGGGGGAAGAAGTTATGGCGGGGTAGGTGAAAGATTGCAGTAGAGAACCTGTTAGTAGGCCATTGCAGTAATTAGGTAAGAGATGATGATTTGGACTAGAGTGGTAAGGTTGGATTGGAGAGAAGAGAATGGATATGGAGTATACTCGAGAAAGCTGACATATTTACTGATGGTTTGGAGGTAGCAAATGAAGGATTGAAGAGTCAAAAATGACGTCTCTGTTTTGGCTTTAGTAATTATAATGGGTGGTGCTGCCATTTCCCGAGGTGGGGAAAAATGTGAGGAAGATAAATGGAATCAAAAGTTCTATTTCAGTCATGTGGGGTTTGAAATGCATTTTAGAGGTTCAGATGAGATATTGGGTGTACAAGTCTGGATCTAACTGGGAGATGGGAGAGGCGAAGGTAGGGATTTTGATAGTTACCTGTATATAAATGGTGTTTAAAGGAGATCACAGGGAGATAGTATAGAGAAGATAGCAGAGGTTAATGTTTTCTGGTCAGATAGAGGAAGAAGAGCCATCCAAAGAGATGGAGAAGGAGCAGCTAGTGAGGTAGGAGTAAAAAGCCAGGAGACGGTGGTGTCCAGAAGACAGGAGACTGAAGGAAGGAGTCTTCACCAAACTCTCATGCTACCAGGAGACAACTTAAGAAGAGGCAGAAGAGGATGGATTAATGCCACTGGCTAGTCTTGGTGGGAGACTTAAAAATCTAAAACTGGTAGGAATGAATGATTCTCTAATTCAGGCAGTGCGTTTTATTGCATAGAAATTGGTACATAAGTGCTCCTAAGTGTTTGGGTTGCTTTCCCCTTACCACTTCTCAAGCTAGGGTGACAAACTGTCTGTGTTTGTCTGGGACTTTCAGTTTTAAAACTAGGGGAAATACCTCCTGGGATGCTTGAGAATTGGCCTGAGAATCTATCCAAAAATAGTAACTCTACTACTTTTCTGTGTGATAAATTGCTTTCATACTGCATTAGGTAGTGCTAAATTAATTCATGTCATTGATAACATTTTAAATTCCTTTAAAGAGATTTTAAATTACTTTAAAGAAAGTAGATTTAAGATCAGGAACTTTTATGTCCTCTTTATATAGTAGATGTCTTCGTTGCTCTATTGATGCTGTGTTTCAGCACTAAAGTGCAGGGTTCTGAAATGGACTATAGTTTTTGGTTATCCCTGTCCTTTACAATGGGATGATGAAAAATTTGGACTACATTTTGTGTAAAGTTTAAAGTTTTCTATCAGATGCTTATGTTGTCTTATTAGAGGCAGAGATTGTGTGTTTATTGACCACAATAAGTATATATTGCTTTGTCATTACATTGTTGAAGCTTTTTCATTAATTCTGAACATCTTATCTCGTTTTAAGAATAATGTATCAAAAACAGTTTGACTGGAAATTAAGTTTTTTAATTTTGGGGAGTTATGTATAAGTTTTGTCAAAACTTTATTTTAGAGTGTTTTACAACTAAAATTTTGTTTTGGTTTTGGCTTTTAAATGTATTATGTAAAGCACTTAGGCTTCTAAGTATCAGAAAATAAAAGGCTAATTGAGAAATAAGTAGCTTACTCTGTTTCCTTTGGAGGTCAATGGCTACATGAATTTTTATTTGGTCTACTAGCATTAGGTCTAACAACTTTATTTAGGAGTATTTATTTTTATTGAGGTTTTTATTGTCTTCTGGGTGCTGATGATCCTTCTTAAGTCTGGGCATAATTTGCTACCATGTAGGATGTTTCTCTATTAATTGATATGAAATAGTTATATTCAAAGACAAAGCTGAACCCCTCTGGAATACCAGTTGCTGTAATCGCTCACATTTGTAGTGGCTTTATTAAAAAATCTCATTAGTTTTTACTGTACCTCATTTTTTCCAGTTTATAAACAGAAACAAAGGCTTATGAGAGACTGAATTAAACATGTGGCCTTCATTCCAAATAGCTAACAAGATACTTTCTTGAATACAGCATTTCGTGTAACCAGAATGAGATGGGAATCTTTCGCCTGTACATATTGAAATCAAAAGGCACATAATTTTTTTCATAGGAGGAGATATTGTTATCTCTGTTGGTTGCTACCCTAACCTTCTGGAATTCCTTATTTTATATGATGAATGAATATTACTGTTTTGAATTCATACTTTATCTGTGAAAGGTAAATCACTTATTTATTCATCTGATCATTGTTCTTAGTTGAGCTGATTTTAATCTCAGCCTGAACCAACCTAGTTTAAAGCTTTTCCTTGTTACACTAGAATTGAAAATAAGGAAATTCAGAATCACATCTGGGGAATACAGTCATACCTTTTGTGGTAATGTTTAAAAAATTATTTAATAATGATAGTTTTAGTAATATTAGTACTAATGAGTAGTTTTCATAATAATAGTTAATGAATGAACTTCCAGATTTCTTTTTTATGTTTAGAAAGCAAAGAACACTACCTGTTGATTACTTAAAACTTGACTTAAAAAGGCAAGAAAGCCAATTAACTTAGATTGAGCTGGATTTTTTTTCCAGTTTGAGATATAACTGATACATAACATTGTATTAGTTTAAGGTATAATATAATGATTTGATATATGTATATATTGTGAAATGATTACCACAATAAATTTAGTTAACTTCCATCACCACAGTTTTTTTCTTGTGATGAAAACTTTTAAGATTTACTTTCTTAGTAACTTTCAAATATACAATATAGTGTTGTTAACTATAGTCACCATGCTGTATATTATGTCCCCAAACCTATTTATTTTATAACTGGAAGTCTGTACTTTTTGAACAACTTTACCCATTTTCCCCACCCTACCACCCCCTGCCCCTGGAACCCTAGGAGCTACCAGTCTGTTCCCTGTCTCTATGAGTTTAGTGTTTTTGTTTCTTAAGATGCTATATAGAAATGAGATCATACAGTATTTATCCCCTTTCTCTGTCTGGAATATTTCACTTAGCCACTTAGTGTAATGCCCTCAGGGTCCAGTTATGTTGTCACAGATGGCAAGATTTCCTTCTTTTTATGGCTGAATAATATTGCATTTTACACAAACACATTTTCTTCATTTATTTGTTGATGGACATTTAAGTTGTTTCCATGTTTTGGCTATTGTAAATAGTGCAGCAGTGAACATGGGGGATGCAGATATCTCTTTGGGATAGTGACTTCATTTCTTTTGGATATACACCCAGAAGTGGGGTTGCTGGATCATATGATAGTTCTATTTTTAGTTTCTTGAGGAACCTCCATACTGTTTTTCATAGTGGCTGTACCAGTTTACATTCTTACCAATAGCGTACAAGGCTTCTCTTTTCTCCACACCCTCTCCAGCATTTATTATTTGTACTTCTTATTTCTTGTCTTTTAGATTATTAGCCATTCTAACAGGTGTGAACTGATATCTCAGTGGTTTTGATTTGCATTTCCCTGCTAATTAGTGATGTGGAGCACTTTTCATGTACCTGTTGGCCATTTGTATGTCTTATTTGGAAAAATGTCTATTCAATTCCTCTCTCTACTTTTTAAACAAAATTTTTTAAATGCTGTATGAGTTACTTATATATTTTGAATATTAACCCCTTATCAGATATATGACTTGTAAGTATTTTCTCCCATTCAGTAGGTTGCCTTTTCATTTTTGGTGATGATTTCCTTTGCTGTGCAGAAGCTTTCTAGTTTGATGTAGTCTTTTTAATTTTGCTTTTTGTTGCCTTTGCTTTTGATGTCATCCAAAAAAAATCATTGCCAAGGCTGATGTCAAGGAGCTTACCTCCTGTGTTTTCTTCTAGGAGTTTTATGGTTTCAGGTCTTACATTTTTAACCCACTCAGTTGATTTTTATGTATGGTGTAAGACACAGGTTCGGTTTTTTTTTTTGCATGTGGTTGTCCAGTTTTCTCAATACCATTTGTGGAAGAGACTATTTCTGGGCCATTTACTCTGTTCCATTGATCTATGTGTTTATTTTTTAAAGTGCCAGGAATAAAAACATCTTTACATATTAATTCACTTAATTATCACAACAACTGTATAAGACAGATACTATAATTTTTTTTTTTTTACATAGGAGGAAACTGAGGCACAGATTGGCTAAGTGACTTACTCAAGGACTCACTGCTTTTAAGGGTGGTATAGAGTTAAACTCAGGTAGTCTAGTTTCATAGTCTGCATTCTTTTCCACTAAGCTATACTATTAATTCTATAATTAAAGAAAAAATTAAAACTATTGGAGCCACTTTATCCTAGAGATAAACAGTACTGAAATGAAGTACAGGAGTGGGATGAATAACATAAATATTTTTATATTAAGTTTCTTCCATCTTAGCTAGGTATTCTCCAGCATAGTACAAGATTTTCTGGGTTTTTTTTTTCCTAATTACTATTAATGTGAATATTTCTCTATATTTTAATGTTCTATGTAAGTTTTTGGTGACTTTTTATATCTTTTGACAGTAATGGAGATTGTTTTCCCACATTTAATAGGAATTTTGACCAACAGCCCCTCAAATCACTTATAATTATTAGTGTGTGTGGGGGTTTTAAAAAAAAATTTTTTTTAGCTGCTTTGGAAAATATTTGTTGATCTTTAAATAGGTACTTAAATGCAAACTGACTGAAGGAATAGTTTAAAATCTCCTGGATTTTAAAATAAGCAAGACAACCAAAAAAAAAAAAAAAAAAACCTCTTTTAATTCTAAGGAAGAGTATTTTTGAGATCTAATTATAAACCTGCCAAAATTTTAATTTTATGCCAGAAACATTTGTTTGGTACCCAGTAGTTACAGTGACTACATTTATTAAGACCCTGTCTAACTGTGCAGCTCTGTGCTAGAGACTAAAAAAAGTTGTCTTTCACTGTTCCTATTTGGTGAGGGAGAAGAAAGTCATATACATATATGGGTTAATATAATTTAGTGAATACTGTTACGGATTTTTGAATGATATATTGGGAGAGTACAAAGTAGTAGCTATTTAAATACCACCTGGGGGAATCAGAGAAAACATTTAGAACAAGTTAATTCTGAACTGGAGCTCTTAAAGAAGAGAGAGAAGGGAAATAGCTTGGAGTCAGTAAAGAACCTGATCTGCTCAGAGGCAATGGCTGGGTATGCGTGGCTACGGAGTACAGGGGAGCCGGAGCAGGGAGGTAGCGTATTAGTATTAGTGGTTGCTAAGTATTAGAAAATGAGGCTGCCAATTGGTGAAGAACTTTGCCAAACTTAAGGAGTTTGAGTTTTATTTAATATTGCAGGAGGAGCCCACAGGCCGATGTAAGCAAAAGAATGACATAAACATATTTTCTGATAGGAGAGTAGAGGCTGACTTGGGCAGAATTACTCCAGCAGGGGATTGGTGCAGCAGTCTAGCCAAAAGACATATGATCTGTGACAGTGGGGAGGAGAGGAGAGATTCTAATTCAGTGAATACTTCTGATACGTACTAAAGCATTTCAGAAACTGATTAGATGTATGGGTTAAGGAAAAGAGATTTTTTTTGTTGTATTCCTTGGATTTATTCCTTTTTAACTTAATTGAATATTGATTTCTATTGCTAGTAGAATTGGGGCAGTTGAAGGCCACTGTTCTGAACTTTAGTGCAGAAGTACTTTGTACTTGTTAACATTTCAGAGATGTTAACTTATGAGATATGTGTATCTTATTACAAATAAGGGTAAATGTGGTTTGGT
This sequence comes from Camelus ferus, assembly GCF_009834535.1. Classification (NCBI taxonomy): domain Eukaryota; kingdom Metazoa; phylum Chordata; class Mammalia; order Artiodactyla; family Camelidae; genus Camelus; species Camelus ferus. Next base: position 36,838,133 of record NC_045703.1, on the reverse strand, counting down.
ATTTTCTGCTTTGTTCTGTTTTATTTTATTTAAAAAGGTTGGTCTAAGTCCACTGAATGAATGATAACCTGCATCTTAAAAACTGCTGCAATTTGTATTCATGGTTTGTATCTTTTATGTAGCTTTTTATTTAAAACTGTAAATCTGCTTTCTCAATGATATTTTTATTTACTTTTTTCCTGGCTTAACTGTTGTCATTAAAAAATTTCAGTAAGATTAGTTGTTCTAAGTACAGTTACAGTTATATTAGCATATTGTGGAAGACTTGATATTTATGCAGTTTTGCTTCCATTTTTAAAAAAGGCTTTAGAAAGAAAATTAAATATAATGGGTTACTTATTTATTTTATATTAATCTTCCTGTATTTCAAGTGTGAGAAATACTAGTAGTTTTAAAATAAGTTGTCTCTGGGCATTCAGTATTCTATTTTAAATAATGGAAATTGGCATTAAAAAATATAATATACCATCTTTCAAAAAGAAGTTCCAATGTATGGTGTCTTGAAAATCTTTGCTGTTCTTACAGAAACGCTTCTGTCTTTGTTCTAGAGAGAGCTGATTCTACACAGCCATTCAGTTGTTTTAATATGATAGGAACTAGGTGAGAGTTTATTGTCAGAGGCCACTGAGCCTTATTTTAAGTTTATTTTCTAAGTGCATAGCACATATCTAGAAATTGAGTAATTTCCATTTTAGTAGCATAGTCTTATAATTGAGTAGCAAATTTTTCTTATGTCACCTATTTCACATCTAGTTCTTACTGCTTTGTGATTCTGGATTGACTTGAATAGACACACCATGTCATTCTTCTCAGATTGAATTCATTCAATCTAAATTAAAGATTAGAATGTTATTTTATTCATGACATTTGTTAATTATGTTCAGTGTTCTAGGCATATAAAATACTGGATTTTTTTAAAAAGTAGTAATTATATTTAAAGGTTAAGACAAATGTGAATTCAGTCTGGAGGAGATCAACTTCTATAGGTAATTCTATCATTTTATTATGTTTCTGTCATTTTGGGAAACCTGAATGAATTGCTTTGTTTCTTTAAAAGGAAAAATTTAGCAAAAATAAGATCATTGTGATATCCGCATAATTAAAATGTCTTGCTGCTTTAAAAGAGTAAGATGCTGTTCTGAATAGTACATGTTTTCCCTGTTGATTGATCGAATGATTTATCTGATGCCATTGGACTTACTCTCTGTTTCCTGCTTCTAGAACTCTTGATGAGGATACCTTCCTAGAAAAGGGACTGCATGGTCTTTGTCAAAGTATTTGAGTTGCTATGTTTCCCCAGTGGAGTCTCCTACAGCTTTAAAAAGCTTCAGAATTTTTTTATTCTGATGGACTAAATTTATTGTGATATTATTGAAATAGACTTGTAGCTATCAACCAAAATAGAGAACTAATCTACTCTAAGTTCTTTATTTTGAATTTGAAGAAATATTTTTCCTTTTTATAAATCTAATTCATTTTGTGAACATTAATATGCAATTTTGTATTTTTGAACATTTGAAAAAGTTATGGTAGTTTGATTTATGTGTTAGAATGTACCCATTTTGTTCCTAACTAGGCCAAATAAAGTTGTGTACCCATTTCTAGGAAAAAAAATCTCCAAAGAATTTCATTAATAGTTACTTAGCCCAGGTACAGAATGACTAAGAGGTACTTAAGTAAGTAAATTATTTGGTTTATTAGTGGTGGGGGTTAAACGTAAAAAAAAATAAAGCCTTTTTTTCTGATTATCAAAGTAATATTACAAAGCATGAATGCCAAAGAAATTATGAGTAATCCTACCACCTAGAGAAAACTGAGTAGTATTTTGATGTATTTCTTTACAGTTCCTCTGTGCATTTTTGTTTGAATCTTTACTATATGCTGAGTAAGGTCTGGAACACATGGTCTTTACCTGTAATGAGTATTATGACAGTCCAGAAGGAAGGACAGAGATGCGTGAACAGATAACTTCAGTTTAATAAGATGGGTGCTGAGCTAGAAACAGGCAAAAAAAGAGTTCAGAGAATTCCCAGACAATGTGAAATCTGAGATTATTTGTGAATTTCCTGTTTATTAAATTTTGTCTTATTTAGATTGACAGTATAAGCATTTTATACTTTTAGATCTTCATTATTTTAATGGCCAAAATTCTGTTCTCTTCTCCCTTCTGGGTTTATTTGTAATAGTTCCTTATTAGGAATAATGCTTAAGGAACATTCTATAGCCCCACTCCCTCAAATGTTGGATTCTTTTTTTTCCTTACTCTTAGCTATATTGAGGTATAATTAACAAATAAAATTGTAATGTATTAAAGTGTAAATGTGATGATTTGATATATGTATACATTGTGAAAGTGTTCTCATTAGAGTTAACACATCCATCACCTCACATATTTACTTTTTTTTCAGTTGAGAATATAAGTTTTATTCACTTAGCAAATTTCAAATATACAAAACTGTTGTTGACTATAGTCATCATATTCTAGATTAGATTCTCAGACTTAGCTTATAATTGAAAGTTTGCACCCTATGAGCCACTCCCCATCTCTCAGATTCTGACAAACACTATTTCTACTCTCTATGAGTTTGATGCTTGTTTAATTCCACATATGTTATACCATGCACTATTTGTCTTTCACTTAGCGTAACCATATTGTTGCAAATGGCGGGATTTCCTTCTATTTTATGGCTGAGTAATATTGTTGTACATATATGTATCTGTATATCACATCTTTATCCATTCATCTGTCAGTGGATACTTAGGTTGTTTTCATACCTTGGCTGTTGTGAATAATGCTTCAGTGAACATGGGAATTCTGATATTTTTTCAAGACAGCAGTTTTCTTTGGAATATATACCCAGAAATGGGATTGTTGGATCATGTGATAGTTCCATTTTTAGTTTCTTAAGGGACCTATCTACTGTTTTCAACAGTCGCTTTACCAGTTTATAATCCCACCAGGAGTGTACAAGGGTTCCCTTTTCTTAACATCCTTACCAGCGTTTGTTAATTGCTTATCTTTTTGATAACAGACATCTTAACATGTATGAGGTGATACCTATATGTGCCTTTGTATTTCGCTGATGAGTAGTGATGTGTAAAATACCTTTTCATGTTCCTGTTGGCCATTTGTATGTCTTCTTTGGAAAAATGTCTGTTCAGGTCCTTTGGCCATTGTATAGTTGGGTTGGTTTTTGCTATTGAATTGTATGAGTTCCTTGTATATTTTGGATATTAACCCCTTATTAAATATATATAGTTTACAGATATTTTCCCACATTCTATATATACATAGAGAGAAAGAGAGAGACAGAGAGAGACAGAGAAATTATTTTCTTTGCTGTGCAAAAGCTTTTTTAGTTTGATATAGTCCCATTTGTTTATTTTTGTTTTTGAAGTCAAAATCCAAAAAAATCATTGCAATGTTGAGGAGCACACCCCTATGTTTTCTTCTAGGAGTTTTCTGGTTTCATGTCTTATGTTCAAATCTTTAATCCATTTTGAGTTGACTTTTGTGTATGGTGTAAGATAGGGGTCCAATTTCACTGTTTTACATGTGGCTGTCCAGTTTTCCCAACACCATTTGTTAAAGAGACCGTCGTTCCTCCATTGTGTATTCTTGGCTCCCTTATAGTACATTGATTCACCGTGGGTTTATTTCAGGGCTCTCTGTTCTTTTCCATTGATCTGTGTGTCTGTTTTTATGACAGTACTATACTATTCTGATTACTGTAGCTTTGTAGTATAGTTTGAAATTAGGACGTTTGATGCCCCTAGCTTTGTTCTTCTTTCTCAGGATTGCTTTGACTATTCAAGATCTTTTGTGACTCTCTACAAATTTTAGGATTGTTTTTTCTATTTCTGTGAAAAATGCCATTGGAATTTTGATGGGGATTGCCTTGAATCTATAGATTGCTTTGGGTAATATAGACATTTTAATAAGATTCTTTCAATTTGTGAGCATGAAATATCTTTCCACAAAAAAATCTTTTCACTTTCCACAAAAAAGTATTCTTTTTGATGCAGTTGTAAGTGGGATTGTTTTCTTAATCTCTCTTTCCAATAGTTTGTTGTTAGTATATAGAAACACAACTGATAACTATATATTGATTTTTGTATCCTGCAACTTTACTGAATTTGGAGATTAGTTCTAACAGTTTTTTGGGGGGAGGGTGGTTTTCCATGTGTAATATATACAAATAGAGACAAATTTACTTCTTCCTTTCCAATTTGGATGCCTTTTAGGGTTTTCTATATATAATGTCATTTGCAGTTTTACTTCTTCCTTTCGAATTAGCATGCCTTTTATTTATTTTTCCTGCCTAATTGCTCTGTCTAGGACTTCCAGTACTATGTTAAGTAAAAGTGGTGAAAGTAGGTATCTTGTCTGGTTCCTGACCTTAGAGGATAAAGCTTTCATCTTTTCACTGTTGAGTATGATGTTAACTGTGGGCTTGTCACATATGGCCTTTATTGTGTTGAGGTATGTTCCCTTTTTACCCAGTTTATTGAGAGTTTTATCAGGAAAGGATGTTGAATTTTGTCAAAATCTTTCTGTGCATCTGTTGAGTTCATATGCTTTCTATGATTTATTTTGTTAATATGGTGTATCACATTTATTGATTTGTATATGTTGAACCATTCCTGCATCCCTGGAATAAATTCCATTTGATCATGGTGTATGATCCTTTTAATGTGCTATTGAACTAGGTTTGCTAGTATTTTCTTGAGGATTTTTGTATCTATGTTATTAGGGATGTTGACCTATAATTTTCTTGTAATGTCTTTATCTGGCTTCAGTATAGAGTAATGATGGCTTCTTGAAAATAATTTGGAATTGTTCTCTCCCTTTCTGTTTTTTGGAGGAGTTTAAGAAGTATTGATATTAATTCTTTAAATGTTTGTAGGATTCCAGTGAAGCCATCTGGTCCTGGACATATCATTTTTGAAATGCTTTTGATGACTCATTCAGTGTCCTCACTAGTGATTGGTCTGTTCAGATTTTGTTTTATCTTCATGATTCAGTGTTGGTAGTTGTATATTTCTAGGACTTTATTCATTTCTTTTAGATTATCCAATTCGTTGATATATAATTGTTCATAGCACTTTCTTATGATCATTTGTATTTCTGGATGATCAGATGTAATGTTTCCTTTTTCATTTCTGATTTTGTTTGAGACTTTTTCTAGTCAGGCTTGTCAGTTTCTTTTATCTTTTCAAAATAGCTTTTAGTTTCATTGATCTTTTTAATTGCCTTTTTAGTCTTTATTTCATTATTTTCACTTTGATTCTTATTGTTTCCTTCCTTCTACTACCTTTGGGGTTAGTTTGTTCTTTGTTCTTTTTCTGGTTCCTTAAGTTATAAAGTTAAATTGTTTGAGTTTTCTTTTTCTTAATGTTGGCATTTATAACTGTAAACTTTCTTCTGAGACCTGCTTTTGCAGTTTTGATATGTTGTTTTTCCATCATTTGTCTCAATATATTTTTATGATTTTCTTTTTCATTTCTTCTTTGACTTACTGGTGGTTTAAGAGCATGTTGTTTAATCACTACATATTGTGAATTTTCTGTTTTCTTCTTTTAATTGATTTATTTCATACCATTGTGGTTGGAAAAGATGCTTGATATAGTGCAAATCTTAAATGTAGTTAAGACTTGTTTTGTTAAGACTTGCATAACACATGGTCTATTCTGGAGAATGTTCCATGTACACTTGAGAAAAAATGTATATTTATATTCTCTTTTTCTATATATATTCATAGAAAGAGATTTATTCTAAGAAATTAGTTAATGTGATTATGTGGACTGGCAGGACTCAAGATCTGCAGAGTGAGTCAGCAAGCTGGAGACCTAGGAGAATCAATGGTTTAGTTCCAAATCAAGTTTGAAGCCTGAGAACAAGGCTTGCTGACGATGTAGTTTCATTCTGAAGGCCGACAGACCTGAGGCCCAGGAAGAGCTAACGTTTCAATTCCAATCCACAGGCAGGGAAAGGCCAGTGTTGTTTTGAAGTCCATCGGGCAGGAAGAATTACGTTTGTTGGGAAAGGGTCATCCTTTTTATTCTGTTCAGACCTTCAACTGGTTTGATAAGGCCCATTCACATATGGAGAGCAATCTGCTTTACTCAGTCTACCAATCAAAACATTAATCTCATCTAAAAATAATCTCACAGAAACATCCAGAATAATGTATTGCCCAATATCTGACTACTCTATGGTCTGGTCATGTTGACACATAAAATTAACTATCATACGGATGATGCACGTTTGATGTTGTCCAAGAGTTTTAAACCATACAGAAAAAACAGACCATTTTATTCTAGAAAGAAATTCAAAAAAGTTGTTGGTGTTTGTATTCCTCAGAAAACAGTAATCGTTCTAGGTTTTCACATTCAGAGCAGCATGGCTTACTGATATGTGCTCTAGGATGAGCTAGTATTTCTTTTGAATGAAGAAATTGAGTTAATGTGCTGGCTGGAGTTACTCATTTTGAATCAGATGATTTTTAGAGATGTATTTCCAATTAGAATAACTTTTTACTCTAAATCAGGGACTTGCAAACTATGGCCCATAGATCAAAACTAGCCTGTCACCCATTTTTGTAAATAAAGTTTTATTGCAACACAACCATGACCATTCTGTTGTCTATAGCTGTGACAGAGTTGGATAGTTTTGATAGAGATCAAATGGCTTGCAAAGGTGAAAATATTTACTGTCTGGCTTTTTACAGAAAAAGTTTTGTTGAGCCATTCTTCCTGGTAATAGTTAATGATTTAAGACTAATTATTGAAAATTTTCCTAGTTTCTGATAGTAACATCATATCATTATCAGTGGGTCTCCATTCTTCCCTCCCTTCCTTCCTTCCTTCCTTCCCCCTGCCCCATTACTTGTGTGTGTGCAGGGAGGGGAGGGTGGATTATATCCTTCTAATCTACATGGTTTTCTTGGGCCAATAAATGAGGTGGAGGTGTTGTGGGCTAAAATGTAGTACTACTTTATACTGCTCAAAATAGTTATGTCTAAAAACAAGGGTTTTTACTTTATTTCAGTGGTTTTGTGCAGCTTTTGTGAAAGTATTACTAGGAGTCTGTTGAATTTACATGTCTTGGTTTATAGCTGGATCCTTTTAGAATCAAATGTTGATGTAATGTGCAAATCAGTATGAATAATTTTCAGTTCCCCCCTTAAGATGATAGTGTATAATTATCATCATCATCATCACTGGAGATAGAGTAAATGTTTCTGTAATATATTTGTTCCTTTAGTAAAACATTGTAATCAAAGTTAACATTTAGGTGTGGAACTCCCTGAAAGCTCCTTTTTCTGTATATGTAAATGTACAATGTCTCCTCCAACATGGAATCATACTATGTCTACAATCATATAAATGCTTTTATGTCACACCTACTTAATATTTTGGATGTCATTACATGTTAAAAAATAGGTCAGTAAAATTATTTTCAGAACTTAAATGTTATCAACTAACTTACAGATATGTATTTTGTCTCTAGGCATTTATTTTATTATTTGAAGAAGTACTGTCCTTGTGCTTACATATTTTTATGCTTCTCTGATTATTTCTTTATGAAAATTCCTAGTAGAAGGTCTAACATTGAAATTTAAATACCTGTCCCAGATGCCCTAATTTAGGAAGGTTTTTTCAATCTGTATACCATAAAAGCATATGAACATTCTCTGTACTTTATTTGACATCAGTTTTTCAAGTATTTGCCAATGAAATTTAAAGTTACAGATAATATTAGAGATAATTAAAAATCAAAAAATAAAAATCTTTCTTTTCTTTTTTATTTCTCTCATTATTAGTAAGATTGGACATCTTTTCACATCTTTGTCATTTCCATGTACTCCTAGCCTATTTATGTTGAGTATCCCTAAAAAAATACTTCTCCAACTAATAGGTTTGCACTTGGGAGAGAAAATAGTGGGCTGGTTGCCCTTTTTGATAATGGTTTAGACAGGACTTTGATTCATTTAAATGGAGCATTACCTGAATTGCTGATAGAAGAAAATATCTTTGGTGTAGATTATAGACAAATCAGAGTTAGAGCAGATCTGGTGACAGATTGCCTCAACTAGTGCTTTAATGTGTGAGTGTTTAATCAGATGAATTTAGCTAAGTCTCATTCTGAGATAGGTCTAGAATCTACAAAGTTTCGAGTGGTTGTTCTAGACTTCAAAGCTTGTAGAAATGTTTCTTTGGCCACTGATGTTTAATCTTGAGTTAATTTAAATGTGTGTGGTTTTTTAAGGGTGCTTGTATATTTCATACATCTATAAAACCCAAACAAATTTCATTTATAAATTATATATAAATAAAAATTAAAAATAATAATGTGGCATAATGTTACATTGAAATTTTAATGTTGGAATTAATATAGTAGAAAATAGTTTCAGGTCTTGTTAATAATAGCTTTATGATTGATCTATATATTTGATATAATATAGAGAATGACTATTCCTATAAGTGTAGTAAAAATGATGTAATTAATTTTGTGGACATGTTTGTCATTTTGTGATTCTTATGCTTATTAAACTGTGAGAAAGCACTCCTTGCATGCCAATTTCAATAGTGTAAACATGTTTTGTTTCACATCATGATGATAAATGCCCAAATGGGAGTATTATAACTATGTGATAATAACTCTGCTCTAAGGTAGCTTTTCAGATCATTTTTCAGATCATAATACACTTACTAATTTTTAAGGCTATAATGGAAATGAAAGCTCAGAATTCTTGTACATAACTTGTTAACTTCTACAAATCAGTCTACAGGCTTCAGTGTGTTAACTGTTAATAAAGACATATGCTTCTATAGCTTTTACATAAAATTCAACAGATTTAAAAATTATTACTCTTTTGAGTGGGAGGGTATAGCTCAAGTAGTAGAGCATACGCTTAGCATACACAAGGTTCTGGGTTCAATCCCCAGTATTTTCTCCAAAAATAAATATAAATAAATAAACTTAGTTACTTCCCCCCACCAAAAAACTGCTCTTTCAAATTACCATAAAAATTTCTCAGTGCTTAGCCTTTATTTCTGTATCTAGGTTTTATGAACTAGTAATAGGTAGTTCACAAACTGGCACTGGTCCATGGGTATATTTTGAGTGGCACTGTAGTAGACAGTAAATGAATGAAGTGAGTAAAAAGGTAAAATGATGATTAATCAGAATTAAATAAAAATGAACAAGATAAGTAAAAATAAAGATTGAGAGAATATTGAAAACTGATAAACTAGCTGAACCATAAAGATTTAATGTAACTCAAAAGGGAAAATTGAGCAAAGAGCCAGGAAGATGCTCTGGTGTTAAACTTCTATTGAAAGATAACTAAAGAAATAAAATCAATTGAAATAATGCAAAATAATTTTCAATTTTAAGTGGTTACGATATAGTAGAAAAAAGTAGATTTTTGACCTTCCACGACGAGCACATTCTGCTTATATTGTCACGTGATGTGATTCAGTTAGATTTTCCCTGAGTCCCAGTTCTCAGCTAATGCCTGTGTATGGGAACACAGATGCTTACCTACCAAATATTACAGAGCAGAGTGCTGACATTACCAGATAGATTGATGATAGATTTGACATTTTAAATACGAGAGTAATTAGTGTTTGAAAGGTCAGTGTCTATAAGCAGAAATTGGAGTCCTTCAGCCAGGAGGACACTGCTAAATCAGCACCGAATTTGTATATGTGTGATAAGTAAGTTTATTTGGTGAATCTTAGACATCATTGATCTATTTAAATCATTTTTGGCAGAAAATAACCTTTTGTACCTTATGTGTATTTTTTAAAAGGTCAAAAGATGTCTTCTAACTACTCATAGAGATTATAAATTTGTTAACTTTTGCATATTTTCCTTTGTAGGCCCAGATTGTTCTTCATCAGCATGGTTACCTGGTAATGAATCATCGTGGCAGGCCACAACTGTTCCATCTAACCAGCGAAATAACCATATCAGGAGACATAGTATAGCTTCCGACAGTGGTGACACTGGCATTGGAACTTCCTGTTCTGACAGTGTGGAAGGTGAGCAAAATTCTTATTGGTTAGTAATGAATCTTTGTAGAATGATTGTGACTGAGAGAATTCAAGGGATATGTTTCATTATTTATTCCGAACTGAAAAATTATGAAGTAGGTGTTTGAATATTTAATAATGTTCTGTGTTATATATCAAATGAAATTGTTCCTCTGATCGTATTAGTTTTCCTTTTATTTATTTTCAAGTGAACTTTTTATTTTGAAATAATTATAGCTTTACATGTGATTTAAAGAAATAATACAGAGGTTCTATGTACCTTTTGTCCCCACCCCTGCACTTAGTATCTTGTGAAACTGCACTACAGTATCATAACCAGGATATTGGCACTGATACAGTCAAAATACAGAACATTCCTATCACCAGAGTATACCTCATTCTGCTCACACCCATTCTTCCTACCCCTCTTAACTCTTGGAAACCACTAATCTATTCTCCATGTCTGTAATTTTGTCATTTCCAGAATGGCATGTAAATGAAATCATACAGTACATAACCCGTTGGAATTGGCTTTTTTCTCTGGAGATTCACCCAGGTTGTTGCATGTATCAATAGTTCATTCTTTTTGATTGCTGAGTAGTAGTCAGCAATGGTGGCATTGGGTAGACCATGTTTTGGCTTAATCATTCACCCACTCAAAGACATCTATCTGGATTGTTTCCAGTTTTTGGCTATTAGAAATGAAGCTGCTATAAATGTTCATGTACAGGTTTTGGTGTGAACATGGCTTCATTTTTCTGTGGTAAATGTTCAGGAGCTTAATTACTGGTCATATGGCAGTTGCATGTTTAGTTTTTAAAGAAACTGTCACACCATTTTCCAGAGTGACTATTCCATTTCCATCATGGATCAGTATGAGAGATCCACTTTGCTCCCTACCACTAGCCCCTGGTGGTTTTTAAATTTTAGCCTTTTTGATAGGATGCAATGGTATTTCATTGTGGTTTTAATTCTCATTTTCTTAAAGATTGATAAAGTTGAATGTTTTTTCACAAGCTTGTTTGCCTTCTGTCTATTCTCTTCCTTGAACTGTTTTTCATGTCTTTGGCCATGTTCTGATTGGATTATTTCCTTTTTTTACTATCGAGTTTTAAGAGTTCTTTTTATGTTTTAGATACTAATCCTTTGTTGGTGATGTGGTTTGCAAATATTTCCTTCCACTCTAGCTGTCTATTCATCCTCTAACAGTGTCTTTTGTAGAGCAAAAGTTTTTAAGTTTGTAAGTCCAGAGTATCAGTTTTTGCCTATATGGATTGTGATTTGGGTCAAGGCTGAGAACTCTTTGCCTAGTTCTAGATCTTGAAGAGTTCTCTCTCTCTCGCTCTTTTTTTTGTTTGTTTGTTTTTGAAAGTTTTTTTTTTTTTCAATCATTTGATATTTTCCATTTAAGTCCTTGATCCATTTTGAGTTAATTTTTTATAACATGTGTACGTTTGGGTGTCCCTAAGACCACTCCTAGGCTCAATTATTTGCTAGAAGCAATCACTGAACTCAGAAAAACTATTATACTAAAGGTTATGACTTTTTACAGTAAAAGGATACAAATTTAAATTAGCAGTAGAAAAAGAAGCAAAGGGCAGGGTCCAGGAGATACCAGGTCCAAACTTACAGTTGTCCTGTCCCAGTGGACTTGTATGGTTAATTCTCTTGGCAGTGATGTGTTGATAGCACATACAGAGTATTGCTCAAGCCCTTACCACCTCACCAGGCCATCCAAGCCTTAGTGTCCAGGATTTTAACTGTGGGTGGGTTATGTTGTTATGGTCAACTGCCTGTACAGATGATCTTAGGCTCTAGTCCTTGAGAAGTTAAGCTGATATCACATGATTCAAGGCTCCCACCATGAATCCCATTTTTAGTGTAGACTGTATGGAGTTATCCAAGGTCCCCAGGTAAACAGAGACACTCTTACTAGGCAGAATATTTCAGGGTTTTAGAGGTTACATCTCTGGAGCCAGACAAGGGCCAAACCTTTCATGGAATGGGCAGAGTGTGGAAATCCCAGACATTCTGAGTTGATACTTTCTGCACAGCGTGAGATTTAGATTAAGGTTCATTTTCTTTACCTAATAAATCTCGAAACCAGAATAATTCCTGCTTTATTATTGTTTAAAATTGTTTTAGCTATTCTGGTTGCTTTGCTTTTCTATGTAAGTTTTAGAATAATTTTGTCTATATCAACAAAAAATCTTGCTGGGCATGTAATAGGAATTGTATTGTCCATATATCAGTTTGGGGAGAATTGCCATTTTTACTCTGTTGAGTCTTGTAACTCATTTACATGGTGTGTTTCTCAATTTATTTAGATCTTAAGTTCATTCACCGGTGTTGTATAGTTTTCAGCATACATGTCCAGAACGTGTTTTGTTAAATTTGGAGCTAAGTATTTTATTCTGGGGGCAGTGATTGTAAATGGCATTTTATTTTCCAGTTTTGTTATAGTATGTTAATTGTATTTTGTGACACTGCTGAACTCACTCTTTGGTTCTAGGAGGGTTTTGGTTTTTGTTTTTGTTTCTGGTTTTTTTTTTTTTTTTTTGGTATATTTCTTGGGATTTTTCTCTGTAGACAATCATGTCATGTTTTTCCTTTTGATCTCTATGCCTCTTATTTCTTTTTCACTTATTTCAGTGGCTGTAACTCCCAACAGTGTTGAACATGAGTAGTAGGAGTGGACATCCTTGTCTTTTTCCTGATATTACAGATAAAGTATTCAGTCTTTCACTGTTAAGTAGCTGTATAACAGCTATTAACTATAGGTTTTTTGTAGATGTCATTTATCAATTTGAAGAAGTCCTCCTCTAGTCTTACTTCGCTGAGAGGTTTTTTTTTTTTTTTTTTAGTAATGAAAGGTTTTGGATTTTGCAAATGCTTTTTCTGCATCAATTGACATGTGATATTTTTCTTTAGCTTGATACGGTGGTGAATTACATTGCTTGATTTTTCAAATATTGAGCCAGCTTTCCATTCTTAGAATAAACTCCATTTGGTCATGTTGTATAGTTTTTAAATATATTGCTGAATTTTCCTTGTTAATATTTTGTTAAGAAATTTTTTCATGTATTCATAAAGGATATTGGGCTATAGTTTTCTTTTTTGGAGTACTTTCTTGTTTTGACATGAGGATGATACTAGCTTTATAAAATGAACTGGGAAGTGTTCCCTCCTACTTTATGGAAGAGATTGTGTAGAGTGGTGTTCTTTAAATGTTTGGTAGAATTCTTCAGTGAAACTGGGCCTAGAAATTTGTTTTTTTATAGTTTTAAAATCATGAATTAAATTTTCTTAATAGTCATGGGATTATTCAAATTACCTTTCATGTTGGATGAGTTGTGGTAGTTTGTTTTTTTGAGGAAGTGGTCCATTTTGTCTGAGTTGTCAAATCTATGTGTGGAGTTGTTCATAGCATTCCTTTGTTATCCCTTTGATGTCTGCAGTCTCTAGTGGTATCATCTCTTCCATTTCTGGTATTGATAATTTGTGTCATCTTCCCTTTTTCTTTCAGTCTTGGTAGCAGTCTGTCAGTTTTATCGATCTTTTCAAAGAATCGGCTCTTTGTTTCATTAATTTTCTCTTTGGTTTTCTGTGTTCAATTTTAGTGGTTCCTGCTTTTTATTACTTCCTTATTTCTGCTTTGGGTTTGTTTTACTTTTTCTCTAAGTTCTTAAGGTGGGAATTTAAATTACTGATTTGGAACTTTTCTCTTAAGATGTATGCATTTAGTGCTATAAATTTCTGTCTCCTCACTGCCAGGTGGAGTTAGAAGTCCACGTTCCCCATCTGACCTCTGTTGATACTCTAGAAGTTTGGAGGGAAGTGCCTTGTCGGGGTGACAAGTCAGGTTTTCCAAGTAATCACCATGATATCACTGGTGGCCTCATTACTGCTGGGTGCTGTTCAGACTTTCTTTTAGGCCTCCTCTGACATAACGTGTGTGTGTGTGTGTGTGTGATGGGAAGGAGAGTGGGGGCTCCATACTGCTGGACAGTGATGAAAGTCCTGTCTCCCTTCTTTGGTACTCCCCTGGTGGGGCTATTGGAATAAATTGTTACAGCTTGGCAAGATTGGAAGTCTAGGCTCCCCACTTGGCTTTTGTTGGTGTGGGTGGAAGTGGGGCTGCAGTTTTTTCCTTTGGTGTTTGCCTGAAGAAGCATGGTTACTGTGTAAAAATTTTCTGTCTTGTTAGGTTTCCTCTTTCTTGGTCTGTTGGCTAGGGAGAATAGGCTTTTGTTGGGACTTTTTTTGGACTGTGATTCTTTGATTCTTCTGGATTGCTGGCTTTTTCAGCTTCAAGTCTGGAAGATACGAGGCCAAAAGAAAACCCAGGAAGTTACCGCTGTCTTATTCCTTTGGTCCTAATGTGACTAGCTGGTCTTCCTTCTCTCTGACTTGGAGTCATATGTTTATTTTATGTATAATGTCCAGGGCTTTTAGTTACACTTAGTGGTAAGTATAGGGAAAAGTATTTTTTCCCCCATCTTTTTACTGTAGTTTTTATGACTTAATAAAAATCTTATTTAACTCTCACTACCTGTCATAACTTTGCTAGCAGTTGCATAGAATATTTACTTCATTATGGTCTTGCATCTAATATCAGTTGATTAACTGAAACATACAACTCAAGGAAAGGAAGGAAATACATACAAGGTGGTGAAGGGGAGGTAAATAGGAATGTGAATTACAGAAAAGATCCATTAATTACATGACAAGTACTCTTGTTAAATTGAAAGGTGAAAATCATTAAAAATATAGTGCTTTTGTTTTTTTTAACTTTCTTTTTTGGGGGAGTAATTAGATTGATTGATTGATTGATTGATTGATTTAATGGAGGTGCTGGGGCTTGAACCCAGGACCTTGTGCACACTAAGCATGCAGTCTGCCACTGAGCTGTACGCTTCCCCTGTAACTTTCTTTTTTATCTTTCCTATATTTGAGATTTTATATCCTGTTTCCACAGCCTTATTTAGTTTGTGAATGAATACTCCTAAAATTGTTGATTTTATTGTGAATTTATTCAAATATTATTCATACTTGGACCCTTGGGATAAAGTTGACAGGCTATATTGATAGTTGTATGATAGAGTTTTCTACTTAATTGATCTAAAATACAGCATTTTAGTATAGTATTCTATGTGTATTATTATTGAAGTTGATTTCAAAATCTTAAGAAAAAGTTGATACACTAAAGAATTAGATTTCAGGAAGGAAATAGAAACCAAATCAAACAGATTTAGTTTTCTCTAAATATAAAAATTTATTATCTTTTTTTAAAAAATTGCTTTTAAGAACATTACTTTCAGGAAGAGGCTGATGATATTCCTCAGTCTTTGTCATAGTGTTAAAATTAGATAGGTCTTTAGAGATAATGTAATTAATTAGACCATTATATAAATGAGTAAGCTGGTTCCAAAAGATGAAATGACTACTCTTATTAGTATGGTGGTTAGGAGCTTAAGCTTTGGTTAAATCTCTTATCACTTAATTATCTGTGCAATCTTGAAAAAATTTCTCATTTCTTTGAGCCTCAGTTTTTTTCATCTCTATATTAGAGATAATAACTTTTAAAAAAAATCTTATGAAGATTTAGTGATATGACTTTTAAATTGCTTAGTGCAGTTGCTTTGTATTGTCATCATTGCTTTAAAAATGATTCTTATTCTCCTTCCTTGCACTCTTTTTTCATGTCTCTTTCTTCAAATTTCTTCTCCCTAGGAAGACTCCCTAGTTGACTTACCTAGAACAGTGACCCTTTGTTGCCATGCTCACAGCTTTATACCTATAACTCTGCTTTACTTTGGGTTTGTTTATTGTTTGTATCATAGAATAGGGACTGGAATGTACTGGGTGCTCAATTTTGTTCAAGGAAACAATGCATATTTAGACTTTTGGATAACATTCCTGTTTAGCCTGCTTTTGTACTTGATATTTCCGAGGTTAGAGCCTCTTTGATGTTCCCCCAGAGAGGTGGACGCCCTGTGCTGCATTCCCAAGACTTGTATTTTTTTCAATAATTAACACTTTTCATTTTCCAGCTTCTGGAATTTTGTTGTGATCTCTTGTTGCTGATCGTCCTGTGTTGTTCGTTGCCACGAGTTTTCACCTTAATACTTTTCTGTTATTTCAGTGGGTTTTGTGAGGGAGAGAATATAACTTTGTGAACTCAGGCAGTGATCTTAAAACTGGATATTCTGTCATATAAATATAAATGAAAAAAATGAAGAGAAAAAGAACTGAAAAATGACTAAAAGTTTTCCTTAATGTCAACTATTCTATATATTTCTTCTACTTCCCCCACTGATTTAAAAAAAGGTAATAAATGCACATTTTAAAAAGCATGATGATGAGCATAATTTTTAAAAGTAAATTTGTATTTCAAATATTATTAAATTTATAGTCTTTGAAAAAATCGAATCCATCCATATAGAATTAAATATATATATATAAATCCCTTTATTTCCTCTCTTCCAACCCTTGCTTTTTCAGAGGTCACAAATGTTATTAGTGTGTTACATGTTCTTTCAGATCTTTTGCTCTTATTCACACACGCACAGGTTTTAAAATAAAACTGAATCACCCCTTTAACACAACATTGTAAACCAGCTATACTTCAGAAAAGAAAATAATAGTAACAAAAAAAAAAGAAATTAAAAAAAAAAGCTAAAACAAAACAAAAAAACTGCTTGATCATCCCATATATGCTTTGTAATTGGCTTTTCCTTCTTTTTTTTAAACTTGCTGTGTTGGATTTCTTTAAAAAATTTTTTTCGTTGTAATGTGAGTCACATGACCTAATCCACATCAACTGAGGCTTCTAGAATTACTCTGTTCTCCAAGGAGATGGAGCCATTGAGATAAGCCTAGGACTGGGTTTGACCTCCTGGAATTTAAGAGTAAAGCAGGCTTTTATGGAGGCCTCCTTTTTGATGTTTGGAAGCAACACAGGAGTGAAAGTCCTCCTGCCAATTTACAAGTGAACCAAACAATAAATCAGAGAATAAAATAAGCCTACTGTTTCTGTTAGGTATGTAACATTTCTCTAGCACACATATCAGCCTAAGTGCTTTTTAAAAATACATGCTTATTTGGAAACTTAGTACATAATACTATGATAGCATTTCAAAGTAGCAAAGAAAGATTAAGCCTGAAAAAAGTGGTATTAGATCCTGACCTCAAACTATAAGAAAACTAAATTTGAAATGGAGTAAAGAACTAATGATTTCTTTTTAAAATCATAAAAATACTAGGAAATAGGAGATCTATTTTATATTTTTACATTAGAAATATTGTTCTTAAGCCATAAAACACAGATTTGGTTTAAAAAAATTCAAAATGTTTGAATATTGATAAAAATATTAAATAAATATAATGGAGACATACTAGGAATAAATATTTATAATAAAATTATTAACAAGGAAATAATATCCATATTACTTAAAGAGCTCTTATAAATAAGGCTAATGCCCCAAAATATTTATCTAAAAAATTTGAAAGATTTCATAATATAAAAATTTCATAGATAAAGGATAGAAATAAACAATTCATGTAAAAAGTACAAAAGGCCAATAAACATCAAAAAGATAAGCTCAGTCATAGTGAAGTGAAAGTCTAGACAATGAGATGCTTCTTTTCACCAACGAAATTATCCCATTTTCCCAAAAAATAGACTGTAATATCTAGGATATGAGCAAAGATGGGAAAAGTAGTAATCTAATAACTAGTACATACCGGCAGCCTTTACGGGGGCAGTTTGGCAATGATTATACAGCTGTTAGTGTGTTCTAGGCACTTATGCATGTTAACTCACAACAACCCTCTTATAGGGAAACTTAGACACTTAGACATTAAATTACTTACCTATGAATAATGAATGTAATCCTTGATTCAGCACACACACAGATGAACAAAGATAATATGTACAAGAATATTCACTGTAACACTGTTTAGTGAAAAATTAGAAACGACTTCAAGTGTCTATCAGTAGGAAAATGGTTAAATATTTCATTGTGTATTCAGTTAAAGTAATTAGTAGCTGCATATGTACCAACCTAGAAAGATATTCAAGTGAATTTTCAACTTCTGATAACAAATTGAACATAGCCCTCTAATTTTGTTCTGAAATCCCACTGAAAGGAAAAAAAAAAAACTTAAAAAAAAAACAAACCCAAAAGCAACCCTATGATGATGGGGGTCAGGAGTGGGGAGGCGGGTAGAAAACACAGTAAAATTCTGGGAGCTGTAAGTCAGAACAATACCTAAGAAATTTTCTTGGAGGATCCCTAGAGCTAAATCCTAAGCCAGCAACAGAGGAATTCAGGAACAAGCTGTAAATTTATATTATTAAAAATCCTCAAAAATGCTCAGGAACTGGTGGTACAAGACTTAAGATTGGCTAGATTTATTCACTGGATAGTAACAGTTTTTCCCCTTTCTGTTCTTTGGATAGAAGTCGGAGGGGAAGGGTTAAACTCCACCGCCTGGAAGAGGAAGTATCTTAATTTAATATTTGGAGTTATTCTTTAAGGTATATTTGTGCTTTATCTCCTATTTATCTATCTATTCAGTTATTATTATCAATATGGGCCCATGTATATACATATTTTTAAATTAAATTTCAGAATTTATTAGAATTTCGCTGTTTTTTTCCAATCAATGTCCATCTGTTCCTAATTTCTATCCAGGGTACCACAATTACTTTTAGTTGTACTATCTCCTTAATCTCACAGTTTCTTACTCTTTTTTTTGTTTGTTTTTCATACCTTTAACAGTTAGTTTTGAGGAGGACTGGTTAGGCATTTTATATAATTTATATAAGTACTTTTTTGGGAAGAATACTATTTTTTGGAAGCAAGTCACTAAGTCCAACTCAAACTTAGAATGGGGGTACAGGTACAGAGTTCTGTATCTTGGAGGGGAAAATATCTACATGTATTTTTTGGAATTCTTTTATTAGGAAGACTCATGTATTTTTCTCATTTATTTATCCAATCACTGATTTATTAGTATGGGCTGTATATATTTATCTTCTGGATTATGATCCAATAATATTTATTTTGCTGCTCAAATTATTGCAGCTTTTGCCATTGGGAACTCTTTCAGGTTGACTCCTGTTGAACTTTATGCTCCACCCCCGTCCTTTTGTTTTTTGACCATTTCCTTTTTGGTACTGTAAGGTGTTCTCTGTTCATCTTACATTTTTCTCTACCCTAACCCTGGAATCAGCCATTTCTCCAAAGGGCCCTGGTTCTTTCTATTGGAGAATAGTATTTAGGAACCAAGATCTAGTCACTGGAAGTGCTTGTTACTGCTGGAGTGTCATTTCTTCTAGGTGGTCACAGAGGACAAAGCTAGGTCATGTAGGTATATATATTAACCTGTGTATACATGCATATCTCTAGTTATTTCTGTGTCTATCCATAAGTATCTGTTTTAAACTAAATGTGTTCATACTGATGTCTCTGACAAATCCAGTACAGCAGTTCATTTCAGCTTTTTTCCCGTTCTTACCTGTAATTTCCCTCTCCAACAGTGAGATACCTCGTACCATACCATCTGTTTACATATTTGTTCAGCCCCCAGTAAAGCTGGTTCATTACTGTTAAACCCATACTCCCCTATGTTAGTTTCCTTGGGCTGTCGTAACAAATTACTACAAACTGGGTGGCTTAGAACAACAAATATATTTTCTAACAGCTCTGGAGACTACAAGTTCAAAATCAAGGTTATCAACAGAGTGATGCTTTCTTTAAAGGCTCTAGGGATGAGTCTTCCTTAATTGCCTCTTCTAGCTTCTGGTAGTTACTGGCAATCCTTGGCATTCTTTGGTTTGTGGCATCATAGCTTTCATGTTTGCCTCCTTTGCATGGCCTTCTTCTCTAGGTCTCCTTTGTGTCTTCAGATATCTCTCTTTCTCTTTCTCCCTATGAGGACACTGGTCATTGGATTTAGGGCCCACCCATATCCAGTATGACCTCATCTTAACTTGATTACATCTGCAAAGACCCTGTTTGAAAATAAGATCACATTCACAAGTACCAGAGGTTAAGAGTTCTGTTTATCTGTATGGGACACACAGTTCAATCCAAAACACTATAGTAATCTCTCTAGTTAAGGTAGAAAGGCATAAAATAAATTTTGGAGGGTAATTTGAACTAAGTAGAGTTGAAAATAAAGCAGGAAACTGCCTTGAGGGTTTTTAAAAAACATGTATTATTAGCTATTTGGTCTTATCAATGAATTTTAAAAATTAACTTTTTTGAGGAGAATGATGTGGGAAAGATACAGATCTGAAAATTTATAAGTTGTAGAATGGATGCTCTTGGGTTTTCTTAGTACTATTGAAAGGCTGTTTGCTTTAATCAAATCATACTCTGTTCCTCTATTATGACTTCTCAAAAATTTACTGGAGATTCAGAGATAAATTTTTTAGCTTTTTGAAGCTTTGGCTTAGAAAATCAGTATCTTTTTATAGTCAGTTACTTCTACCTCCATAGAATATTAAGGTATTAATCTCGGTCCAGCTGAGAATTTTCCTTCTTCAGTTCAGCGTGGGAGACCTTAAAAAACAATTCCCCTTCCTCCCCCCAGACTAGGCCACACATTGTCAGGGTTGGGATGCTGCCTTTTCATGACTGGCTGAAGAACTGAAAACACCTTGTTGAGAATGTAACTATAGTGGTATCTTTTTATAATCTCTAGAAACTCTTTGATTCTGCTGTGTATTATTATGTACTTTTTATTGCTATTTTAAAAACTGCCTTTTCTCTTTATTCTTTGAACTAGTTTAAAACTGCTTCCTTTGTGTTAATAGCAAATACCACTGCTTTTCTCACTGAATAATTCAATACAAGTCCCTGTAATCTTTTACAGATGAAGAGCATGATTTTCACTTTCTCCTTGAATTAGGCTGATGTGAAGATACTGGGTTGGTTTGTTTTTTGGCTTCTGGTAGTTCTTGCCATTACCTCCAAGTTGAACTCCAACTCCTTTCCCTGCTAGTTTTTAAAATTAATACATGAAACAATGTGTGATTTTACTGGCATGTTACATAATAATATACAGAATCTTCTAATGAACATTGGAATTGTAATAATCCATTGAATTTAAGACATGATCATAATGGGTAGTGTTACTTAGAGGCTATTCTGGGTGGTTAAAGGAGTGTCACAAAATTTGAAGACAAAGGCCAGAATAGAGCAAGAGTTCTAGGAAAGGACAGTGAGTATAAGAATGGAGCATGAAAATAATGTGGAGTAGTAGGACTTTGGGAGATTGTCAATAACTAGGGACTTCTATGGGCAATGATCAGAGTTGTAGTTTGAGTGATAGTGCTGGTAATAATTTTGATTGCATTTATTATTGGCTGTCAGGAGAGGTGAAGGGTACTCCTCTTTAAAAAAAATCAGATATGTAAAAATGTTATCTGAGGGGAGGGTATAGCTCAAGTGGTAGAGCGCATGCTTAGCATGCATAAGGTCCTGGGTTCAATCCCTAGTACCTCTAAAAAATAAGTAAACCTAATCCCCCCCCCCAATTTTTTTTTTAATAATGGGAAAACATTTTAAAAATTAAAATATGATCTGAAAATAGGAGATAGTTTTAGCAGGTATAGTAAAGATTATTTATTTAGAAGAAAAGCTCGGTATGTTTGATACAACACTTGATTCCAGTTAGTGTAGTTTTCCTTCCTGAATATGTGTCTTTCTGAAGTTCTCATGATTTCTACTTCATGGGCTATTCCTTTTTACCATCTCTGTTCTTTGGTAAGTTTCCTGAATCTTCTAATTTGTAATCTTCGTTTTTCATTGTTGGATTTGCTTCATGGTGTATCTGTTTAATATAAAGGGCTCAGGGAAATAGCCATTGTGGAGGATTATTGAATATTGAAAATAGCCTTGCATTAGAACATAATAGGTTGATATTTATAATGTAATGTCAGCTTTAAAACATGCTATGTATTAGATTATTTCATATCAGTGTCTATGGGTACTTTAACATACTTGATCTTTGATTATATAAATCTTTTTGTCATCCACTAACCATAGGTCTATAAAGTGTTTGTTTTTTCTCATTTTTAAAATTAAATATATCCTTGTTAAATTCCAAACATAATAGAATAACCTAAAACATGTTTATGTCCTTTGTACTAAAGCCTCCAGCTGAAAATTACAATGGCATACAATTATATTAATTTTGAATAATATACATGAAATTTGGACATGTGTTACCAAATGTAATTTGAGTTTGTCTTAGAGTGTATCTGCAGAATATTTTAGTTAGCTGCCTTTAACTCTGTTACTAATAATATTTGTCTTGGAGGAGGGTATATATTCCTTCTTGATTTCTGAGGCTGTGGTAGGAAGTACTGCATTATTTTGGTTTGCTGTGACAATATTTACGTGAAATGTGTGAATGCATTTGAATTAAAAGACTGATATTGTAAAAACCTCAGTATACGGAGCAAATAACTGTGTGATTTACGTACAACATGGGGCTGACTATTAACAAAAATTCCTGGTTTAACTCTTACTTCAATTTACTTACTATACTTGATATAATACATACTACAGCTGTTGTAAATTACTGTCATTTCCTTTCTGGAGATATTTTGAGGTCGTTTTTGGAAAACAGTGGTATAGAGCTGTGATCCAATATGGTAGCCACCAGTAACATATGGCCATTGAGTGCTTGAACTGTACCCAGTCTAAAAGGAGATGTAAGATGTACACTGGATTTTGAATACTTTGTATAAAAAAAGTAAAATATCTTATTAATACTTTCTAATATTGATTACATAATGACATAATATTTGGGGTATAGTGGCTTAAATAAAATATTATTGTAGTTTTTCATTTTTACTTTTTTGGATGTGATTACTATAAAACTTAAAATTACAAATGTAGCTTGCATTATATTTCTATTGGACATATTGGTATTGACAGTATACTTTGTAAAGGGTTTACTTTCAAAGATTTTATGAGCTATACATTTCCCAGTGGAAACAATATTGGCTTCTTAAAATAGCTCCTGTCACCCCACTTAATATTTAATATAACAGAAATTTGTATCAATAACATTATGTCTATGATAAATTACATTTTGTTGTCAGTCTAGGGGTACTGAGAGCACACCTCTTTTTTTTTTTATCATTTTGATAAAAAAGTGATAAAACCTTCACTGCAGTGTGACTGCCTTGGTTCCTTTGGCAAAGAGAGAGTTAAGGTGGCTAAGGTGGAGTGTAAATGTTTGGGTTAGGGAAGATTTTGGATTGGAGAATTCCTGAAATTCTGAAGAGTTTTGTTGCTCAGTTAGGGGATGGGAAAAAGGAATGATGTCAGTAATTCCAGCTGAAATTCTCTCATCGGGTGTGAGGTGCAGGCCCTCAGACTTAGTTAGGAGGAAGAGGCAACACTCCCCCCGAGTCTCATAGCAGGCCAGTGGGTAACCCACGTGAAGGCGAGCAGGTAAGAGTGTGATTGCACGAGTCTTCCATAAATAAAGTGTGGTTGGAATTTGAGTTTTCAGGAAGAAAAAGCCTATCTTGCTGTAAGCTTCTGAAATTTGGCTGCTTTTTTGAAATAGTAGTATTATGCCCGTGTTATATAATTCAAATGCTTAACCTGTAATAGTAAAGTTTGAGTTCTTTTGTTTACTTTAGTAATTATTTTCTCTTTGTTTAAAAGACAATTGTGGTTAAATAGGTATACCTTTATATACTAAATGTAAATTTATTTTTGGGGTATAGATCAAAGTACATGAATAAATTTTACTTGAAGTCCATGATCCATTACTTTAAGTAAACAGTGCAGCTGTGAAGTAAGTCATCAAACTGAAAGGTACTGTGTAGTCAGACTTTCATTCCCCTACCCCACTCTCTGCCCTGTAGTATTGTTTGGTTATAACTGATATTCCAGACGATGCTCTTTGACCATTGCCAAATCCTCAAAGTACTCTGTCAATCATCTGACAAATAACTTGCATTCTTTTTTATTTTAATGTTGTGTTTTAATTCTTAAAAATTAAAAAACTTAAAATTCATACATGAGTTAGAATATATATTTATTACATAGGCTATAAATATCCTAGGAATTATAAATATGCAGTTTTATAGATGACCATTATATAAACAGAGGTATTTGTTCTTTTGTGTCTAACCTGCAGCTTTTGGAGGTTTGTTCATTTATTCACTAAATAAACATTTATTGAATGCTTACTCTGTTTCAAGAACTGCAGAATTGCAGAGAGATCAACATGGAGGAGAGCATTACATCAGAATCTCAGCCGGGAGAGGACTCTAGTACAGAAAATTATTCTAAAATTACCATTGAGTGACTTGCTTTTAGCCGTGGTATTTTAAGATTTCAAATAAATAAGAGTGTGAGATTTTTATATTTAACAAGTTGGGACACTAATTTAGCATTAGTGGCACCACTTTTTAGCTGTGGTAATTTGTTCATGGGGTGTCAGATTCCAGGGTGGGAGGAAATAGATCTGTGACATGTTACAATTGGACTACCAAATTGTAACACAAGCCACACCAGCAGGTCACCTATTTCTTCCTAGATTTTCTTTGCTGAGACCTGGAGGCCATGTAAATAGCTGCTGTTGGCACGGAATTGGTTTGAGAGGGAGCTGTTTTTGAGGTAGACCTGCACTTGTGTTGGGTATAACCTAGGTGTGGTACCAGAGGAGTACAGGACCCTGAGGCTAAAAAAGAACTTAATTTTTGTTTAGGCTTAGGACGGTAGCCTTCCACAGGTCAATCTTCCTCTCCCGAACCATATGGTGCCTGAGAGGCAGGCTCACTTACAGTTCTTCTTATCTTTTTAAATCTGAGTTCTTTAATGTAGCTTCTAATAGTCTGCTTGGTGCTAATCTTCAAGCTTATTTATATATTTTACTAAAAAAAGGTACAGATAGAGTTAAATATTTTTTCTTTGATAATTCCCAAGTGTTAATTTGTAATAGAGATAATTTTCTTATCTAATTAACCTCATTTATTTCAAATAGGAGGGACTGATAAAAATGGACTTCAATTTAATCATATCTTCATTAGTTAATTGTTTTTACTAGGAAATGATAGGACTGTTGAATAGTGTAAATTTTAAGGTCATCTTGTAAATATATCAGAAAGAAAGAAAAATCAGAAAAGTTAACACTTGGTACATTGTCTTTATTTTATGAAGAAACTAAGGCCTTCTACAAAGTAAGGACTTATTCAGTCACTTATTTATTTATGTAGCCAATATTTATTGTCCACTGTGTGTCAGGTACTGAACTAGAGGTAAAGAGTTAAACAGACATTTCCTGTGTTCATTGTATACATAAAGTCTAGTGGAGAAGACGGGCAGGAAATAATTATCATAAAACATTAGCCGTATGATAGGTGAAGTACACAGAGTCGGGGGAGATTCCTCAATCCACTGGATTAGGGTGAGGCCCCTGGCAGAAGTGATGTTTAAGCTGAGGACCAAAAAGGTGAGTAGAAACTGACAGGGTAAAACAGGGGAGGAGAGTAGTCCAGGCTGAGAGAACAGCATGATTAAGGACTGCGAGGTGAAAGAACATTCTGAGGATAATAAGAGGAGGGCAGAGTGGGATGCCAGGAGACCACTTGTGCTGCAGGTGGGAGCCAGTGGTGACTTGTTTTAGCCAGTGGTGACTTGTTTTAGGTGACTTGTTTTAGGAAAGGGGAAAGTGAGATGATTCTGGAGATATTTAGGCAATGAAAAACATACATTCTTTTATACAGTTTTATTGAGATGTAATTTATATACTGTATAATTCACCCTTTTAAAGTATATAACTCAGTGACTGTTAGTATATTTGTATATTCACAGAATTGTGTATCTATCGCTTGTGTCAATTTTAGGACATGTTCATTACCCCAAAGAGAAAACCTACTCCCCTTAGCTGTCACCCCCCAACACCCCTATGCTCCCAACCCTAGGCAACCACTAATTTTGGAGGATATCATAAAAATTTCCCAGTGTTCTGTTTTCTTTGCTTGTGTATTTTATTATAGTGATTAGGTTTTATTAGTTCATTTTGCCAAATGATTTCTTTAAAACATGCCATCTTATTATAAAATATCCTCTTCTTCTTACTCTTAGTTTTTATTCTTTATTTTTTTACAAAAAATTTCAAACATATACTAAAGTAGAAAGAAGGTAAAATGGTAAAACCACATGTATACAACACCAAACTCATACAATCATGGCAGTCTTATTTCAGGCATTTTGTGCTCACTCCTTAGGTAATATTTTTAAGCAAATCAAGACTTCCCTCTTGACCTTTTATTTATAATAATAATATTTATTGAGCATTTTCTATGTACAAGATGTCATGATAAGAGGTTTACGTGATTGTTATAGTTAATTGAAAAATTACATGTTGGGTACAAGTCTAAAGCCATTTTATAGGTGAAGTAAATGATATTTAGACTTCTCAACATGTTTCCTTGTTTTATTAAGGTTCATTTCATTGGTGAATAATCTTATGTTACTGCAGCTTCATAGCTTTGAAGATTTCAGGACTCTGGTAATGGGTGATTCCATAACATGACTTCCAGATATTACAGTGGATTATTCGGTCAGTTGACCTTAACATTAATAAAAGATATATACCATCTATTTTTGCAATATAAGGGTTATACTCGTATAAATGATTAAATTTTTTTTTATTATAGAATCCTTCTGAGATAAAATATAATAATTTTTTAAAACTTGAAAGACATTAATAACATATCTGGGGTCATACAGCTATTCCAGTGCTAGAGCCCAGATTCTTCAGATCTTAACTCCACTGCATGTTACATGTCTGTTCTTTTTTACTGAAGTCAATTTACAATGCTGTGTTAATTTCTGGTGTATAGCATAGATGTACTCCTTTTTATGTATTTTTTTCATTGTAGGCCATTACATGGTATTAAATATTGTTCCCTATGATATACAGTAGGACTTTGTTGTTTATTATATATATAGCAGTTAGTATCTACAAATCCTAAACTCTCAGTTTATCCTTCCCCACCCCTTTCCCCAAGTTTGTTTGCCCCCATAAGTTTGTTCTCTTTGTCTGTAAGTCTGTCTCTGTTTTGTAAATAAATTCATTTGCATCCTTTTTTATTTTTTAAGATTCCACATATGAGGGATATCATATGGTATTTTTCTTTCTCTTTCTGGCTTAACTTTGCTTAGTATAATAATCTCCAAGTGCATCCATGTTGCTGCAAGTGGCATTATTTTATTCTTCTTCATGGTTGAGTAGTATTCCATTGTATATCTTTTTGAATTAGAGTTCCCCCCAACATATGCCCGAGGAGTGGGATTGCTGGATCATAGGGTAAATCTCTTGTCAGTTTTTTGAGAAATCTTCATACTGTTTTCCATAATGGCTGCAACAAACCGTACTCCTACAACCAAAGAAAAGGATGGTTCCCTTTCTCCACACCCTCTCTAACATTTTTCATTTGTGGACTTTTTAATGATGGCCATTCTAACCAGTGTGAGGTGATAACCTCATTGTAGTTTTGATTTGCATTTCTCTGATAATTAGTGATACTGAGCATTTTTTTTGCTATTTGTATGTCTTCATTGTAGAAATGTTTGTTTAGATCTTCTGCCCATTTTTGGATTGGGTTGTTGTTGGGTTTTTTTTTGTTGTTACTAAGATGTATGAGCTGTTTATATATTCTAGAAATTAAGCCCTTGTCAGCCTCATCATTTGCAAATATTTTCTCCCATTCCGTAGGTTGTCTTTTTTGTTTTGTTTGTGGTTTTCTTTGCTATGCAAAAGCTTGTAAGTTTAATTAGGTCCCATTTGTTTATTTTTGCTTTTATTTCTGTTACCTCAGTAAACTGCCCTAGGAGAACATTGCTACGATTTATATCAGAGAATGTTTTGCATGTGTTCTCTTCTAGGAAGGTTATGGTATCTTTTCTTGAAGGGAGAAACTAGAGTGACAGAAGGACGAGAGGTGTAGTATAGGACAGTATAGGTAACACTAGACTGAGAAACAGGAGACGAGGATTCTATTTTGAGATCTGTACTTGGCCAAGTAATTTAACCTTTATGGACTTTAGTTCTTCATTTACATATGGAAGTAGGTCAAAGGTTAGGTACACAATACTTTTTTGGTTGTGAAATCAAATAATTTCAAGGTAGTATTCAAAGCAATTGTGATTTACATTCTTTTGCAAACCAAATACTTTTTTCTTTTGCCATCCCATCTCTATTTAATTTTCTTGTTAATCTACATTATTGTTTAAAATTAAAATTTTGAATTTAAATTTTTAAGCATGGCATATAAGAGCATTGTAGCTGTAGTAAATTTGCAGAAATTAAAATTGTTGGAGGTATAATTTTGATCTTTATGGACCTCACTTTTACCTTCAGTGTTACCCATCCATCCATCCATCCATCCATCCATTCATTCACTCATTTTTTTCTTATCATTTTACTTCTTGGCCTAGTAGAATATGAATGCCTGAACCTGACCAAACTGAACTGAATTTAGTCTATTTTCAAGAACTATGATGAACCCATGTACTTCTGACTGGGAAAGTCTCTTCAGTCACACAGTCATGGGTTTAGGGAAAAGGTTAATGACTTCACATTTCTTCAGACTTGTAGGTGGCTAGAGGACCAGATGATAATTTGTCTGTTCCATCATAAAGCAACAAGATTTTTTTTCTGAGAAAATTTGAATTATCAAAAATCACATCCCATAATGTAAGAGATCAGGTTTCAATTTGATTTGTAAACATTTTTATAGAAGAGAAGTAACACTTGGAGCTCTTTGCAAGTAAACTGCCTGATGAGACTTGATCTAAATTGAAACTACTAGGAGATACTCAGAAAATGATACAGTTGAATGAAATTATAAAAGGCATTTAAAGAACTAAAGGTTTTGTGTAAATACAAAAAGGAGTTTCTTACTGACCAACTTTTACAATTAATTTTGCTTTGAATTTTTGACCTCCTTAAAGTGTACCTCAGATTGTGCTTTAATTAAGTTGTGAGTAATCTGGTTAGAGATGAGAAATGCCCTCCCCCCTTTAAAAACCAACTTTTCATCTTGTTATAAGCTTATAGAAAGAAGTTTCTTAGTTTGTTGTTAATGGTTGCTAGGAGACAGTATATAAAAAAGGCTTGAGAACTGTCTAATTTGTGAACAGTAGACTTCTGTAATTATTTTAAACAAGTGATTTTAGAACTTTTCACTCATTGTTTGTCTCAATAGGATTTGAAGTGACTTCACAAAATATAATTGAGAAAAAAATAAAATAGTCAAGTAAAAAGGTGATTGGTAATAATGATTAGACAATAACAAAATGAGAACCAAGATTTGCACAGAATTGCATAGTATTGTTGTCAAGTACAGCTGCTAAAAGAATAGGTCATACATTTGGCAGCAGGGAAACAGAAGCTTCTCCTTCTCCTCAAGATATAAAGAATAAAAAAGCAGGCAGTTTAGGCAGTTTTCATGATCTTGATACCTGATGTATAGTTATCTTAATGTTCTTGACAGTTATTTCTGTGTGATTCTTTTACATAATCATTCTCTGCCTCTATGCAGATACCATAATGCCAAAATAGGATTTAATATTTTAGGTATATCTTTTGTAAACATTTAGCTGGATTAAAAAAATTATTTGGACAATTCTTGTATTTTGAGTGGATTTTCACTTATTGTGATTGTTAAATTTTGATGCATTTTAAAAATCATATTGTATACTTTCTATTCTGCTTTTCTCAAGTTTTTTCTCTTTCTTGTCCTCTTTTGATTGACTTTTTTCTTCATGACATTATCCTTCTAGTCTATCGGAAGTTATACACATCTATCCTTAAAAAAATTTTTATTGAGATACAATTCACATACTGTACAATTCACCCACTTAAAGTATACAATTTAATGCTTTTTAATATATTCTCAGAATTATTCAACTACTACCACAATCTAATTGTAGAACAGTTTTTTAGCCCCTCTAGAAGAAATCTGTTAGCTGTCACTGCCTATCTTCCATCTCATCCCTAAACAACCACCAATCCGTCTATAAACTTCTTTTGTTCTAGACATTTCATATAAATAGAATCATCTAATATGTGGTTCTTTGTGATGGCTGACTTTCACCTAACACAACGTTTTTAAAATTCATTCATGTTGTAGCATGTATCAGTATTTCATTTCTTTTTATTACCATATAATATTCCATGGTACCACATTTTATTTATCCATTCATCAGTTAATGGACACTGAGTTATTTTGACTTTTTGAGTATTAAGAACAATGCCTCTGTGAATATGTTTCCATTTCTCTTGGGTGTATACCTAGGAGTAGAATTGCTGGGTTATATGGTAACCCTATGTTTAACCTTTTGAGGAACTGCCAAACTGTTTCCTAAGCAGTGGCACCATTTTACGCTCCCAACCAGCATTATATGAGGATTTCAGTTTCTCCACAATCTTGCCAACACTTACTACCTGTCATTTGGATGATAGCCATCCTAATGTGTGTGAAGTTGTGTCTCATTGTGATTTTGATTTTCATTTCCCCGATGACTAAAAATGTTGAGCATCTTTTCATACACTTTAATAAGACCATTTATGTATCTTCTTTGGAGAAATGACTATACAGATTCCACATCCATTTTTAAATTGGGTTGTTCATGTTTTTATTATTGAGTTGTGTTTCTTATATAATATAGATAAAAGTCCCTATCAGATACCTGATAGCAAAAATTTTCTCCCATTCTGTGAGTTGTCTTTTTTACTTTCTAGATGGTTATCATTTGCAGCAAAAAAGTTTTAAATTTTATTGAAGTCCAGTTTATCTCTGTTTTCTTTTGGTGCTTGGGTTTTGGGTATTGTACCTAAGAAATCACTGCCTGACTTAAGATCATGAAGATTTGCACCATGGTTTCTTCCAAGAGTTTTATGGTTGTAGCTGTTAAATTTAGGCCTATGATTCATTTTGAGTTAATACTTGTGGAAGGTATAACGTAGGGGCCCAGCTTTATTCTTTTGCCTGGGGGGCTATATGGTTGTGAGTTCTACCTGTTCTTTTAGTTGTTAATGTAGAAAGTATAAAATGTAACGCTGACTTGACTATCTATAATGGTAGATTGCTGATCTACCCGTTTTGAGTTATTTGTCATTGTTGACATTTTGGTTTTAATTTGCTCTCTCTCTTTTTTAATGTATGAAATCATTGGATTTTTAGATTTAATCACAAGTTTACTTTTTTTTTTTTTAAAAGAAAGCTCATTCCATTTTACAGCTCAGGACTTATTTTTATTCTTTAGTGAAAGAAACTTTAGGAATTTTAGTAGTTCTTTTAGTGAATTTGTTGGTGATAAGCTCTGTTTTTGCTTAGCAGAAAATATATTTTGCCTTCAATCTTGAAAGATAGCTCACCTTTCCAAACAGTTCTTGAGTGCCAGTTATTTATTCTTAACCCTTTGAAGATATTATTTCACTGCGTTCTGGATTCCATTATTGCTGTTGAGAAGTTGGCTATCATTCTGAGAGTTCTTTTATGAATAGTCTGCCTTTTCTCTTTGGCTTACTTCTTATTGTCTAGTGTTCGTAGTTCCCTTATGATAAACTTTAGTCCTGTTCTGCAGCTGTGTGTGTCTAATGGTGAAACTGTAAACCCTGAGGAAAAGGTCTGTATTCATATTTAATTGCAAAAAATATATTTCCTTTGTCTACCTAGCACAGTGCCTTGTACATTATATGTTCCTAGAAGATTGTTTGGTTGAATTATTGTTGAGTTTCTTTATATAGCTCTTTTTCTACCAGAGTGTAGTTTAAAATATGTAAAAAAAATTACCTAAAAATATAGGAATACTTAAAAATGTTCATTTGTTTAAAAAATGGGTTTTTTTGAGAAATTAATGTATTTTATTTTAAGTAACAGAAGTAGAGTTAAGCATTACACAAAAGTTCTACATCTATGGAGACATGAGATTATCAGTGAACTGGTCTAGGGGCCTCATACAGTTTCTGGGCAGCCAGTTCCACCATTTCTTGGAGGGACTAGAATGTAGTTTACAATATGTAAAAAATTTTTACCTAAAAATATAAGGAATACTTAAAAATATTCATTGTTTAAATGTGTCTTAAAGTTTTTTTCTCATGATATATCATCATGGCATTAGCAGGAAGGGGATGTCATGGTGTTGTATATAAATTATTGCCTTTGGGTTAGGGTTAATATTTTTATTTAAAATGTAAAATATTTGTTGTATGTTATATTGGCTGATAAATACATTAAGCCGTTACATTTTAAATCAGAATATTTTGGCATAGGGTTATATAATTTCTGGATTACTTTTTTAATTATAAAGACTCATGATTTATTATTATAATAAAACTGTAGAAGGGGTGTGTGTGTGTGTGTGTTTAAGATTTAATTCCTTTTTACTATGAGAACTATAGAGCAGAGAGAGAGAGACCATCCCTATGTACAAGAGCCGACATAATCAATCTGGCATCTGTTGCCGGATAAGAATAACATGACAGTAAAACAGAAGGTTGGGATTTTGTTCAGAATTCAGAACTTTGTTATCTTAAATATAATTCACTTGGATTATCAGGTTACAGTGATACCCTCTTGTATTTTTCCCTTTTAGCTGAAATCTGTCTGAAACCATTAGCTCTTCTGTGCTCTCTGTGAATGCTATAAACCCTGTCCTCTTGTTTTTAAAAGGACTACCTTCTGTTGGTTTCAGATTTCACTATTCTAACTTAAATGTGGGCTTGATTCCATCGTAATAACTTGGATTTGGGATTTGTGGCTATAATTAAGTGGTATAATAAAGCACATTAGGAATTGCATTGTGTCTGCCTCTAATTGATTCTGTTTTGTTAGGCAAAATAACATTTTTAAAGTGTTAAAATTAATTTTTTTTGATTCAGCTCTAAGATGGAATTTTTTCAGATATACTGTCAAATATTTCATTCCTTGTTCATTAATTCATGTTATATGTGTGCGTGTGTATATATGTGAATAGACTAAACTTGAGTCCTTAGTTATGACAGTATTGCATTCTGAATGTTACAGTAAATCAGATTTGACAGTGGAACTCAGATGCTGCTGATGGTTGAACTTGGGATATCTAAGCTTGAGGCTTCAGAACTGGAATCAGACCCAGGGAGAATGATGTTGCAGTGACTAGAGCAGCAGTGTCGTTTCCTGGACCGCTCTCTGCTCTGACTGAATGAGGTTCTCTGGGAGTAAGGTTCCGGATCCCTGGAGACTTCGTTGTATGCTGAAGTTTGAGGACTTCAGATAAGTGACTTCTGCAGTAAATTTTCATCAATGAAATGCTCTGTGAACAGCATATATTATCAATAGCTTTCAGATTTGTAAGAGTAAATACTAGTCTGGTGTGGAATTGGTTTTTATCATCAGTTGTTGATTTTCTATGCAGTTGAGAAATACTGAGCCAGCAAAAGTCGACAGGAAGGTAGCATATTATCAGATGTAAGTAGCGTCCGGTACCGGTGATCTCTGGTCTCAGAAGTTTCAGCTGTGACGTGAAAAGTGAGACAGTCACCTGATCTATTATTTATACTTTAGTAACAGTGTTCTTTGAGATATTTCAAACTCTTTGAGATCACAGAATAAAACATCTTTGTTGGAAGTTTGGCCAAATGGTAAATTTATGCTCTTTGAAAGGAAATTAAAATGAGATATTTTATAAAGTAAAATGTGAAAGCATCTTTCTCCTTTTCTCCTCTTTCTACTCTGTAGGGGTTTCCTTTGCTTATTACGCTTTGGGTATATTCTTCCAGATTATTTCTCTTCCCATGAGTATATATGTATTTACATACACATATGCACATGTATTCACTTATGTTTCCATATTTTAAATATTGATATATACAAGCAGATTGCCCCTCTTCTTCCAAAGGCTGTAGCAATTTATGTTCCATCATCATAGGATATCAACAGTTTTAATAATTTTATGAATATGATAGGGAATACATTTTTACTAATGAGTTTAAGCATTTTTTTTTAAAAACATGTATTCTTGCATTTCTTTTTTGATGATTTGCTTATTGATTTCTTTTACCTATTTTAAAATTGAGTTGTTAGGGGTTTTTTTTTTCCGATTTCTTTGTATAGGATAGATATTTAGCCTTTTGTCTGTTATATTGAATAAGCACTTACTTTTAGCCTTCTCAGTGAAGTAATAACAACTAAGATTTTGCTTTGTGCCAGGAATTCCTATGAGTCCTGTATGTATATTATTTCATTTAATCCTTACTGTTGTCAATCTCTGCTTAATGGATGAGGTAGCTGTGATGCAAGGAGCTTAAATAACTTGTTTGAGCACATGTGACTACTAAGTGGTAGAGCCAGGATTTTAATCTAAAAAATGCTGATTTTAAAGCTGTTACACTGTATCTTTACTTACAAATTTTTAAAAATGTGAAAGTCTGAAAATTTTAAATTTGATATAAAACTCATTTTTGTTTTTTTAAAAATTAAAGATATTTTTAAGAGGCTATGATGATTTTAATACAAATATTCCTTTAAGAATAGTAACACAAACACACACATATAGATATGGATATAATACCATAATGTATTAATACAAATATAGACTTTTGGGGTCATTTGTCCTATTTCAATTTAGAACTGACCTTCAGTAGCATATTCATCTCGATTTTCTTCCTGTATTGATTACCATAACAATCCATTTTATCCTCCTCCTACCAGTCATTTTGCTTTTATCCAACCTCAGCAGTTACTGGAATAATCATCTTAAGTGCAGTTTTGTTCATGACACTTCTTCCTTTGTTTGGAAACTTTTGGTATATCACATTTGTGCTGAATGAAGGCCAGGCTCTTTCTGTAGCAGGCATTAGGAGACTTGTACAACTCTGCTTCACCTTTACCTTTCAAGAATTACCTTCAGCAAACTTCTCCCAACACACTCATACATCAGATAAATGGGATAATTTGTTTTTCTTCTTTTGAAGCCATATTCTCCTGGCTTCATACTTGGATCAGCCAATGTTCTTAATCAGCAGAAGCTGACTAGATGATTGAGCACATAAGGAATTTATTTAAGGGTGTTTGGTAAACTCAGAATTTTTGAGGAGGGCTGGAAAACCTCACTTAAGGTTAAGCTTCCAGGTAATGTGCCTCAGTCACCTCTGAGAACTGTCGCTCTCCTGCCCTGCTGGAGGAAACCACCAGTGCTGCCCACTTGCTGCCACTCCTGGGCCAGAACTTGGTTTGGCTGCCTCTGCTGCTGCCATTGGTGATGTGTCTGCTCTTGCCAAAAAGGGTAGCTCCACACAGCCCGTTTTCTTGTGGGACTCCCTTTCAAACTGAAGTCTTGTGCAGGTGCTTCCGAATATCTGTGTCGTAGTTGTAGGATATGTTGGGATTTAAGGTCTAAAATTTATTTTGGGAGGTGACACTTAACAACGTGGTAATTTTCTTCAATATGAAAAGGTTCTGCAGAAGTTGTTGGGAAGCTGCAATATGATAAATGCCACTATAATACTTTTTCTTGTATTCTTCCATCTGTAATGTTTTCCTGTTTTCACCTGCAGATGAATAAATTCTATGTAAAGACCTACTGGAATTCCATTTTTGAATTAGTTTGCCTGGCTCTTTCTCATCTGAATTTTCTTATGACTTCTTCAACATTTCTTTTTCCATTACTTACTTCTTTAATACAATATGAAAGCTCACAAGTAATTTTAAAATATATTCTAGTATGAGTCAAATGGCATGGAAAGATACAGAAGAAACTATAAAAGTTGCTTTTCACCACCCACCTCCTCTCTCTCTACACTTCAGATTGCTATTTCTTTTCTAGATATCATGTGATAAAAATGATCATCTTTGATTTTTGGCACTTGATAATAAGTCCATTGAGTATAGAGGCCCTTATTTATCCTTTGGGCTTCCGTAGAGCCAACTACAGCTGTTCCTGTGGTAGAATAATATGTGAAGTCCTGACCTGAGGCAATAGCTATGTAATCATTTTGGAAGTAAAAATTTACAACTTGCGAACTTAGTAAATGTGCAGAGAAAGGTAGGAATCATGGTAGACTCCAAGAGTTCTAGCTTGGGAAATACATCCCTGATGATGCCATTAAGGGAGACTGGGAATGTAGGAACTGTTCTGTATCTGTAGACATAGTGCGAGAACCCGTTCTGATTATTTTCCATTGTTGCAGGAGCTCCTTTATCCATATTTCTGATTTGAATTTGAATTTGTTCAGATTAGGCCTAGATTTTCACAGTGGAGGAAAGACACTAAAAAATAACACTTTGTAATAAAGTTGTATCTGAGGCTTGATTGATGAATCATGAGTAAGACCTCTCAGTGGGGAGATGGATTTTTCTTTTAAAGCCACAATACTTAGATTAAATAAAGTGAATATAAACCCATTTTCTTGTCACTTTTCATCTGTAAGTAGATGGAAAATGGGCATATATGTTGTTATATATCCATTTTTAGAAAATGATGTTTGAGAGTATGTTTGATTTGTTTCAGTTAAACTTAAAGGAACAACAATAATAGTAACAATAATAAGTCCCTCATTTTGATAAAATACCTCTGAAAAACTTGTGCTGAAAAACCACATTCAGGTTTTTGTTTTGGGGGTATTTTGCATTTTGCCTCTTTTTTTTCCCCATTAATTACAACTAATTTGGCATTTTTTTTTTCATTCCAGATCATTCAACTTCAAGTGGCACATTATCTTTTAAGCCTAGTGGATCATTGGTTGCTCTTCCTACAGCCCATGTCATGCCGTCTAACTCCAGTGCTTCAGTTTCCAAACATAGGGAATCATTGACATCAGATGGCTCAAAATGGAATGTAAGCCTCATGCAAACACTGGGAAACCATGGTAGGGGGGAGCAGGACCCTTCACTAGACATGAAGGACTTCAGGCCCCTCCGGAAATGGTCATCTTTATCCAAACTCACTGTTCCAGATAACTACAGCCAGAGTGGCATTCTGCATACGGAAGAGTCAGGGAGTGGTTTGGAAAAGACAAGGAGAGGCAAAGCTTTAACATCACAACTAAGGACAATTGGACCTAGCTGCTTACATGATAGTATGGAGATGCTTAAGCTAGAGGACAAGGAGATAAATAAAAAACGATCAACTCTGGACAATAAATATAAATTTGAGAGCTGTAGCAAAGAGGACTTTAGAGCTTCTTCCTCCACTCTTAGGAGACAGACCTTAGACATGACATATAGTGCCTTACCTGAAAGCAAGCCCATTATGACAAGCTCAGAGGCCTTTGAACCTCCGAAATATTTAATGCTTGGTCAACAAGCAGTAGGTGGAGTTCCCATTCAGCCTTCTGTGAGGACGCAGATGTGGCTTACTGAGCAGTTGCGGACAAATCCTTTGGAAGGTAGAACTACAGGGGACTCTTACAGTTTAGCTCCTTGGCAGCAGCAGCAAATTGAAGAGTTTCAACAAGAAAGTGAAACACCAGTGCAGGTAAGACTCAAAATCTAGTGTTTGCTTCCCTCCAGTGGATATTATGAGTATAACCACACTTGCAGAAAGCATATGACAGTGTGTCCACGGGCACAGATTGTTTTGCTTTTCCTTTCCCCTGAAGGATAATAAGAAATAAATGTTATAAACTCTAAAAGTATTGCGTTGATAAAGAAAGTTTTAAAAAAAATTTGAGACTGATTAACGTGGAAAACTTGAAACCTTGTACCTAACTTGGGCTTTACTTTCCTTCTCATTTGTTAAATGGGCATAGAAGTAAACAAAGCAAAACATACTCAACCTAAACAAATTTGAAACAGAAACAAAGGAGCTGGTGTGGTATAACAGAAAGAACATTAACTTGGGAATGTGAAGTCTTGGACTTTGTTTCTAGTTTTATCAGATTCAGAATCTGGATGATTCTCTTCTTGTCAATAGCTCTGGACCTCTTTCTTTTTTTTTTTTAATTGAGATGTAATTGATGTATCACAATATATTAGTTTCAGGTATACAACATAATGATTCAGTATATGTAGATATTGTGAAATGATCACCACAGTTAGTCTAGTTAACATCCATCACCATACGTAATCACAAATTTTTCTCCTTGTAATGAGCACTTTTAAGATCTACTCTTAGCAGCTTTCCAATATACAATACAGTATTATTAGCTATAGTCATTATACTGTACATTATCTCTCCATGACTTATTTATTTTATAACTGAAAGTTTGTATCTTTTGACCTCCTTCATCTGTTTTACCCTCCCTCCAGCCCCTACCTCTGGCAACCACCAATCTGTTCTGTATATATGAGTTTGGTTTTTTTTGTTTGTTTCAAAAACATAATTTGTCTTTCTGTCTGACTTATTTCACTTCATATAATCCTATCAGGGTCCGTCCATATTGTCACAAATGGCAAGATTTCTTTCTTTTTATGACTGAATAACATTCTATTATATACATACAGCACATTTTCTTTATTCATTCATCAACTGATGGATGGACACTTAGGTTACTTCCATGTCTTGGCTGTTGTCAGTAATGCTGAAACGAACATAGGGGTGCATTTATCTTTCAAGTTTATGTGTTCGTTTTCTTCAAATAAATACCCAGAAGTGGAATTGCTGAATCATATGGTAATTCTGTTTTTCATTTATTGAGGAACCACTGTACTGTTTTCCATAGTGGGTGTACCAGTTTATATTCCCACCAACAGTGCACAGAATGTCTTTTTTCTCCATGTTCTTGCCAACATGTTATTTCTTGTCTTTTTGATAATAGTCATTCTCACAGGTATGAGGTGATATCTCATTGTGATTGTGATTTGAATTTGCCTGATGCCTAGTGATGTTGAGTACCTTTTCATGTACCTGTTTACCATATATATGTTTAATTCTCAGTTTCTTCATATATAAAATGAAAAGATGGAGCTAAGATCATTTATAAAGTTTTGTTAGTGGTTGATATGTATTTAGGTTTATAAAACAGATGTGCTTATTTTTTTAATTGGGTGTCAAGATTTATTAATCATTTTAAGGAAAGCACTTTATGATAATACCACATATAAGTGTTTTATCCCCTAATGTAACATGTAAATGTGTAAATTTCTTCATCTGGAAATGTTTTTTATTCCAAGGTAATTTTCTACAGTCCATTTTAACTGGGAAACCAATTATCTGTAGCATTTTCATAAAATATTGCCTATTTTTTCTATTACTAGAATTTTCTGAAACAAAGCAATTCTGTCAAAAATTGTAAAATTTCCCTAGAGTGAAACTTAAAATTGCTATCTATTACTATTTCTAGTAAAAATAATAAAGATTAAAGGAATATATTCTATGAAAAGATAAGGAAATCACTTATCTAGGAACCTCACAAATCTGCATACAGCCCTAAAACATACACATAATCTAATGTGCTGCATTCACAGAACCCTTAACACATCCCATGTACCTTCTTTGCTCTTGTTTTGGACATAGTTCTTATCATCTTAATCATTATGTATATTTAAACTGCAAACCTAAACAAGTATTATTACGATGTGTGAATTATAAATCAGAAAAGAGCGATTTAACCAGATTTATTTGTGATTTATCTATTCAAGCAGTTGAAAAATAGGAAACCCAATTTTTCAAATACTATCATATTTTAGTTCTCAAGTGCTTGTGATTATAAAAGAACAGAGATGAGTAGTTGTTTCTCCAGCTGGTGTCTTTACGCAGGATTGGAGTTGGGGGGGGGGGGTGCTGAATGTTCTGCTCCAACCTGAAGTAGATGCCATAGAAAGGTAACTGAGAAAATTGGATGAATTTTAAGGAATCAGTACTAATTGACTCTTTCTTTCATTCTGATAGGAGAAACCTCTTCTGTAATAGAAATTTTCCCCGACCTTGAAGCAGTGCACAGACAGGGTAGGGGGCTTGGAGGTGCTTTGTGGAGCAAGCTTATTGTTAACTCTTCTCAGTGCGTGATAGAGGAAGGAGACTATAAGGTGTGCTTGAAAAGCTCTACTTTTTGATTAACTTTCTTTGGGATGGTCTCTTTATAGCGTTTTTAAGTTTTGGAGTAGAAAGATGAAACCAGGTAAAGAAAACCTAGACACTTTTATTGCAATGTTTAAATGACTACTTCTCTTCTAATTCTCTTCTGGGACTACTACAGAAAAATTTCTTAAATACCTTCTCCTTGGAGCCTCCAAATACTGTATTTTAAAAGCTCTCATCTTAGTTGTTTCTTAAGTCTCTTTAAAAGCATAAAGGGAAGAGCCTCAATAATAATTATCCCATCTGATGAACTGTGAGAACGTGTATGATATTCAAGGGCAACTGCTAAACTGTCACCGTGAAAAAACAACTCTTTTACAACTAAGAAAAGGAATTTGGCTAAGTCACAATCTAACATCACCATAAATTTGTATAGAACTTTGTAGCTGTCAAGGCGTTTTATCCCATTGATCCTCAGAGACTCTTTCCTTCTTTACTCCCTCAAAAGGTTAACATTGTAACATGAAAGTTTTACTCTTCTTAGGACTCAGTCCAGAATGATTACTGAGCCCGCCTCACAGTCTTACATGCACGGTGTTCTTTGATTCTTGTGGTTTCTACTGAATCAGCTAGAGTGCAGGTCATTTGGAACTCTGAAGCGTTTCCCCTTGTGAATGAGGAGCAGCCGTCTGTGCCCTCAGTTGATTAGGATATAGGCCTCCCTGTGTAATGTCCACCACAGTCTTTGGTCTTTCCTTTGTTCTACGTTACCTGCTCTCTTCCCACCCTCCCTAAAAGCTGTCTAACCCACCAAGGACTAGGACAGAAGAGAAAAACAAACAGCAAAGTTTTTTCTTTGGAAAGAATGTTTCCCTTTCCAAGTCCCTCCTGCATTTCCTTTTCTGGAGGGGAGGGGTCGTCAGGGAATGGAGGGTGCTGCTTCTACACACAGCAGCATCTGTGGGGGCCCTGAAAACTCACGGTGGGTCTCCCAGACAGAAGTGAAGATGGGGCCTCTTTATTGACAAAGTAGTTCTTCTTTTCTCTTATATCCCCTAGGATGTTTCTGAGTTCTGGGTTGCAATCATTAAAAAGAGGAGGCTAAAATTTTGTGCTTATTTTAATCATGGAGGGGCTTGATCAGCCAGGATATTATCACCTAATGATTTCAACATATTTTACTGGAAGATTTCTCTTCTGTAAATCAAAAATACAAATATTTGGTAGATTGACTTATAGTTAAATGACTTGGTTTTTATCTAACATGATATAAGAATGAAAAGGTTTTATTTTTACTGTGAGAGCATTTTCTGTATTTCTGTTACATCCTTTGAAAAGAAAGTTTTGTTTTTATTTTTGCACCCTGTTTGAAATTTTTTTTTTTTACTGCTTTAGGTAACATAACTGCATTGAAAGATACGGGCACTGTGACACTCTCAATAGATAGGATGTGACATTATGACACATTCACTGGGTAACTGAAAACCATATAATTGATTTTTGTATACATATTTTAATAAATAAAAGTTATTAATGTGTTTGATTTTTTCAATCTGTCATCTTTTCTATATAGTACTGGCATATAATTTTTAGACATTTTAAAGTGTCTGTTTGTTAAAGAGCAAAACTTTCTTTGAAATTTTACCATTTTCTTACTTTGCCAGAGACTCAAAAATAATCAGAGGATAATTAATTTCTGAGTAATAGGAAATTCATTATTTTATGTAGGTGTGCCCTCTTGTATCTGTACTAGGAAGTCTTGATCTTGTTTTATTTGGGGAAAGTCACTGAAAACAACCTACAAAACCAAACTGCTTATCCTCAGATTTTTTAATGTTCATATCAATCATGAGCGATTTCATTGAATTCAAGGTTTATTTTAATGTAGGTGTTTTGCATTAAATAATCATTTTAAATCAAATGAAATATAAAAGGCAACATTAGACATTTAAAAATTAGTTCATTTTTGGTATTCTATAAAGTAAGATTAGAATTTATTCTACAGTAGAAAGTATTTGAACATTTAGTATTTAAAATCTTTTAAATACATAATTTATTATATCTTACTCTTTACACATTATGGTAAACAGAATAAATAAGTTCCATGTAAAGAATGGGGTTTTGCTTTACAATATAATCTGAGTGACAGCATTCTGTAATCCTCAAGCATAAGCTTTTAGTTTCTATTAAAGGAAAAATGAAAAACAAAAAAATTCTTTATTTCTGTTTGACTTAGGAAGAACTCCATAACCTTCACAGTTTATAATTTGAAGTTGATGTTGTAATGAGCAACATAATGAAAAGGGTAGAATTTATTATTTCACATTTTCTACTTCTTAAGATCATAGCAGCTAATTATAGCACTTGGTTACTTTTTGCCTGGGTAGTTACTGACACCAGTGAAGTGGATATATCACTCATTGTTCGTAAGCTCTTCTAGTTGATATTAGGGATATCCAACCCATAGATGAGGCTTTGCTCAAGAAATCCCTCTGTCAGTGTGAATCCCCCTTTCCCTCTGTTCCTCAGGTATTAGTGACCCAAAAGTATCCTGCTCCCATTTTTGGTACCTCTCAGGGATTCAGAAAAAATTTAAAAGCAGTATTTCCTTCACTATTTTGTTAGCAGCACTTGTGTTACAAACCAAGGTCAATATTGACTTTCCCAATTCTTTTAGTAAACATATTTTAGCAAATCATATACTAAATTACACATTCTCTACTCCTTTAATAATTATTATATTGGTAATATGTCTTGAACTGAAGTTAAAATTATTGGATTATGCAGTATAGATGTAAACTACTTTGAACTTAGTTTTAAACTGTGTCAGTTTAAATTACCAAATTTTGGTGAGTATATTTTCCAAGCCAACTTTTACTTCTATTGTTTTATGAGTTGTTGGAAGATATTTTTAAATGACAGAGTGGAAATTGGAAATGCATT
Organism: Camelus ferus; assembly: GCF_009834535.1. Taxonomy (NCBI): domain Eukaryota; kingdom Metazoa; phylum Chordata; class Mammalia; order Artiodactyla; family Camelidae; genus Camelus; species Camelus ferus. The sequence continues at coordinate 36,795,150 of NC_045703.1, read as the reverse complement.
CAGCAAGAAATAATTGTGGTTAGCTTTGCTAGGTCTACAATTTAGCATAGTGTAGTGGCCCCCTAAATAGATGTTTACCATCTTGCTGATAGATTAAGGGAAATAGTTATATCCTGTCATAAACAATAGGGGGACAAAAAGCTCATTTCAAAATTTAATCAAAGCATTTGTTAACTTTGGAGAGCTAGTACAAATTTTTATTTTTTAATGCTTGAAATAATATATAGTTTTAATCTTCCTTACCTACATTGAATGTGAGATTAGAAGACAACCTATAAACTCACTCTGATATCTTAAGATTTCATGATTGCAGCAATAGTGTGGCAAGTTGTGTGCTCTAACTCAGATAATTAGCTATAGTGCCTTAAATTACAGTTAGGTTCTATTCTATTAGTCTATTAGTAATTATGGCTAATCACACTGTCTGATGTTAAATTAACCAACAGTTCTCCTCTATTGATCACAAAGTCCTAGAGGGAACAGGTTTATGTTCTAGAATTCTATATTTCTTTGAAAAAAAATTAGTTAAGCAGATTTTATTTACATAATGGTATGGTCTTTTTTCTACTTGCTTCTTATAAACTTTAAAAAATGTTAGTGTAGTATAGAAAAAGAATACAATTTATTTTAAAATGTAGGTTCTGAGAGAATTACTACAAAGACTTTGTATGATGATAAAGATAACAAATGTGAGGTGTTAGTGGGCTGTTTCAAATGATGATGCTTCATTGGAATAATTATTTTGGTATACTTGGTGAAGATCTGCAAAATACCTAATAAACATTAAAGAGGCTTTTACAGTACAGTATAAATTACATTTACCCCAAAGAGTGAAGCTAATGCTTTATATGTGAAGTGAACTTGTTAGCAGTGCAGCTTCAAAACTAAACCACTAGTTCATCCTCAGGAAAGATTTGAGATAGCAATTTATAAGCTCTGTTGAGAAAATCAACAGTTACATTATGCACACTTATAGTCATTTTAAAGTTAATTTTTGAAAATAAAGCTCTTTTCATGTTTACAAGATCCAGTGGATGAATACATTTGCTAACAATTTGTTTTGCTCCAAATCTTGACCTTTTCACAAAGAAATTCTTCTACTTAGGAAGTGGTCTCTAGTATTGTTTTCCCTTCTTCATGGGATGGCAGATTTTTAAGCTGATGGTGATAAGTTGCAGCATTGGAGAGTGCAGCAGAACTTCAGAGAAGCATCACGATGATGCAAATCAGCAAGAGACATATTAAGATGAGACAGAAATTGATAAATAGGTTCTGGAGATTTTGCCGTGCTTGTTGAGGCATTTCAATGGTTGAAGCTCTCCTAATAGCAGAGCGAGTGAGATATTGGACTTTCTCCATGACACCAGGAAGGCAGGAAGCCTGAAGTTTTAAATGGTGAAGAGAAAGATAACAAGCTGCCAGCCAAATGTGAGATCACTGTCTTCTTTTAGGTAGCCTGCAACGTAAAAATAGTAAATGGATTAGCATCATACGTGTAACCTATTCTCTGAACAGGTAAAACCATGTAGAGTTAATCCCTCTTCCTCAACATTATTTGTATCTATGACATCAGATATCTCTAAAGTCTGTGTGTGTTGCTTTGCCTCTCTGTTTCTCTCTGTCTTTTTTGGTGATGATCACCATGATGTCTTATGTTGAGAGTGTAGTAACTTCAGTCTTTGTGTCCTCCTCTCAAAATGACTAGAGGTATAGTTTGGTTTAGGGTGCAGCTTGTTTTGGGCTGTTCCCTTGGGCGAAAGTTCTTACATATACTTTCATTAAGACTATTTCTCTATGAGCATAATTGCTGTGAACATTAGGGTATTAATAACTCCAGAGCAAATCTCATAAAAAGAAATACATGCAATAAATTATTCTCCAGATGTTGATTTCAGTCCAAAATAAAATAGTTAAATAATAAGTGTTTTACCAGAACTGTAGATTCAACTGTTTATCATTCCTTTTTATGATTTACAGCTTTGTAGAATATACTACTTTAAGTAACATTTTAACAAGATGATATTAAGTGCTGAAGACTGTCAGACTCAGAAGGCATAGTAATAAAATTATCATTATCTCACCATCTAGCCACAGACAGTTGCTATTTGTAAAGGACCTGTACTTAAGAACGTTTCCATTTGCTTTCTTTCAGAGCTTCCACAAGCTATTCTGCCTCATTAATTAATTAGTTGCTGCCTAATTAATTATGTGTGCTAATTAATAAAAAAATTGTAAAATAATACATCATTATAGAAAATTAGATATAGACTAAAAATTAGCCGTAAATTAACTGCTCAGATATAACAGCTGTTAACATTTGTTGATATATCATTGTTAATCAAGATATTACTACCTTGCCCAGCTGCCAGACTTCATTTTCTCTCTAGAGGCTATACAGCTCATGAAAGCCCATCTCAACCTTCAGCTCTATTTCTGAGAGAGACTAGTGCTGAAGACAATAGGGAGGAGAACTGAAAGAATGAGAAAGGGGAAGGTACATATCAGGCCTGGTCAGTTAGAACTTCTCACTTATTGTTACAAAGAAATCATGTGGTATGTGGTGGTTAGATTCTGTCATTTCAGCACGACTCTATTAAGTTTTGAATATATACTAGACTAAGCTTTCATTTGTTTGGAGACTCTGGTCTCCTTCATAGTGTTGCCCTGTAGGGAGGTGATCCAAGCAGCCAACTTATGTCAAACTTCATTTTTTCAAAGAGTTGATAACAACCTTTGTTTCTGTAGCATATACTCTTCATTGTCCAACACGAGTGGCTGTTACTTAGTTTATCTGTGACATTTCCTATGTAGAAAATGGCAGCTTAAACTTGGTATGTATTTAATTTAATGGCTTTATTTGAATTCCTCAGATAAAATACTATAGAAACAAAGGGATTTTCTTTTGTTCTTTAAGAAAATGCATCCATTAGGTTGTTTCTGCTTATATTTGCTTATTGTAGATATGGTAGATTTATACTGTTGGGTAGTGTGGAGAAGGTTTTCTTTATTTATATATTTGACTAGTCTTTTTATATGAGATATATAAGAGTACAGTTAAGAAGGTAGTAAAGAATTAGCATTGGCAATTCCTATTTGAACTTAATTTTTGTGAAGTTTCAGAACTTAAATAGTGCAAAAGGTATGGATTTTAAAATTAGAGATGAAACATGGAAAAGGAAGAGCAGGCCATTTGTTCATCACAGAGCATATACAAGAGTCACTCTACGCTGACACTGATGAGTGGTACTTTAGTCACATGAAACATGTCACCTTTCCATAAATACTTCATTCCCTTTTATGATTCTGTCTTCTGCACATGTTGTTCTGGCTCTGCCTGGAATGTCTCCCCTCCTCCTGCCTCCACCTTTGATTCTTTGCCAGGCAAACTTCAGTTAATCCTTAAGACCCAGTTTAAATATCACTTCCTAATGAAACCTTCCATTAATCATTAAGGCAGAACTGGTATCACCTCTGCTAGTTTTTAGTAGGGCTTTAGTATTACCTACATCAAGATATGGCTGTCAGGCTATGTTCTAATTTTGATTTACATGCCGGTGTCCCCAACAAGACTAAAGTCTAGTTCATGAATGTAAAGAGTCGTGTGTTTACTTTGTATTCTAGTACTTAGTGCAAAATTGGTACCATCTGAATAAATCAGTGAAGTTGAACAAGGGATTTTTATGATTTACTTTAATATTTTTAGAAAATTATTAATAATCATGGATATTGCTGTGATTGAAAAAAATTAACTATATAAATAATAGAATTTGATACTTAAATGCATAATCTCCAATATTCTAAAGTTTCTGATTTTTTTTGTTGCTGTTGTTTTTCACAGATGAGGAAAATGAGGCTTAGAGGATTTATCTTAGAGGACTAAAATAAAGTGTTGTATGATAAACAACGTTAACCTGAATTAGGCTTTCTACAAATGGGTATTTGGTGTTTGTGAAGTACTAAGAGGTGTGCCCTGAAGAGATGAGCTCTCTAATGATGGATATATAATGAATATACTTTAAAGATGATCTCATGATACTTCAACAGCCAACTGTTGTTGGAAAAGGATAGTTTGTTCCTGGAGACAAATTGAGTATAAAGGAGACAACCAAAGATGGTGTCTTGTTTCTTATCAAACTTAAAAATATGTTGTAATTCTAAAGTGATTTATAGTCACTTTATAACCTTATGCTAAAACTAAGTCTGCTTTGCATGCTGAAATGTTAGCTGTATGCATGCAATTTATTTTACAGTGGTACAATCTGAAATGTATTGAGTCCTGATTCTGTGGAACTTCTGAAATCTGTATGGTAATAATTAAGCCAAAATTTGTTCCTAAAAGATGAGGCTTCCTGTCATATGCTGAGAATTGAAAAAAACTGTGGGAACAAAGGCACAGTCCTATTTTTAGAGTTCTGTGACCTTCACCATGTTATAATTTATGGCATGATTGTCAACTGTTTATCATTTTTTTCTCTGCACTCACAATCATCCTATGAGTATTCAACTCCTTCAGTCTTTTTTTTTTTGTTGTTCTTCCCTTTATTAGAGACAAGCTGTTAATACAGTAGTATTTTATTGAGAGCCAATAAAAATAGTTTCAGTTTATTTTCATTTTATCTAATCTTTTAGAGCATTCTTTTGGGATAATCGGAAATAGGTTGTGTTGGGATGTTCTGAACATGCATCTGGCCTAAACAACCATGGGAACTGAAATTTACCCTACCCCACCCCTTTTTAGAAGTATGACAATATGTGTAAATTAGATGTGGGACAAAAGGAGTAAGAATACTTTGAAAATTAATTCACCATCCAGGCCCTAGAATCAGAATATTGAAAATATGAAAGATACTTTGATAGGAATTTGGTTGTAGAAAAGTGCCAGATCCCTGTCTTTTGAGTTACATGTTAAGAGGCAGAAAAGTACCCACAGAGTAGCTTGTATGTCTGTGGGAACTGTGTTTAGTCTAATTTTGGGGAGGGATAGGAAGAATAACTCTTTACCGTTCTTTGTAGGATTTATAAAGCCTTTGGTTGTCCACTTTTCCTCTTTTGCTCAAAAAGGTGAAATTGGGAAGTAAATGCAATCAAGTTCAAGATAGTGTTCTGTTTTTTGAGTTGGAAGGAGAGAGAAAAACCCCAGGCAACTCTAATCCATCAACAGATCTCTTGTGCCATGTTAGGCAACATTTTGAAAGGTGAAAGTTACCTTGTGTGCTTCTGCGGTAGTCCTCACTTTGCAGTGAGTCCTATTTCTCAACGTAACATCAGATACATTCTTGTGCAAAAAGGAACCTTAGTAGACTTTTGAAAACTTCCGGTATTTGCTTTATGACTTGCTAGACAACTGATATTCTAACCATGTTGTATATGCTGAGTAGCAATCCCCATATAATTTAAGCACTTTTCAGTGCTTTGCAGAATTTACTGAACTTCATTTTTGGTACTGCCTCTGCTGAAGTCATAAATTCCTGAGATTCTATACATTTTTGGCATTCAGAATTTTGTTTCCTTTTAATTTGTGTCTGCTTGTTTGTTCTTTTAGTAAACATGGGCATATCTTGCTAGTAAATTCAAGTAATAAACATACAAGATGACAGTCTGGCATAGTTTTTTGAAATTTTTTCTCATTAAGTTGGTTCAGAAGATTAGAATTCTCTATAGATTTGAATTTATAGGACTTGTCTATATTAGGATTATTTGGCTTTTATTTTCCCCCTACTATTTGCTGTCATTTTTGAAGGTAATCCAGAAGCGATTGTGTATGTATACATCATTTTTTTTGATTTGTTGAATTAAATCAGGTTCATAATTAGATTGGTCATCAACCTGATGGCATCCAAAAATTCACTTGGGTAGAGTCATTTCCTGTGAGATGGCCTAATGCTACATCTAGAAGTTGTGTTTGAAGTTATTTTGTGACAGCAAGGTTCCAGAGCTTTGTTGGTCCACACTGGCCATTTGAAAGAATCTTCAAGCTGCTTCTGCCTGGTTATGAAAAGAATTGTGTAAACATAAAAATCAACATATTCTCAATCCCTAAAGTGACCTCATAATGAAATATTTCCCTTGCTTTAAAGCTTTGCCTTTAGGAAAATTCATTAAGTGGTAGCATGGAGATTTTTTCTTTGAAACTGGCACATTGCTGTTGCTATTTTGTCTGTAGGCTTGTCTTCATTATCTGCTTATTATGTTCAAAATAATTTATTTGCAATTAAAATACTTTTTAACCTTGTAGTAGTTGATACTTCAGAGTCTTCTTTGAGGGGAAAAGCATGTGGAGAGAAAGTGTAGGGCAAGTTTTAAGGAAAATGAATGCCAGCTAAGTATACCCCCACCAATATGAGTTTGCCCTTTTTTTTTTTTTTTTGAAAGAACTGAAGGGTGGAATACATTTTAAAAAGCACTAGAGGTCCTCAGTTGACTACAAGTGTACTTAACTGGGGTGGAGATGTATATCCCGACCTCATTTTCATGTGTTTATTTGGTGATACATGCTTCAGAATTATGTAGGGTAAGAACATTGAAATGTTCTATTTCTGGAAATGTTCCAAGAGACCACATATTATCTGATCTAGGTCACTGTAATTTAGAGGCATCACTTCCTTGATTTCTAACCTTTAGACTTAATTTGCTGGTATGATCAGCATTATGTTAATTCATAGTTTAGATGAAAGTTAGTGATTTTCCTAGCATAAATAAAGCAAGATTCCTCTGTTCAAGCACCTCAAAACAAAGGGGGTTGAATATTTTAAACTGTACAATACGAGGAGGTCAGAAATGAAGTTGAGGAAAGCTAAGGATTTAATACGGAGCTGGAATAAAGTATGAAAAGTGTGGTTTTTGTGAAAAGTTTTGAGGAGAAATTAAGCTGGATTTTAGGTATCAAAGCTAAATAGATTACAGGCATGAGTATTTTAGCAATGAAATAAATTAAATAAAAGGAAACTTTGATTGATTGTACATGTTACTGTTTTTTTAAAATCTGTGCAGTTATTTTGAGTTTTGTCTTCCAGGACATACCGCTTAATAACTGAGAACATCTATAATTTTCTATATCCCTGGCTTTGAAAATGATGAGGAGAATATTATATAGGGTCTTAAGGACATAATGCCTCATGCATAAATTAACTTTAAATGAAATGGAGTGGTTTTAAAGTAGAAGTTTTTATCCTTTGACTTTGCCTTTTAATGTGCCATTAACAGTACTGAGGACTTTATTTTGTTTTGCCAGTGTCATGACTTATTTTTAAGCCATGTTGAATAGTGGATGGGATGTGTGTGTGATTTAGAGTTATAAAATCTTGGTTCCTGCCAAGGCTCCCATTTTCTAGCTCTGTGACCTTGGGCAATTCACCTTGTGGCATCTGTTTCCTAAACTAGAGTTGGAGTGTCAAACATATAGGAATTGAGTATCAAATGAGATACTTGTATATGGTGCATTTAGCAAATTGTTCAAGAATAAAGAAGTTTTAATTGACCCTCTATTTCTAGGATTGGTAATAAATATATAGTCGAATTTAGGTAATCTATATTTAATTTTTACTTAAAACTTTAATACATTACATAATTTATTGTGATTAGTAACATAATTAATATTTTACCTAATACATTTAACACGTTACAATTTTAATTCTTTTTGGAAGCTGTTTTGTTCATGCAAATAGTCTCCTTTCTCCAATGAATTAGTGAGATTAAGAAACAATATCAATATGTAATTAAATGCAATTTTTTCTGGAATATTATTTTTCTTTATGTCCACTAAAATACTCTTAAAATAATTTTGATCTTTGAGTTTTAGGAAATGATAGTCATGTGACTCCTCTTAGTAAAGCAAAGTACTCTAGCTTTTTTTCACATGGTTTTGAAACTTAATCAGTCTTTCATAATTTAAACATCTTTCACATTTCTTCCCTTTTATTTCATTGGATACTTTTTTAAAAGCACTAAGTTTTAAAGCACATGAAACAAAGACAGTACTTATAATTCATCTTATGATAGAGCTGAACTAGTTTAGACATAATGTCTGGCCCTAGGGCATTGTGTTTGAAATTTGAATAACAGTCACTATAACTATAATTTCTGTTAGTCTGGACACTATCTGAGATAACTAATAGCAGAATTTCTGCTTTTCTAGAAATTTTCAACTTTATGGAGCAATATATGACATGAAATTTTGGTACTATGAAAGAACTTGTGAACATCTCATTTGAAGTGTGAGAATGTAATTTGATAGACACTTGAGTAAAAATGCATTTTTGCATGGCTTAAGGAAAACTGCTTAAGGAATTATAAAGTTCTTGTCTGTAAAAAAGCAGTAGATTTAACATTTGTCATAGGATCTTAGAACCTAGAGGTAAATTTTATCTTAACATATATGGAAATAAAAATGAAATAAAATCGATGTAATATCCTTTATGCCCTGACTGAAATTTGAGAATGAAGACACATTTCATGTATTAAATTGAGGATTGTAACATCAAGAGTGGAGTAGAATTTAAACAGAAGTTATAAAATTTATGATGGCATCTCCATTCCTGGGCATTTTTTTCATCCTCCTCCCCACCTTCTAAATGCAAGAGAGGAAACTGAAGAACACTGGAGGATAGTAATTTGATAAAAGTATATTCACTTATAGGCAGAATAAACATTTATTTTATGAAGTTCACGCAAATGAGATAGTTAGGAATATTTGTACTGCCAAAATAATCTCTTTATTTTTAGAATAAAGAAATGAATGTTCTGTAACTTCAGAAAGAATTTTACATGTTTTTGAGAAGTGTTTTGAAATGTCCAGACTTGTTATTTATTATACAATATTAACTTTAATACAAGTAACTCGATTTATTAAAAGCCTGAATTTTTTTTTTAGAAATTGACTGGATTTTATATAGAGAGAAAAGTCTTCAAAAGCATTTTAAAAGTAGTTTGTGCTATGTATTCTTAAATTCTATTAATATTCACTGTAAGGAATCATAGTGGTAATATTGGAATAGTCATACCAATAACGTTCATTTTGTACAATCACACAACTGTTCACAGTATTCTGGATGTAAAGACAACCTAGTTCTGCCCTACTTCTTAGCAGAATAACAAGTAACAAAATGAAACCATTGTTTTTGTGTGGAGAAATCAAATTACCACTACCACCAAACATGGTAACATCATTGAAAGATATTTTAATTTGCAGAAATTCACTTGTGAACAGCAAAATAAAAGTGAAAGTTAAATTAAAATGACAAACCAGTAATCAGGATCAAAGTTGAATGCAACCTTTATCATTTCTAAGTTAAATCTTATTCTTAACTATCACTGAATGGGTAAGCATTTATTTAGAAAATAAGCTTTATGTCAGACATTTTACTGTCTAACTTTCAGCTGAAATTTATAAAATATTAACTCTTTACAAAGTCTAATAAATTTGAGTTCTAGAAAGTAAGAATTGCCATAGTCAGTGAAATCTGCTTACCTTGGCTGTTGTGATGATCACAGTATAGAGTATTGGGAGTTGTATGAAGTGCTGTTGGCGTTTAGCTGGAAAGTTTTCTGACTCTGTTACCAGAGTTATGGGAACAATTGAAGTAGGTGGAGGAGAAAAAGAGTTCTAGGGCGGTCTGATGATGTCACATAGGAATTCTGAAGTTATGATTGGTTAGCCATGGTCTTATCACAACCAAACTTTTTAGAATGTCATTTATCTTAATGTTAGGTATGGAAAGGTCATTAACACTTTATGCCTCCTTTTTTGTTTTTAATTTTAAAAAGTATATGGGAGATAAATGAAAAAAGTTAATTTTGGTGGTAGAAAGCTCTTTTTTAAAGGTTCATGCATTGTTAGGCTCAGAAATAATTGTAAGCTGAGGGGATAATATTGAAGACCTAAAAGAGTTAAAGTAATAGGAATTTTAATAGTGAGAATAATAATACTCATATAAGCCAAACAACTTTTAATGAGTTGTTCTTGCTTTAATAGTGCAACTTCATGTTAGCTTCTAGCAAGACAATAATTAAACATTGTCACAGAATCAAATTTTATACCTTTTCTTGACTTGTTCTTTTCTCATGTCTGTGTGTGTATCGGAGAGAGTGTGTGTGAGAAAACCAGGCTAATAAAGCTGATTTGGGTTTTAAAAAATTAGCTTTATCTTATAGTTAAAGAATAATAAATGTATTTAATTCATTTATATTTTCTTCAATTAGGGCTTTAACAATATATTCATGCACAGTAATTCTCATATTTAAACTGAGAGATATCACCCAAGAAAAACTGCTGTTTAGAAATTTAAGTTTTTAAGATTTTTTACAGCTGCATTAAATTACTGTAAAACCTTACCGAAATTTTAATAAGCTGACACATTATTAAGAGTAACTTTCTAGCAAAAAAGGAATAATCATAAGTCCCTGATTAGTGGCATCCTAGTTAATGATACTTTATTGATGATAGGTACACAAGTGTTTGGAAATTTAAGTAGTATTTCTAAACGGGTGTGCCTCATTTAATGCAGTAGTTGTTTTCCTGAAAATTACTCTGTAAATACAGTCTTAGTAAATGGAATGATATTTTGAACTTGAGAACAGAAAAGAATTTATTTGAAAAGCCAGGCATCATTCCTCTGTTTTTTCTAATTTTTAAAAAATATATTAGATTTACTTAAGTCACCACACCTTCAAATTCTCATTCTTAAATCTCGCCTGTAATTCTGGAGAAGCTACTTGTTATTTTTAATTTTTTAAATACTTACAGCAGAGTGAACTCAGCCTGCTTCACTTTCTTACGGGGAACTAAAGTCTTTTCCAGCAGCTGCTTATGTGTCCTTAAATGGAGATGATTTTGGCTTCTTCCAAAGAAAGATAAATCCTTTGCTAGAGGAAATCTCTCGTTATTTAAAGAATCAGCTAAAACTATCAGAAAAATAATATTTCAGCAAAGACTCTGTGAACATTGCTAAGGGAAAATTTACAACTTAAAAGTAAAACCCAAAATTAAATAAATTGCATGGATGTTTGACATTTTGCTCAGGCTCTACAAGCATTTTTTTCCTTTCAATCCTTACATAATAAGGATCTCTTATTATTATCATCAATTGCCAATGAAATACAAAACCTAGGAACCTGAAATACAAGCCTGGTTTATAGTAATTTGTCAAAGATGACATAGCTGCTAAGGGATAGACTGAGGATTCAAATCCGGATCTGTTTAGTTTTAATTCTGATAGGTTGACATGTCGTGGGATTGGATATAGATTTCAGAGTAGCATACATCAACTAAGAAATTTTTAAGGTGGAGATAGATTAATTATTTAAAACTTAACTATTTCTAGAAAGTCTGCTTTAAGTTTGGCTATGCATTCATTTGAAAACGAAGCTTAGGGGATAGATCATTGTAGTATGAGCACCTCTAGTTCTAAGAAAATAGAATTAGTAGACTAAGAAACTGCCATAGACTGAATAAAATATGGCCTACATATTTCACGTTTGGCAAATTTGCTTAAAAAGCGTATATAGGTGGACGGACACACACACACCCATAGAAGGATACTAACAAACTGTATGTGTCAGAATTGGAAAATGGAGGTAAAAATTTACTTTGCAGATTTGTACAAGGGTGAGGAGCTTCTGTGTTCACCCTTTTCTTTTTGGTTAGCTGCTGCTGCTGCTACTGCTGATCATTATTATTACTCCAAATGAAGCTCTAGGAAGTATTGATCTTAGTTTTAGCCTGATTGCCTAAACAGTAAGTTGTTTAATAGGAGCATTGGTGAACTCCAGTATAATCAGCAGATTGTTCCTCAAATATTCCACAACCAGAGGCTGGAAAATGTTTTTAGAGGTGCTTTGTCAGAATCTTTATTTGGAGTCAGACTGCAGTTTGAATCTATTTTTGGTCACATGACCTCATACAGATTTCTCCAAGCTGCCTGATCTCTGGAATGGGTTTGTTGTGAGGATTTAATGAGATGAAGTGTGTGTAATGACTGTTAGGGATCTTTCAGCACAGTGTCCATTTAGTGTTAGTGCTTATTTTCTCTTTTCCTTTAGAAGATGATTCTTGATCTGCAGTCCATGGGTAGAGTTCAGTGCCCTTTGAGCTTGGATAGGGAAAATGTTAGACGTCTTTATTTTACTAAACTCTAAATGAGAGTTAGCATTTCTTCAGTTTTGACTGTAGACCACAAACTGCAGAAGTGTTAGTGGTACATTTGACTGTCACTGTAGCAATCTCAGATAATTTCATGTCACCATTGTTGCAGATAGCCTGAAGTACTTTCACAGTCATACCACTTGAAATCACACAATTAGACCTGCCTGTAAATATTGTTATTTCATGTGTTAATAAAGGAGAACTATTACAACACAAATTTGTTTTTTTTAAATATTTAGTATAATTTGTTTCCTTTCTAATCCTGTGTATCTCACTTCTTGAAAAAGAAGTTTTATTTTAAAACAGTTCTAAATTTACAGAGTTTCTCAAATACAGTATAGAGAATTGCCATATGCCCCACACCCAGTTTCCTCTGTTGTTAACATCCTACATGAGTACGGTACATTTGTCACAACAGTTGTACCAGTGTTGATACATTATTTTAACTAAAGCCCATGCTTTATTCAGATTTTCTCAGTTTTCCTTAGTAGTTCTTGTTCTTTTCCAGGATTCTGTCCAGGACACCAGATTACATTTAGTAGTCACGTCTCCTTTGGTCCCCTTGGTTGTGACAGCTTCTTATAGGTTGGATGTTTTTCTCATGGTTAGACTGGTTAATGTGTTTTTGAGAGGAAGATCAGAGAGGCAGAGTGCTGTTTTCATCAAATATCAAGTGCGCATGCTATCAGCATGACTTACAGATGCTGTTAACCTTGATCACCTGGCTGAAGTGTAGTATTCATCAGGTTTCTCTATGGTAAAAATTAATCTTTTTCCTCTCCTTCCTGACTGTACTCTCCAGGAGAAAGTTACTATACACAGCCCACACTTAATGCCTCACTACCTTAAGAGTGGAGTGTCTATAAATATTATTTGGAATCCTATGTATTTTATGATATAAAAACAATCTGAGACCAGATCAGTAGGCTTGTGCTGTCTGCCAAAAAAAGTCCATGGCACAAAAAAATTAAATTCTGGGTTAGAGAATGTTTCTGTCATTGTATGGGGCAGCCCTTTTTTGAAAAAAGAAGACTGACTTCTCAAACAGGCTAAAATCCAGACCTCTTAGTTTGTTTTTCTAGGCCCTGTCTTTCTAGCTTCATCTCTTATCACATTCTTTTGTATCCTGTGTTCTGGCCCTGGGCAGCTGCCCACAGCTTTCTGAACAGGCTCTTGTTCTATTTTAAGCCTCCTTACTTTTTGTGAGAATGTCCTGCTTACCAACCTTTATTCCCATTAAAATTCTGTTTCAATTTATGTCTTCTGTGCAGCCCTCTCATTATGATAGATGCTTTTGCATGTACTTCTATTACTGTCTATCTCATTAGGTTGTGTTTTTTAATATATCTGCCTAGACTAGATTGCATGCTCCTTGAAGAGCTGATCATCTTTATACCCTCTTTATCCCTTATAGTATTATTACCTAGTATAGAACCTGGTTTATAGCAATTCTTCAGTACTGACTGAGTGCATGATTGGATGAGGGAGTGAATAAAGGGGGAACTAAATAGGAAAGACCGCAGGGTGGTGGTGAATGAGTGATGCTGCAAACGTAAGTGTTACAGACAATTAAAAAATTCTTCTCAATTTTAAAGCTAATTGTGGGGGAGGAGGAGAATGGGAGATTGGAGATAAAAGTAGAATAACTGAGAAAATAACTTTCTTCTTTCATTTAAAAATGTTGTAAATATATTTGGAGAGTAAGAGCGAAGGAAGATTGAACCATAAGCCCATGCTCCCTAAATGGAAACTTTAAAAATTTTTTTTAAAATTTTGTTTTCTTTGCTCATTGGATTTATAATAATTTATGGTACTTTTTACACTCTTAACATTGCAAGGCCTGCTTTTATTTATGTTATTATTTACTTTTTATTTTAATAGTTAAAAATTTTTTTTAAATAAGCAACTCTTAAGATTACTACCTAAACAAAAGCCAGGATGTTAATAATAACTTATATCTAATCACATGGTCTTGCCACGTTCCCCCATTCTCCCCACCCAAGCAAATGATTATTCAGATTCCTGGGTTCATTTCTTTACATTTGCTTTTATATGTTTTGTGGCATTTTTTATTATGTATTCCTTAATTTTTAAGATTTTATTTAACTTAATGTAAAGGAAATTATGATCTATGAAATCTTTTACATTGAGTATTTAACCTCCAAGTTGTAGTGGTTTGCTAGACACAAAAGAAGCCTCAAGGTAGACCTTTTTTTTTTTCCTGGAAAATTTTTTGACTAAAAGATATTTTGTGGTAACAAAATTGAAGCATTTTAATACTTAAATATATAATGCAGTAAAATACAAGCTTTGAATAAATTTTTGTGATATAGTACTTCAAAGATAAGGAAATTATTTTAGGTTAGACCTCCTAGATTCCCAGGATTTTACTCAACTCTTTTTTTTTAATTAATTAATTCATTTTTATTGAAGTACAGTCAGTTACAGTGTGTCAATTTCTGGTATACAGCACAGTGTCCCAGTCATGCATATATATACATATAATTCATTTTCATATTCTTTTTCATTAAAGGTTATTATAAGATATTAAGGGTTACTGCCTTAAATTTTAAAGCTATCTAAGGAAAGATTAGTTGAAAAAACATCTAAGAGCAAAAATAATAATGAGAATAGTAGTCTGAGACTTAGAGGATGAGGAAGTGCCTAAGTTAACAGAGAAGAGAGGATAGGAGACATTCATCAAGCATGGGGTAAAAAAAGACCAATAGGAAAGTAACTCACAAAACTTAAGATCATTTAGGGGAGGTAGTTTCACTTTTAGAGTTGACTTCCCAGATACTTGAAGGCTCAAGCATTTTATTTTTTTCATAAATGCCTATACTCTGAACAGACTCTCTTTCTTTCTTAAATATCCCAGTTAGCCATGGGAAAGTTTGACATCAAGAGAAGCCAGTTAGTTTAAGGGAAGGGCTCATGTAGATTTGCATAATTTGGGGGAAATCTGCGAAACACACTGAGTGATGGAAAGAAATGCTATAGCATGCTCTGTGGCTTTTTAAGGAATTTGTCAGGAAATAGATAATATGCAAATGAAATATTTAACATTAGGAAGTTAACCACTAGTGCAAGATAATACTAGGATAATACTAGGAGGACAAGAAAATTCAGAGGTGAGAGTCAAATTAGCACATATAGAAAGAAGCAGTGTGATTTCTAAGAGGACAGCATATTTTATACAAAAGAACTGAAGCCAGAATAAGAAATGAAAAATAACACACACACACACACACACACACACACACGCCACAAAACCAATTCAATGACAAAAAAAAACCTTCAGGTCTCCAGATAAACTTGATTCAGAGTTCTGTAGACCGTGATGCTATTCCATTGTTAGGAAGATTCTAATCCAGTTGAGTGATTTGTAGTTCTCTCCACCCACCCTCACATTACATTCATTATCTTTGTGCTTGGCACCCCAACATCTGAGCTCCTTGCATGCCCAGTCTTTATGATGGCATCATTATTTTGTCATCCAAAATGGAAATTTGAGACTCATCCTTGTTTCTGTCTTCCCCGAGGCTTTTCACTAAGAAATCAAATGCAGATTAGAATTAGAAATCTCTGTTCGCATAGCCTGTAAGCTCTCCTCTGAACTTTTATATAGACCTTCTGTCTTGACCTTCTCCTGTTCAATCTTTACCCTAATATCCAGGTTGCTTTCTCAAGGGTAAATTTGGTATTCACGTGCAGATAACTTTTCTTTATTAACACCGTGTCCCTCAAGGTTAAAAACTCAAATTTTACAACATTGCATACAGAGATTTTTCCTAATCTGGTGTTGTCATCTATTCCCACCATATTTGACAAGTTGCATTGTGTATGTTATTTCTTATTTGCCATAAGCTTCATGAATAGAGGGTGATTTATTTTTTCTTTATTACTCATGCTGCTTACTCCATAGAAGTTAAAGTTAATGGATATTTAGAAAGTTATTTTGCCATTACAAGTGAGCTCTTAAAAGGATAAGTTAAAGGAAGAGAGAAGTGAGAATAAAGACCCTCAGAGGTTTTAGATGAACTAATTTCTCTGTCCCTAATTAAACTTGCTTACACCTTTGATACATGTGTATAACATACTGATTTGTGGAGTGATTGTGTGTTGGTCATGGCTTACTAATGAGGAGTTGAGGAATTTGAATTGTCATTCTCATTTTTTCTCTTACTACCTTTCTTTATGATTTTTAGGAAATGAATCTTTCTGTACTCTGGTTTTTTCATACAAAAAGGCAGGTTGAATTAATTTCTAACATATCTTTGAAGCTGAAATGTTCTATGATTATACAAATAAATAGCTTCAAAAATGTGGTTATTTTTAAAAGCAACCATTAGTCTTAGCTAGCTCTGTTTAAATAATTAAACATGTAAATTTCACATGTCAGTTCTTAATTCATTCCTTTAGTCAAACTACAATTTACTGGTTGACAAATACTGTATTAGATAAGGGATATAATTTAAAAAAAAATTTGTCTTTATACAGCTTACATTTTAAAAAAAACTCTTAGAAAAACCAAGAAATCAGTTCATGTCTATTGAAGAATAATTTTTTTTACTTTTTAATGTATTTGGGCATTTTTTATCTGATTATATATTAAAATATATAGTTAAAGTTTATTATTTTCAGCATATATGTAACATAACTTATTGAATTCATCTTGTATTGGATGTTAGATGATTTATAATTTTTGCCATTATAAACCATTGAAAAAATACTGTGATGAGCATCTGTATAAATAAATCTGATATATCTCCCTTTGTCTTTTTCAGTTTCTTGGCTTTGTAAACTTGTTATAACTAAATTTTAGCTTATTCAAGGATGATCATTCTCTTAAATGAATTTGATCTGTATTTGAATTCCAGTTTAACTTCAAAGGTTTGGTAGTTAATTGACAGCATTTCCTTTTAATTAGATAAACTTCTTTGAGAAAATGACCTAAGGATAGAAATTTTTTTGGGTGAGGATTTAACTGAAACTGGTAACCATCCTGAATGATATCACCCTAGCATGAAGAAGTCACAGTCTGGTTTAGATCAGGTAGCCTCTTGAACTGTGCTCCTGGAGTGAGGTTGGGGGGAGGTAATCCTACCTTAATACAGGTCTGAGCTTTTATACAAACTTTGATAATATCAATACTTGAGATAAGCCCTTGATCACTTCACATGAGAACCTCTAAAACACAATAGTTTCTGCACTTCATTTATGCACTTAGCCCTTTTTAAGTTTATAGACTACAAATGCAACTGACCCTTGATTTTTCAGCATACATGCATTCTTGAAAAGGTTATTTAAGATAGATTTTGATATGTAGAGTTCATGTTCATTTTACAAAGCAAGAGATGTCCCAGTGGAAAAGGTTTAATAAGCCCAACTTTCTCATATGTAGACATTGTAACTTTTTATCAGGAATTTAATGTACTGAGAGTTGTACATGTTGTACATTGTCTTGATGTATCTCAGTAAGTTTGCACTTCCTCCTTAACCCATCTCCAAATTAAAAACTAGCAAAAGGCTGTGAACATATCATCATCTGCTGTTTTCATTTGCCGTTGAGTTGGTCAGAGGTGGTGGACCAGCCCTAAGCATGAGCATCAAGAGCATACTTTTGGCCAAGTTGTTTATCGGGCTGCCTTGTTCATTTTTATGTTTATTGCTTAGTTGGGGCCATGGATATCTGAAGAGTTGATTGTTGACGATAGCACTAATAGGTTGATTTTTTAAGTTTTGAAAATGTAAAATACCTAAAAACAAAATATCTAAAAATTCAATGTTTGGATTATTATGAATCTTCGTGTTGAATGTTAGAAAATCAAAAAGTGCTCTAGAGACTTTACCACCTATAAAATAGAACACATATGGTCGCTGAAGACTTTCTTTTAAAATCATCTCTAAATGCAAACTAAAATTAAATTAGTTATATAGATTACTCAGAGTCCCTGGGTCTGAAAGAAATGAGGCTAGACTTCAGGGGCTAGAAAACATGATTTTTATTTAGATGTAAGTTTGTGGACTGATCCTCGAACTATAATGTTTAGAATATATATATATATATATTTTATTTACATATATCATTGCTATGAAAATGATAACAGATTTTAACTAATGATAACTTGGGAGATGGTAGCCTTTTATAGGTTGTAGATTTTTAGATCACTTAATTTTTAGCAAATGTCAAGTTCTGTGCTGAGTACTAAGAGTTATAAAAGAATAAGGCCTGGCTTATCATGATGCAGGCAGACTAAACTGGGAAAGCAATCACATAGCTGCTGTCGTAATACTCTAATTACAATACCTGTCTGTGCTGTTCAAAATAATTCTGGATTTTTTTTTGAGGGCTGAGAAATTTACTCAAGTGATTGTCATTATTTGTCCTCTTTTTGTTGACTGTGTGCTATGGGCCAAGGGATAAGCTAGACTCTGGGCATTACAAAAAAAACAAAAAACAAAAACATTTCTGGTTCTTATACTTTTTAGAAAAATATTTGAAGGGATGTTTAAATTGAACAGCAATTAACTTGCCTCTCTAAACTCTTCTCAACGATTTTACCCTGAGAGGATCATTGTTGACCCTTGAAACATTTTTTAAAAATCAGTATTTTTAATGTTTGGAAGAAGAAATATTTAATGACCATAACTGCACTGTCAGAAAAGAAAGAAGTTGTATTAAGAGTGGTAAGAAAAGTCAGATTATCACAACTATATAAAGTTAAAAGCCTATTCCTCTCTCCTCACAAGATAACCATCATTAATAATTCTTTCTGTATCCTTTTAGAAAAATCCTTTCATACATTTTAAAATAATGTAGACAGTGCTCTGGTCTCAAAACACATGTATTATTATATATTTTCTTTTATCTCTTGAGAGTACAATATGATAAGAGACTCGATAAAACATACTTTGGTAATCTGCTTTTAAAAATAAGTGAAATATGCCAGTGCTTCTGCTATAGCTCTGTTTTAGTAGAGTCTGGTTCTGTAGTCTGGTACATCCTTAACCTTGGGCAAGATCTCACATGGACTCACAGTATATTAAATATTTAATTTTGGTAAACTTCTGTCCATTTCCATTTCATACAATATCCTTTTCATGACTTGTCAATTATATCCTTAATTTTTTTTCCCCAGCTTGGTTGGTTGCCAGTAGAAGCCCTCAGGTTTGCTAGTTACAATTAACAAACTAAATTCATTAAATTCTACTGTTGATATATTTTATCTTAAGTTTTCTTTTAAGTAAATTATAACAAAGAATTTGTAAAATGCTACATTTTGTTTATAAGTAAAACTCATGATTAAATTTGAAGAAGTAACCTCCCCCGCCACCCCCTAGTCTTGATTGATTTACTTAAGGAAAATGATTTGCTCCTCAGTTTGGATATATCATTTCTGCCCTTAACTTTGGCATTATAACTGAATGAGATCATGCTTCATGTGTGTTTCCTTTGTTGGTATTTTTAAAAAACATGCTAATGCTAACGCAGATTATAAATAAACCAGATTAATTTTTGAAACGGAAAAATGTTCCTTCCTCCAAATGAAAAGAGTTAAATTAATAGTACTTCAGTTGTTTAGTATGGTGGAACAGTAATATGTTTAGGTTTCTCTTTATTTTCATATACATGTATTTTTCTTCTTTTTTTTAATTGAGGTATAGTCAGTTTACAATGTTCTGTCAATTTCTTGTGTACAGCACAATTATTCTGTCTGTATATTCATTTTCATATTCTTTTCCACCATGAGACATGTATTTTTAAGATATGAAATGTTGGTATATATTCCTCTCATCAGTTTTCTTTTTATCATTTTTTTTTTAGGCTCTTTTATCCTTGAAGTACCTTGACATATTTACATTGTTATCTCAGTAAAGGATATTGAGATAGCAGGAATAGCATTCTTTAGTTAGTAATAAAGACAAATTAAAGAAATAATGAGATCACTAAAAAAAAACCTTAGTTCCTTCTATAATTTAAATTTCAAGAGTCAAATTGCAGACTTCTGTTTATAATTGGTCACTCTGAGGAAGAGGTCATGGATAGAATTTTTTATATGATTTGTTTTGTTTTTATTTTGTCAAGAGAAATATGTAGTAATACATTCCATAAATACTTACATGGGTTTAGTTACAGATCTTTATCAAATGCACATTCTTTTAGAAATAATATAATACATAAGATACAGATTTATTTTAATGCACAATTCTTTTGATAATCATATAATCCATGTTTTTCCTTCTCGTTGAATAAAAGCTCTTTAAATTCTAGGCAATTTGTAGGTTATTTTCATCTTTGTTATTGAGCTTTGTGAATTTGCTTTTGGGTGAAGTATCATGATTCTTTTACCAAAAGGCCCTCGTAGAGTGTCTCTTCAGATAGACTATTCCAGGAAACAAAGGAAGGTTTGCTGTGTTATTTGACATGTTGTGAGTGATGAATGAGCTAAGGAACAAAGGCAAATGAAAGAGAGATAACAAACTTGAAGAACTGCAGAGGTTGTATTCCAGTTGAGTGTGGTAGCACTAGATTATCTAAATTTAACAGTATTTGTTCAGGCTGAGGCCAAAGAATTTGGAGCTATTTTCAGATGCAAATAGTAAGCCTATTTTAGAAGCATGTTTGACCATTAAGTGACATTTTGGCAACTTTTCATAACATCTGGGCCTCCATCTAAATAGATATATTTGTTATCTGTATTCAGTTATGAGAGTGGAATTTGCTGTTTACAATAAAAGATGCCTATATATGTGTTATATATCTGGATGGTAGGGATCTAGATGCAGAAGAGTTGGGATTCTTTGACTAGTCTACTATTTCTTCCTCTAAACCACATTGCAACAATGTATCTTACACATTTTTAGATAAAACATCTAAATAAGGAATTCCCTCCCTGAGTTTGGTAACTACCAAATATGTATGAAAAATGTTTACTTGAAAAGGTGTCGTTTCACTGCACAGATTTTGAAGTGTTTGTTACTTTGATGGAATCCTTTCTGTTCCATACTTCAGGTTTGCTCACACACTTATGTGCCTTTATAATTTTTTTGGATTTCATATTCATGTCTAGTTAAAGTTTTATTATTATTCACAAGCTATAAATATAAATTATATATTCACAAGTTTAAATTATGTTCTACTTGATTACTTATATTAGCTACAGTCAAGTAGAAACATGAATGATGACTTGAAATTCTGTAACATAACAACAGTAATTTTTTATTTTATTGATATGTGAATTTTGATATTTTTTTCTAGAGGTATTAAAATATCTCTTCAGTCTTACTTATCCTGTATCAAAACAGTACCCATGTTTTCTGGAGTGTAGTCAAGTGTATTTTACTAGCAATATATAACTGCTACAAAATGGTGTTCTTCTTGTGACCAGTTGCAATTTTATTGAATAGAAATTCTTAATTGTTTTCTGTTTGGGATAAAAATGTGTCACTGATGGGCTATAGGCAACAGGTTATTTGAATATGAAATACTTTACTCTTTTTCATATTCGGAAGCAGGATTATCCTCTGTCTTAATAGAAAGCTTCCTTGTTGTTAAGTATTGACAACTCTTAAGAACCTTGTAGGTTATTATAGGGGAGGAAAAACTATTTTCCCTCTATCATTGTTAGTTCTTAGCTGAGATCCCTGTAATAAAAGATACAAGAAAAAAGCAAACAAGTTTGTTAACGTGTGTACCTTGTATACACATGGAAGATACCCAGGGAAAAATGAAGAACTCAGAGAGGTAGCTTTAGAATTCAGGATTAAATACCACTCAATTCAGCAAAAGCAGAGGGAGAATGTAGGCCTCTCAGGGGGGAATAGATGATTTTTAGGAGAGATGAATGGGCCTTAGAAGAATAGATGGGAGAGATGATAATCTGTGAGAAAGCTTGTCTGCTTCTAGCCTCATATCTGTGATGAGTCAATCCTCTCTGGTTGATGAAACTCGGGAAGGGGATTTATGACAACTGAGTTCCTTTGGGAGGATCTCTAGGCAGAGAGTGGAGTTCAGAGGAAGCCTCTCCCTGCATTTGCTTTTTTTCAAGTGCCTACAGCTTAAAATAATTAATATTAATCTATTTATGGTGGCATGTCCTGAAATCCTACAATCATATTTTGGGGTGTTTTATTTTGCAACCCTTCATTATCAACTCTGTTCTTGCACTCATGGTATATGGTATTTACTTCATCTGCTCTTTTATCTTTTGATTATTGGCTGATGTAGGATAGCACCATAGTGGTGAATAGATATGAAATTATAGCCAAGATAGTGGATTATATCATCTACGGTGCATCTTTGAGTACTTACATATTCTCCCCCAGCAGGCAGGGCCATCATTTCCCTTAGTCCTACTTTAAGGTAGAGACAAAAACAGTCTAAGCCCTGTGGTTAGTATATATTCTGTTTTCGCTGAGGTCTAGCTTATATACAGTCAAGTGCATAATTATATTAGTCTTTTCTTTTTAACATTTTTTTATTCAGTTATAGTCATTTGACAATATTGTGTCAAATTCTAGTGTAGAGCACAATTTTTCAGTTATACATGAACATACATTTATTCATTGTCACATTTTTTTTCGCTGTGAGCTACCACAAGATCTTATATATTTCCCTGTGCTATACAGTGTAATCTTGTTTATCTGTTCTACATTTTGAAATCCTAGTCTGTCCCTTCCCACCCCCGCTCCCTTATATTAGTCTTAAGCGTAATGATAGCTTCGTTCTATTTAATAATGTGCACATCCTTATAACCACCACTTAGGTCAAGATATAAAACGTTTCCAATAGCCAGGAAATTTAACGTGTGCCTCTTTTCTGTCTATATAGCAGTACCCCATACTCTTCCCATTTCCACTGTTCTGACTTTTATCATCATGGAGTTTGTGTGGTTTTGTGTCTGGCTTCTTTTGCTTAATATAATGTCTCTGAATTTCATCCATATTGTTGAGTATAATAATACTTCTATTTTATTTCTATGTACCATTCTCTTGTATACATATGCCACAATTATCTATTCCTCTGTTGATACACATTTGAGTTGTTTGAAACTTATTATGAGTTCTTTTTGCTTCTAATGTTATTGAATAGGATATATGTAAATATTAACCTACAGTTACTTTTATAAAAATTAATTTTATTGAGATACTATTCACAAACAAAACATCTCTTTTTTAATAATCAAGGAAATTGAGGTATAACTTACATACAGTGAAATGCAACCTTTAAAAATGTAGTTTGAATTTTGAAAAATGAATATAGACATGTATGCCACAGCGGTCATTGTATACCATTTCTATCACTCCAGAAAGTTACCTTTTCATCTTTTGTCATCAGTCCCCTATCTCAGTCCTGACAACCACTGATCTGATTCTTGTCTATAATTTTACTCTTTATAGATGTCATATATAAAACAAAATCAGACAGTATGAAACCTTTTGAGTATGACTTCTTTTACTTAGAGTAATGCTTTTGAGATTTATCCATATTTTTGTATCTATCAATTGTTTTTATTGCTGAGTAGTATTTCATTTTATGGATGTAGCACAGTTTGTTTATCCATTTATCAGTTAATGGCAGAAAATAAATGGTGGTTACAAGAGGTTAGGTGATAGGGACATGAGGAGATGTTGGTCAAAGAGTGCAGACTTTCAGTTTGCTATAAATTATAATAAAAATAAAATTTCATCAATTGTTTCTTTTCTATATATCTTTAGTAGTATAGCATTGTTTATGTAGTATGCAAAATCACAAAGATACAGTGGCTGCCTTGCTATTTGAGATTTCATAATATAATTTAGAAAGAAATCTTGCTAGGTAACTCACATTGTGTTCTATAACTTCATTTACTATAGCAAACACTATGGCCTCATTATGGCCTTAAAAGTTAACATGTCTCTGTAATTGTCATCTTCAGTGATAGGCAGATGTAAACAGGTTTTTAAATTAACGTGTAACTCTCCCTGCAGCGTTTGTGTGTCAGGATTCAGTCTCCTTTTTAAATTACCTTTAAGAATCAGGGTTGAAGTTTAGTAGGAAGACTACCATGCTGCTGATTTGGTAATTCTTTTTTTACAGAGAAAGGCTTCCTTTTCTTTATTCCTGTTTGCTCAGTTTTATAACTCAATTTTTATTTTCTAAAAGGTTTAGACCAAGGGAGCTACAATGAGAAGAATAAATTCTCGTATTTTGTTTTACGTATGTTCATAGACATATCTGGCAGGTACTTCAGCAGTCCGTCCTGTCAGTGGTTCAAGCGCTATAAACCAAGTAGTATTGTCATTTGCTTTTTTAATTCCACTTATTCCTTCTGTTTATTCCTTCTCTTTCTTGATGCCAAAAGTTTTATAAAACAAGAAAAGGCTTTTCCTTAGGAAGTTGTCAGCCATGGGAAAAATTTTAGCAGATGACTTATGGAAGAATAGAGATCAGTCATTGTCTTCTTGAGATCATCATCTATTGATTGCCTCAACACTTCTCTTACTGAAATAGGTACAAGATACATAAAGGAAAGCATAGCTTAAATACACGTCATTCCTGATTTGTGGTAATCAGCAACGGAGGATCCTTTGTGAGATTTTTGAAAGAGTAGGCCATAGATCCTCAAGCTACCTTGGAAGTTCTTTTGTTAGGCATGATAATAATATACAAAAGCCAATATATGAAATATATGTAAACTTGTTATCAGGATATTAATATGTAACTCAGTGTATAAATAAAATGTATATCCACTTTTAGTGTTCAAAAAATGAATTATTCTAAATTATAGCAAAAATGGTTCACCATATCATTATGATTTCCAACTCTTATGTTGAGTTTTGGAATTATTGATATGATCTTATGTCTTGCTTAGTTTTTACCAGTTTTAGTGAATTCCTGTTTGAGCTACAGTTTGACAAAATAAATTTCATGAAATGACTTACCTATTAAATTGAAGTCAGTAAGTAACATAGAATAACATAAGCAGAGACTTTCTCTAAATGTCAACAGTATTGTTAATAGTGCTGAATCTTTTCTTAGTTTCTAAGAGAAGTTACTTTCAAACATTTTTTCCAACCCTTGTAATGATAGGAAGTTTGGAATACCTTCTTAGTCAGTCAGGTCATAGTGAACACAGTGTGACACTGTGCTTGGGCTGCCTGTGTTTGAATCCTAACTCTGCCAACTGAATATAAGCTGGTAGGTAGTGTTGAGATGGGAGAATTTGAGGAGTTGACTAGTGCAAAAACCAGCCAGTCAAGAAGAATGCCATAAGTAGTGTCCTGAAGGCCCCTTTTTATGCCAGAAAGGAACTCTTTATTTG
Source organism: Camelus ferus (assembly GCF_009834535.1). Classification (NCBI taxonomy): domain Eukaryota; kingdom Metazoa; phylum Chordata; class Mammalia; order Artiodactyla; family Camelidae; genus Camelus; species Camelus ferus. The sequence goes on along the minus strand of NC_045703.1, from coordinate 36,769,704 downwards.
TTGAGTGATGGAGATTTCTGAGGGGTCGTCTGGGTAGTGGATAGGACATTCAAGGGTTTGGGGCAATAGCTAGTTATCAAGCACAGTGAAGGTACTTCAGTATCGCAACAACTAATATATCTGTACTGGTGTGTAATGGCTCAGTATTGGCCTGGATTGTATATTAGGCAAGGGAAAGAATGAAATTCGGAGACAAGATCTCTGACTAACCTGTCCCTATAACCCTGTGTGTCACCCTGGAAATATCTGCTCATCTGACAAAGTTATATACCCTATTATCACCTAATTTCTACCCTTCTTAGTCTGTTCATCTTGTGCCATCTTTCTGTTGCCTGAAACATCCTGTCCTAGTATTACTTGACAATCATCTTAATTTAAAGGGTTAATCTAGGACTAGTTGATGTCACCCAGTTAGTGGTTTATTCAGAGGTAGGACTTGTCAGTAGCATCTGTGAAAAATGAAGGATGAAAATATTGCTGCACATTTCAGCTCTCCAAAAGTTGCTTTATGGTGTTTACATAGTTTCATACTTGCCAAGGAATTTATGTTCCTATTTGACCTACCAGTTGTGTTAGTTTCCTAGAGCTGCCATAACAAAGGACACAAATGGGGTAGCTTAACAAAAACTTATTGTCTCACAGTTCTGGAGGTTAGAAGTCCAGAATCAGGGGTGTCAGCAGGGTTAGTTCCTTCTGAGGGCTGTGAAGAAAAACCTGTTCCAGACTGAATTTCTAGTGGTTTTCTCACAGTCTTGTAGATGCATTACTCCACTCTCTGTTTTCATCTTCACATAGTGTTCTCTGTGTATCCCTTTGCATAGTCTTCCCTCTGTGCATGTCCGTGTTCACACTTACCCTTTTACATTGGATTCCAGTCATGTTGGATTAGGGCTCATCTAATGACTTCATCTTAACTATATCTGCAAAGACCCTATTTCCAAATGAGGTTATATTCTTAGGTATTGGGGGTTAGGACTTCAGCATCTTTTTGAGGGGACGTAGTTCAACCCATACCACCAATATTGAATTTTTGTTTTTGTTTCAATGATAGAAATTTGAGGGTATCTGCTATATTATATTGGTTTTGTTGTTCTTTTGTTTTAAATATCTGAAATTTTTCTTAAATTTTAAACATTTTTTTTTCTAAATGGTATAATATAGACTGAAGACCAGTAATCATCTAGATGATCTGCTTAATAGTCATTTCCTATGGGTATATTTACTACTTTGTGAAAATATTTTAGCTTTTGAAATTTTAATGTAATTAAATGATGATGTGATGAATGACAATTTGGAGTCTGAATGCTACAGATACTGTTTTTATTCCCTTGTGGAAACTCTTCTGGTAATGTTTGTACAGTCTAGCCATGATACATTCTTTTATTATACTCCTTCTTTAGGCAATAATTAATCTATTTCCAGAAAGCATCCACAAGATGAGAACAAGATCTTATATACAGTATTATAATATGTTCTGTTGTCACCAATTCTACATTAGATTCATACATTTACTTTGATGGAACTTCCTTGAAATTCTTCAAGTTATGTTGTATTTACAGGTGTGATTTCAGAAGGTCTTTTTTAAAAAAGTCAAATGGAGAATTCTCTATTTTTTTAATGAAAATCATTGGGAAAGTACTAGATGATATATAAATACTCTCTTTAGCCACTTCTAGGATGCTAATAGTGTAAACATGTTTGTGCAGGTTTTAACTGGATCATCTCGTCAAAGTTATTCACCTTCTGGCTATCAGGATTTCAGTAAGTGGGAATCAGTGCTGAAAATAAAAGAAGGACTACTGAGGCAGAAAGAACTTGTAATTGATCGGTGAGTCTTATTTTTTTTTAATTACTAAATACTTCAGGTATGCAGAAATGTAGATTAATAAAACAAATACCTTTGTTCCCAGTACTTAGAGTTTAAGAAATAGAACCTTACAAATACGTTGATGTCTCAGATCTGTTCACCCCCAGTCCCAGTCCCTTTAAGAACCACTGTCAGAACTGAGGGTCAATTGGTTGGTCTATCTGTCTGTTTTCTACCATCCTCCCATTTACATTGGAGTAACTCATCATTTGGAAACTCCTTTCCATTTTCTTTGTACATGTAATGTAGCAAGTTAGCTGTAATGCTGATGAACTGTCAAAGTGTGTATTTTACACTTGGGAACTATCAAACTGGAAAGCTACTTTAAGTATTACTTTTCTTTAACTAGTATATGTTAGATCTGGAAGCATAGAAACAATGAAAATCACAAATGTTTAAAATTAAATAACTTACAGATAAGAATTTTGGAAATTTTGGAGGACATTGCAAATATTTTTGCCTATTTGAATACCAGAGTTCTGAAAAAAAATTCTTTTAAACTTAATTGTCTCCTGATTATTCTGAGTAGTAAACCTTAATATTACTCAATTATATTAGTTATGATGTATGTTGGTTCTACATTATTTATGTATACTTTGGGGATAAGTAAACATGTTGTGTATCATGGTAATTGGGAAATAGTTTGAGGAGGCATTTTTCCTTAATCAGTGCTAGTTACTGCTTTTTTTCATCTGCTTATATGGGATAGAGTAGTAGATATTTTAGTCTTAAAATTAAATCCTAATTTAAGCCTTTAAATATATGTAATAATTGAAATTTCAAAAGATTTTGCTTAGAAACTTACCAGTATTAAGCAAGATCTGCTAGAATATAAACTAGAGCATAAACATCTGGGCTTCCTCATTCCCCACTATGTTCTCAACATCTTGAACAGAACCTGACATGCAGTACATGTGCTTAGTGCTTGATACTTCCATGCTTGATAAAGATTGTAGAAGATAGTTTTAACTGATTTTATGAAAAAGCTATTTTAAAATATTAGATATTTCTTAAACAAGTAGATTATATATATTAATAATGATAGACCTATTTCTCCCACTTCTGGAGTCTGAGAAGTCTAAGATCAGGGTGCTAGCAGATTCACTATCTGGTGAGAGCCATCTTCCTGATTAGTAGATGTCCATCTTGTAGTAACCTCATATAGGGAGAGGGGCAAAGGGCCTCTCTGGAGCCTCTTCTGTAATGGTACTAATCACATTCATGAGGACTCTACCCTCACCTCCCAAAGGTGCCCCCCTCCTTATACCACACATTAGGCATTTGGATTTAATGTATGACTGTATGAATTGGGCAGGAGACACATTCAGTCTATGGTAGTAAGAAATGTAGGTAATTATTGACATAATCTATTATATGTATTTGTCAATTTTGTGTATTGTAGAAGGATACTAAGAAAATAATCCGAAATCATTCAAGTTGCTCAGTGGTTCAATTCTTCATCTAGTCTCATTTATGGTTATGTGGTAGCTGCATTGCTATCAGGTAGGGAGTTGGCTGACCTAGGCTAGCCTCAGCTGGATGGCTTATATGCTCCATATGGTCTGCCATCCTCCCATATGCTAGCCAGGGTCTGTTCATATGGTGGCGGGTCGAGCTCAGAGAGAAAATGAAGCATACACATTCTCTTGGAGCTTCGACTCAGCACTGGCACAAAACCACTTCCACCATGTACTTACTAGTCACAAGGCCAGTAGACTTCACCTCTGAACAGTAGGAATAGCAAAATCACATTGTAAAGGAGTATAAATAGTACATGGAAGGGAATAATTGTGGAAGTTTTTGTAAACAATCTACCACACTTACTGTCTTGAATCTTTGATTTTTACAAGTTTATTATAAAATTTTTTATGATTAATGCATTTGATATTGTGTAAAACAGAGGAAGAAAAAGTAGCAACTCCTGTTTCTAAAGTAGCATAACCAGAATTTAAAAGTGAGAATGTTCATGTGCAAAAATCTTTGTAACACACATATATTACTAAAAATTAGAACAAAATACATAGCATATCTTTTTTCTGGGAACCAGATTAGACTAATGGCCTTTCAAATGGTGATAGCACATGTAGAGGCTATATCAGAGATAGAATTGACAGAATTTAGTGTCTTCCTGGATAAGAGTATAGATTCTGAACTGTTTTACTTTGGAATATTGTGTGCCTGATGATACCTTTTAAGTCATTTAATTAAAAATTGTATGCTGGATATTATTTTTGAAAATACCAACTTATTCACAATTGCATGAAGAATGTGAGGGTTTTTTTGTTTTTGTTTTTTTACATGATGCATATAGCTTTTGTAGATTTTGGATAATTAGGTCAAAGCAGAACAAATGTTAAGGAAAAATAACTGTTACAGAAACTGTTCCTAAACGTGTCTCACTCATGAGAAATAGCATATAGGTTAATTTCAAAAACAACTCAGAAAAAAGTGGAGGAAACCTGGTTTCTAATTCTTTATATTTGCTACTAACCATTTAGGTGATTCTGAATCGGGTACTTGACCTTTTGCTTATTGATCTACTCATCTGCCTGGGTATAGGAGTTTTACCACTTAAACAAAAAAGAGGGTTTTTTTGAAGATCACTGTTCTAGGCAATTCCCCTCTCCCACCTAGTTGTGTAGCATGAAGATTAAATGAATAAACATATGTAAAAAGCCCTAAAACTGTCTGATGCATAGTGGCCCCCAGCAGATTGTAGCCACATATACATGTTTTATATATATAATAGTTACATTTACGTTCTTGTCTTTCCTCAGTAGCCTCTGAGCTCTTTCACAGAGGAGACTGCTTTAAGTACATTTCATTACTCATAACAGGTACTCACCAAATATTCATTCAGAGGAAATAGCCTCATTTTAATGAAGAAGAGGTTAAGGTTGTTGGTTAACCTGTGCTGTTGCTGACATTAGTAGTTCTTATAATGGTTTGCACTTTGAAACTGCATAGCTGTTGCCACTGAACTGAACAGATAAGATACAGCAGTAAGTCGGTGCACTTGAGCCTGATCCAGAAAGGAAGCCCTGTACCTTCTGGGGTGACAGCTGAGTTAGTGCTGTTAGTAAATGATATGGCAGTATAGAGAAGTCTCGTCTTGTCATTACTTGCAATTTGCAATGTAGTACCTACAAATCTTCTTAAGATTTTGTTCAGTAGTAAAGAATCTGATTAGACATTGTTCTTTGCTCTTGGGAAAGAGACTCTAAATCTTTGGAAAGTCTTTTATTCATGAGCCCCTGGAACACACCTGCCTTGACGCTGATGAGGTGATTCTTGGGCCCTAGATTCCTGGCTGCTTCAGGGTGGGGGCTATTCACCAGAGAGAGCAACCCTTTGACCAGAGCCAGTCCAATCTCCAGGGGAAGGAGGAGGCTGGAGATTGAGTTCAACCAAGTGGCCAATAATTTAACCAATTTTGCCCACACAATGAAATTCTATAACTAAAACTTTGTGAACTCCCCAGATTTGTGCCAGTTGGTTTGAAGTGTGGGTGTCCTGGAGATCCCACTTTGTCTGCCATCTGAAGTGAGGCTTTCTTGTTGGGCACCAATGTGTTAAAGCTGTGGCGTCTGATGCTAACTTGAGGTGTTTACTGTCAGAATTGAATTTCATACAGGACCACAGCTGGTCTTAAAACAAAATAGACATAGAAATTTGTTTATAATATTGTATACCTGGATATAAACAAACCAAAATAACTTCGATAGAATTGCACTATAAAAACTGTATTTAAATATGCAGATAAGCTGATAAAAATAATTAAATCTTACTTTGACCTTGTGATGGAAAATAAACATAACTCTTGCATTATGGGGTCCACCTTGAAGTAAAAGATGCACTACCAGTTGCCATGAGTGAAATCTCATATGTTAATTTATCATATCTGTGAGGCTGGAATTTTAATAACTTTGAATAACCATGAGATGTACGCATAGGCCTTGCTTTAAGAAATCTCATCATAAGTCCTAGCTTACAAAGGAGATGAATTAGAAAGACATTTAATATGAATTCCATTTTTGTAAAATGCTATACCAAAGAATTTACCACTGATTTAAAAAATTTACCTAGCAAAATTATACTGTGAGTTTACTTCCACATATAATTAAATGAAAAACATACATTGCAGAAGGCTCAAATGATAGCATTTTTTAGTAATAAAGCATTTTTAAATTAAGGTATGTACAGTGTTTTTTAGACATATGCTTTTATACACTTGATAGACTACAGTATAATGTAAATATAACTTTTATATGCTCTGGGAACCCAAAAAAATGTGTGTGACTGGCTTTATTGCTATATTCACTTTATTGCAGTAATCTGGAACCAAACCTGCCATGTCTCTAAGGTCTGCCTATAAATGCAGAAGCATCCTTTTAATACACTTTGAGAGTATTTTCAAGCTATATACTTGGTTTTGTTTGGCAGGCCCACCTGTGGAGAAATAGGAAATTCTGCTAGTTCAAGAAAAATTAACATAATCCTTTCCACCAAACTGAAAAATGCTAAGAAAATATCTTTAGAAGTACATTTCAAAACTAAAGCCTGGGGCCATATTTTGTATTTGCCCAAATTTATGAAATCCAGTTGAGGGTAAAGGTAAGGAAACAAATTCTTCAAAACTATGTTTTAGCTCTTATTTTTAGTACTAGAGGTAGTTTGAAAATGTAAGCTAAGGAAATAGGGGGTAGGTTTTGACATGGTTATACATTTTTCCTTTATGTGCCTTTTTTGGGGGAACAGTTTGGGGAAAAGACAATGTATGGAAAATTAAAATAGAATTTCACTGGTCTTCCTCTTTCCACCCTACACCTTTGGTCACCTGTTCTTTTCTTTCAGTCTCTCTCTCCCTCTCCCTCCTTCTCTCTCTGGTAATGCATGAAGGATGTCTCTTTGATAACCATCTCTGATAATTATTCAAGATGGCTATTGAGCATAACTTATTTGGTGGTAATACCCATAATGGTTTTAAAAGTCATTGATGATTTCAAAACTCTCAAGGGAAAGTATTTTCAGAGACCAAATTTAATTAGAAAAGGCAGAAAATAACAGATACACATTTTTTCTTTTTTTGTATTTTCACAAGTAGAGAGTGAATTGTACATATTCTTACTATTTCCCTGGGTCAGGTACAGGATCACTACATTTCTAGCTAGCTTGATAACATAGTTGTTGTAGCAGCTCCTTGATTTCTCAGTTTTTAGTTAACATCTTTTAAACCTGTTTTCTGACTTTCAAAGGCCATGTTTTGAAGTGTTCTATCTGATGCCTTTCTTGTTATACCTCACTGACCGTCCCCATGCTGGTCAGGACCCTGCTATCTTTCTCAGTCAGTTCCCAGGCAGAAGGAATGTCTGGGACTTGGTGGGGTACCTAGAAGCAGCTCCAGCTTTTACCTTTTTTTTTTTTTTTTCTTTTTCAATTTGTGGTAGAAAAAGATCACACAACATGAAATCTACCCTCTTTATAAATCTTTAAGGGTACAGTACAGTATTGTTAACTATTTGCACTTTTTTTTCACAGTAGATCAAACTGTCTATTTTTCGTAACTGAAACTCTATACCCACTAAACAACAGCTCCCCATTTGCCCCTCACTCCATTCTACTTTTTGCTTCTATAAGCTTGACCAATTTGGATACTGTAAGGGAGGAAAAAGTTTTCTCCCATCCTTTAGGGTCCCTGACTATATCTAGAAATTAAACTGACAGATTAACAGGAGAAAAACATACAAATTTATTTAAAACAAGTTTTACGTGACCAGGGAGCCTTTGTAAGGAAATGAAAACTCGAAGTGACAGACTTGAGTATTTTATGCTAGGTTTGATAAAGAATGGACAGTCATGGAGAAATAGAGAGTAAGGAGTATGAGGTAATTCTAGTAAACTGGGGAAAATTTAGCAAGGTTTGTTGGTTAGGATTCTTCTTGGTATCCCTTTGTCTTTGGAGATAAGGATGCTCCTTTCCTGGGGGTGTAGGAAGAGCATCTCCTGCATGAGGATTTTATGACCCGTTTCAGTGAAGAAGAGCAATGCGGAGAGGAGATCAGAGTGACCTGTTTTTGCTGTTTTCTCTAACTCCTTCAGCTTAAAATATTCAATATGCCAAGATGCCATATTTTGGTTTAGCATGTCCTGTGAACTCCATTAATACCTCCTATAAGTGGAATCAAGCAGTGTTTGTCCTTTTGAGACTGGCTTATTTCACCTAGTGTATTATCCTCAAGTTCGCCCGTGTTGTAACATATGACAGGATTTTCTTCCATTTTAAGACTGAATAATAGTCCATTTTATGTGTATAACATTTTCTCTCTTTGTTCATCCATCAGTGGGCGTTTAGATTGTTTCTACCTCTTGTCTATTGTAAATATCACCTCTGTTTTTGAAAGATAATTTTGATTGATATAGAACATCAGAGTGGCAGTTATTTTTTTTCATATTGATATGTCTTCAAATTCACTAATCTTTTCTTCTGCAAATTCTAATCTGCCCTAATCCCATGCAGGATAATATTTGTGTCTTCTGTGTCTCTACTTAACAAATTCTGTCTTCCTTCTAGTTTCTTGAACACATGAAAACATTTATAATAATTGATTTAGTGCTTCTCTATTAATTCTATCATGTCTCAGTTCTAGCTAACTTTCAGTTGATTGGTTTTTCCTACTTCTTTGCATGCCTGATAATTTTGGATCAGATGCCAGGCAATATGGATTTTAAATTGTTTTGGATGTTATATATTTTTGTATTTCTGAGCTTTTTTTCTGGGACCAGAGTTGCCCTCAGTTGAAAATTGCTGCTGACAGATACCCTATAAATTATGAAGTTTTCCACTCTGGCATTTGGGAGCAGGTACATACAATTCCAGGCCCTATAAGAGCCTCAGGCACCATTCCTTCTAATCTTTTTAGCTGATAGATTTCCCATACCCCAACCCTACAACCCCCCTACACACACAGTGGTTTCCTCATGCATTCATTAATTACTACTCAACTGAGTACTCAAGGATGACTACACTGTGAACTCTAGCTGCCTTGGTTTCTCCAGATTCCAAGTTTTGTCTTTTCAACTCAGATCATTTTCCCTGTTCAGAGGCTTAAAGCAGTAATCTCTGGCAATCTTAGGACTCATGTAATTTGCTGATCACCTCCCAGAAGTCAGTTACTCACTGCCTTTTGTCCAGTGTCTTGAGAGTACCTGTGCTTTGTTCTATTTTGTAATTGTGTCAGGCAGAAGGGCAAACCTGGTTCCTTTTACTCCATCTTGGCTGGAAGAGGAAATTTAGTTTCCTTTGTAAAACTTTACATTATTTGAAAAATACTTGTGACTGATCTCTCCTAACTTACCTACTTCCTATTTGATGTTTTCTATGTTAGTTTTCTCAATAGCATATCCAAAAAACAAATAAAAAGATCTCTGAGTAAAATAAGTTGTTTGATACAGTCTGAACTTGCTCCAAAAGCTATTTTGTGAGTATTTTAGAAAACATCAAGCTATTTGTTTACTCACATGTATCATTATTCCTTAAAAGCGTGCTCTCTCGCTCTCTCTCACATAACCTTATTATGAGACCTGTTATTAAATTTTTGAAGATTAGTGATAATACATATAAAGCTCTTAGCATGTTGCCTGGCACATAATGGTTTTCAAATATATTAGAATACATATTCACAGAAATTAAATAACCTGATTAAAGTAAGCTAGTGAGCTGCTAAGGAAATATTTGAACTTCAATGTGTCTGGTTCCAGCATGAGGTTACATTAAAATGGAATGCCAAAGGTATCCAGAGATGCAAATCTGCCACCAAGTGAGTTCTCTATCATTGGTGACATTTACGTGTACACCATGCAACCTGGATATTATAGACAAGATGCAGGCATAGAATGGCATTTGGGCTCAATGATATTTATAAAAATACACTTCACCCTGATTCTCAGATTCTCAAAAGCTTCAATTGTTGTTAACTGTTGAACAGAATTTGGGTAAATGGAAATAATGATATTAAGGTAAAGGCAATCCAGACTGAGAATGAAACATTTATTATGTTATGTAACAAGAAAGCAAAGCAGGACTTTGTTAGAATCTAAGAAGAGTATTCTACAAAAGTTTATGTCCTATAAAGTGTCAGAAGTACTCTACAGTATAAACATTTTTCTGTATTTCACTTACGGTACTTTGGTTTTGAAAGATTCTCTATTACAAATTTTAAGACTGATAATGCTTTTTTAACTCTTATGCCAAATTAGAATATTGAAAGTTCTGCTTTTAACTGTCACTTGGAAAAGTATATTTTTTGTAATGTGACCTCAATGTAATGTTTTGCAGGCAAAAGCAACAAATTACTCACCTACATGAAAGAATAAGGGATAATGAATTACGAGCACAACATGCCATGTTAGGACATTATGTAAATTGTGAGGATTCTTATGGGGCTACTTTGCAGGTAAGATCAGAGGATTTTGTAGTTGTTATTTTATTAGTGAAATATATGTTTATAATTATATACTTAGCTTGTGGGATTAGGACTTTTTTGAATTAATAATCCATTTACATGGTTCATATTTATGTGTGTAGTCAAAGGTGTCCAAGTGCTGTTTTCCGTCTGCCCAGTTCACACCCCTTCCCCACGCACAAACAGGAAGTACTTACTGTTGTCAGTTTCTAGTGTAGCCTTCCAGAGTTGATGTATATCACCAACAGATATAAATGTATTTTATTCTCTACCTTTGCTAAAATTATCAAAATACGTACAGTGTTTGACACCTTGCTTTTTCCTTTATGTTATATAAAGTTATATAAAATACTATGATTATTTCTATATCATTGCATAGACAGCATCCCTTTCCTTTGCTTTTATAGCTGCTTGATTTCCCATTTTATGGAGACAGTCCTGTCTCTACTTGTCGAAAGTTGCGTTGTTTCTAGTTTGGGACTATTACAAAATAATCTTTCAAAAGTGAAACTCTATACCTTTAAAAAAAAAAAAAAACTCCCCATTCCACTCCCTGATCCCTGGCAACTACCATTTCTACTTTCTGTCTCCATAATTTTTATTACTCCAGGTATCTCATATTGAGTGGAACTATACAATATTTGTCCTTTGTGATTGGCATATTTTGCTTAGCATAATATCCATATTGTAGCATGTGTCTGAATTTCCTTCCTTTTAAAGGCTGAATAATATTGCACTGTATGTGTACCATATTTTGCTTTTCCACTCACCTTTCAATGGACACTTGGGTTGCTTTTACATTTTAGCTATAGTGAATAATGCTGTGAACTTTTTAAAAGTATTATTTATTTATCTGAACATGGGTATACAAATACCTCTTTGAGACCCTACTTTCAATTCTTTTGAGTATATACTCAGAAGTAGAATTGCTGGATCATATGCTAATTCTGTTCTTTAATTTTTTGAGGAACCACCATGTTGTTTTACCATAGTGGTGGTACCATTTTGCATTCCCACCAACAGTGTACAGGTGTTCCAGTTTCTCCACATTGTCACTAATACTTGTTATTTCCTCTTTTTTGATAGTAGCCATTCTAATGGATAGGATGTGATATCTTATTGTGGTTTTGATTTGCGTTTTCCTAATGATTCATGATGTTGAGCATCTTCATGTGCTTATTGGCTTTTTGTATATCTTCTTTGGAGAAATGTCTATTCAAGTTCTTTGCCCATTTTTGAATTGGACTCTTTGTTTTTTCTTTATTAATTTTAGAAGTTCTCTATATATCTCAGTATTAATCCTTTGTCGGATATATTATTTCTGATTTTTTTTCATTCTGTAGGTCGTTTACTCTGTTGATAGCATCTTTTAATGTACAAGATTTTAAAATTTTCATGAAGTTTAATTTGTCTACTTTTCCTTTTATTGCCTGTGTCTTTGATGTCATGTGCAAAAAATCATTGCCAAATCCAGTGTCATGAAGCTTTTGCTACATGTTTTCTTCTAAGAGTTTTATAGTTTTAGGTCTTATATTTGGGTATTAGAGCCATTTTGAGTTAATTTTTGTGTATGGTGTTAGGTAAGGGTCCAACTTCATTCTGTTGCATGTGGATGTCCACTTTTCCCAGCATCGTTTGTTGAAAAGACTGTCTTTTCTTCCATTGAATGGGCCTGGTACCTTGTCAAAATTCATTTGACCTATATGTTAGGGTTTATTTCTGGGCTCTCTATTTCCACTGGTCTATATATGTCTCTCTTTATGCTAGGTACCGCACTGTCTTGATTACTATTTAGCTTTATAGTAAGTTTTAAAATCATAAAGTGTGAATTCTCCAGCACTGTCTTTCTTTTTGGTATTTGCAATCTCTTGAGATTACATATGAATTTTAGATTGCATTTTTCTGTTTATGCAAAAAAAAGTTGGGATTTTGATAGGAGTTGCATTTCAATCTGTAGATCACTTTGGGTAGTGTTGATACCTTAACAATGTTAAGTTTTCCAGTCCATGAATGTGGGATATATTTCCATTTATTTACGTCATCCTTAGTTTCTTTCAGCAATGTTTTGTAGGTTTCATTGTGTGATTCTTTTCTAACTTCTTTGGTTACTTTAAGTTACATCTTAAGTATTTTATTCTTTTTTTATACTATTTGTAAATGGAATTATTTTCATAATTTCCTCTTCAGATCATTCATTAGTAGTGTATAGAGATGCAACTAAATTTTGTATATTGAATTTGTATTCTGATACTTTTGCTGAATCCATTTATTATCTCTATACTTTTGCTGAATCCATTTATTATCTCTAACAGGTTTGTGTGTGTGTGTGTGTAATTTTAGGGTTTTCTACATATAAGATTACATTATCTGTGAACAGTGATAATATTACATCTTCCTTTTCAGCTTGTATCCCTTTAATTTCTTTTTCTTCCCTAATTTTTCTGGCTAGAATTTTCATTGCTCTGTTGAAAAGAATCCTTGTCTTTTTCCTGATCTTAGAGGAAATGCTCTCAGTCTTTCATCATTGAGTATAATGTTTGCTGTGGGTGTTTTCTGTATAGCTTTTATTATGTTGAATAGTTTCCTTCTGCTTTTAGCTTTTTGAGTATTTTTATCGTAAATGAGTATTGAATATTGTACACTTTTTTGGGCATCAATTGAGATGGGTCTTTTTTCCTTCATTCTATTCTTGTGGGGTATTACATTGATTAATTTTTGTATTTTAAATCATTCTTGCATTCTAGGAATAAATCACACTTAGTCATGGAGTATAATCCTTTTAATATACTGCTAAATTCAGTTTGCTAATATATTGTTGAAGATTTTTGCATTAGTGCTCAAAAGGAATACTGGTCTGTAGTTTTTTTTATAGTGTCTGGCTTTGGTATCAGAATAGTGCTGGCCTCAGAATGAGTTAAGAAGTGTCCCCTCCTCTTCCAGTTTTTGGAAAAGTTTGAGAAAGATAGATAGTAGTTCTTTAAATGTTTGGTAGAGTTCACCAGTGAAGCCGTCGGGTCCAGGGGTAGGGCTTTTCTTTGGAGATTTTTGATTGCTATTTCAATCTCCTTACTAGTTATAGGTCTATAGATTTTCTGTTTCTTCATGATTTAGTGTTGGTAGGTTTTGTTTCTAGGAATTTATCCATTTCATATAGTTTATCTAATTTGTTGACATACAATTAATTGTTCATACTACTTTCTTATAATTCTTTTCTCAGTAGAATTAATAGTTATTGTCTCCATTTCAACTTCTAATTTTAGTAATTGGAGTCTTTTGTTCTTAGTCCATCTAGCTAAGGTTTGTCAGTTTTGTTCTTTTCAAACTTTTGGTTTCCTTAATTTTCTCTGTTGTTTTTCTGTTTTCTGTTTCATTTATCTCTGTTCTAATCTTTTATTATTTCCTTCCTTCTAATAGCTTTGGGTTTAGTTTGTTCTTCTCTTTCTAGTTTCTTACGTTGTAAAGTTAGGCTGTTGATTTGAGATCTTTCTTGTTTTCTCCTTTTTTTTTTTTTTTTCAGGAGGAGGTAATTGGGTTTATTTGTTTGGTTTTTCAGTGGAGGCACTGGGGATTGAACCCAGGATCTCCTGTATGCCAAGCATGCACTCTACCACTTGAGCTATACCTTCCCCCCTCCATATGGTTTTAATATTCATTTCTCCTAAAAGTAATTTTGAACTTCTTTTTATATATTTAAGACCCATTCATGTTTCCCTTTCTGTGAGTTATCTTTTCATATTTTCTGCTAATTTTTTCTGTTAGGTATTGCTTTTTTTTTGCTTATTATGAACCCTTTGTATGTAAAAGAAATTAACTTTCTATCTGTAATTTGATTTGCAAATACATTTTCCAACTTTGTCATATTTTCTTTCTATTTATCATTCTATCATTTTTCCTTAATCTTTTTCTACCATGAACTCTCTCTAATTCTGAGTATTTTATAAATAAACCCATTTTACAAATGAACCCATTTAACAATTATTAAACATCCTCTGTGCTGAATTCTGAGGTCACGAAAGTTGAAGAATAGTTCCTGCCTTCATGGATCTCAAACTATAAATAGAGACACCATGTAGGTAAACGCATTTACCCATTCCTTTAAAATTTATTTGCATTCATTATAGGTAAGGCAGTGTCTAGGCTCTAGGAATAGAAATGTGAATGAGATTGGTTTTGTCTTTGAGAGTACAGCCTAATGTGAACTCAGACATAGGGTCTATGAGGCCTTATAACAAAATTTGTATGGCTGGAAGGATTATTTTCTCCAGTTATTGTTGTTTCTAAGAATTTTCTTTAAATAAAAATTACCCTGAGTTTGAGTTATAACTGCCAGTAGGTGACCCGATCAAGTGAACCACTTCTCAGTTGCCAGTCTTTGCTCATATTAAAAACAGCTTGATGTTTAGTTTTTGTATCTAATCTCTGATTATTAAAATGTTTATAAAGTTTATTTTTACCAAAGAGATGTAGTTCATTATGATGTTTTATAACAAAAAAGAGAGTTTTCCTTAAAACTTATTTTTATATTTTTCTATATAAATTTTATAATTGGCTTGTTTATTTCCTAAAGAAAATACTGCCAGATTACTTTATGGAGACATGTACCTCTATTTGTGGAAATTTCATCATTTTCATTAATATCTTCATTCCTAGAATTTTAAAAAACATTTTAAGTGCATTGTTATATTAAAGGCATTATTTTATTAAAAACATTGTTTATATTAAATTTATATTAAATTATAACAAAGACATCATTATATTAAAATCAGGGAATATTAAAGACCAAATAAATATCAGACTTACTTGAGGCAGAGGTATTTAACATAGAGATTCCAGCTTGTGTATACTTCTGTTACTAATATATCAAAATACCTTGTTGTTATGTGGTTTCATCAACAGTTTCTATCACATGATAGCAAAGTTCTGTGGTACTGAGATTAATGCTCTACAGTTATTTGAAAGTGGTATTTCTGTACTAATTAAGTAGTATAATTTGCTTTGATAATGGTATTTTAATAAAACTATGCAGTTTCTCCTTGTAAAATTTTTATTCTCTGAATACAGGTTTTACTTGAATTATACAATTATTATTATATTACCGAAAGCATGTAAAACTTAATGTGTATCTGCAAGCTGAAGAACATGTTTTTTGACACAGTGTCAGGCCAGTAGAGGGCTCTCCAAGTCAGTCTGCAAGGACAGAAATATTTGGAAGGATATGGAAAATGGGGCTGCTAAAAATATCAGAAGAATTTTAAATTATGAGGGGGAATTAAAATACTGTTGAGAAATTCGTATTAAAAGGTAAATGCAATTATTAAAAGGGGATACAAGAAAAAACCCTAAGTACTGAATGAGTATGATAAATATACAAGGTAAACTTTTTTTCAGTAGGTAGCTATATAGAGTGGATAAAATGGCAAGGGTTTAGAAGAAACAACTAATAAGATAATAAAATATTTTTTAGTGAAGGAATTTTTTGGCATATGAATAATATGTATTTTTTATTGAACAAATTTGACGTGTAAAATGGTATAAGCTTGGGCACATCATGTTACTTTGATACATTTTATGTACTATGTGTAATATGATTACTGATGTAGCAGTATTTATCACATTACATAATTATAATATAATTGCCTGTATTCGTTATACTGTGCATTAGGTTTTTATGGCATGTTTACTACTCCTCAAAGTTTGTACCGTTAATCACCATTATTCTTATTCCCTGTAGACACCGCCCCCCCACCGCCAAATCTCTGGTAACCAGATACTCTGTTTTTTTTACAGGTTTAACTTTATTAGATTCCATGTATAAGTGATATCATACAATACTTGCCTTCTCTATCTGACTTATCTCACTTGGCATAATGTGCTCAAAGTCTATCCACGTTGACTCAAATGGGAGATAGCCTCCTTTATCGTAGCTGAATAATACTCCATTGTATGTACTTGTATTCCACTGTGTGTATCATGTAGTCTTTTACCCATTCATCTGTTGATGGGCATTTGGGTTGTTTCCATATCTTGGCTGTTGTGAATAATGCTGTGATAAACATGAGAGTACATGTTGTTGAACCCTGTTTTCATTTCCTTTGGGTATGTACTCAGAAACAGAATTGCTGGATTGTATGATAGATCTGTTTTTAATGTTTTAAGGAACCTTCATACCGTTTTCCGTAGCGGCTGCACCAATTTACATTCCCACCAGCAATGTATAAACATTCCCTTTCCACCACTTCCTCACCAGCACCTGTGTTTCTCTTGTGTTCTTTATAATATCATTCTAATAGGTGTGAGGTTGAGATCTCATTTTGGTTTTGATTTGCATTTCCCTGATGATTAGTGATGTTGAGCGTCTTTTCATGTGTCTGTTGGCCATTTTGACGTCCTCTTTAGAAGAATATTTATTTAGTTGTTCTGCCTATTTTTTAATCAGATTGTTTGGGGTTTTGTGTTGAATTTAGTGAATTCTTTATATATTTTAGATATTAGCCCCTTATCTAGTATGTGGTTTGCAAAAATGTTCTTCCATTCTGTAGGTTGTCCTTTCATTATTATTGTTTATGTTGCTGTACAGAAGCTTTTGAGTTTGATTAGTCTCATTTGTTGATTTTTGCTTTTGTGGTTCATCCTTTTGGGTCATGTCCCCAAAAAATTATTGCCAAGATCAGTATCAATGACCTTCTTCCCTGTATTTTCTTCTAGGAGTTTTATGGTATCAGGTCTTATGTTTAAGTCTTTGAGCCATATTGAGTTAATTTGTGTGAGTGATGTGAGATACGGATCCAATTTCATTGTTCTGCATGTATTTCTCCAGTTTTCCCAGCACCATTTGTTAAGGAGACTCTCCTTTTCCCATTGGGTATTCTTGGTTCCTTTGTTGAATATTAATTGACTTTGTATGCTGGGATTTCATTCTGGGTTCTCTGTTCTGTTCCATTGGTTGATGTGTTTGTTTTTGTGCCAGTACCAAATTGTTCTTATTACTATGGTTTTGTAGTATAGTTTGGAATCTAGAACTGTGATACCTATGGTTTATTTCTTTTTTTCTCATTATTGCTTTTGCTTTCCAGGGTCTTTTGTGTTTCCACACAAATTTAGAATTGTTTGTTCTATCTCTGTGAAGAGCGGCAAAGGAATTTTTTTCCTTGGATTTATGAACATTATTTTTTATGCACATCATTTTGTATATGCACATTTTTGGGGTCCATAATTGTCCATCCTAATTCATTGGTACATTAAAAAGAAATTATATTTCTAATATTCTGTGTATTCTAAATTAAAGTATATATTTGAAATAAAATAACTTTTTGAATTAATAAATAGATGAAAAAACGTATTCTTGAGAAGTAACTTCTGTTTGCCTATTAAAAACTTGGAATAACCTTATGGTCAAAATGACCTGAGAACTGGACATTGCTAAGTTTCACAGGTGGAAAATGAGAAACTGGGTCTTTATCCTAAAATCCAAACTTCATAGATTGTTTCAGCAATAGAATTGGTAGAACCAAGGAATGATTTGTATGTATAATACCTTATACCAAAATTTCAATCTGTGATTAATAGGCTTGCATGGAAAAAAACAAACAAACAAAAAAAACAAATGTGAAGGACCCCATTTTCTTTTGTTAAAAACTGAAAGATATCTCTTCTTTTGAAAGACCAATCAAATAATAATTTTTCTTGGTAAGCTATATTGATGCATCCTTTGGTTCTAATGAGCATTTCATAAATGAGTCCCACCTTTGCAAATGAGCTCATTCAACAGAATATAAACATCTAATGTGTTAAATGCTGGGCCCACAAAAGTGAAGAACAATTTCTATCTTCATGAAACTTTAAGCTCACAGAGGAGACTATATCAAAAACATATTTATCCATTTCTTCAAAATTCATATTTACTATGGATAAGTTGCCATTTAGGCTCTACTAATAGGTGAATGAAGTTGGTCTTTCCCTCAGAGTGTATAGTTTAATGAGGAACACAGGTAAATATCAGACAATTGCAGTATGTTGGAGGTGCTCAAAACAGATATGTATGAAGTGTTATGGGAACCCATACTAAGCACATATAAACCAGCCTTCCAGAGATCAAGTCAGGAATATCTAATCTGAGAACCTGAGGGACTAAAAGAATTTAGACAGGTAAAGGAGGTAGCAGAATATTTGAGGCATAGTAAATTGCATGCAAAGAGGCCTAAAGGCAAGGGAGGTAATGCTTTTAGAAAACTGCAAATTATTCTGTAAGGATACAGTATAAAATGAGAGAAGAGTAGTAGTAAGAGATGTGGTTGAAGAGGTAAGCAGGGTCAAGTTGAGAAGTTATTCCAGTGGCATAATAGAGACTGGATTTAAGATAGATGGTATTGGAGGCAGGGAAACATTCAGGATGCTACCTTATTAGTCTAACAGTTAGATGAACACCTGAATTTTAAAACAATGTTGATCAGGATGAGAAGAGTACTTGTTAAACATCTGTGACCATGCATGGGCCAGATTTAGTGACAATGACGTGAGAGAGATGGTTGCCTCATTTCAAATGGGGCTGTAGTGATTGGTTTATATCATCAATGACCAGGGTAGAGACTATTCCATCAGGAGTAGATTTAGGGGAGAAAAATAGTGAGTTAAGCTTATATATTGTAAATTTGGGACTGAGATGAAGAAGGAAGCCCGATTCCTGAGTATAGGTCTGAGGGAGAGATTTAGGGATTATCAGTATACCTGGGTAGTTGTTGAAGCCTTGGGCAGCCTTGGGCATGATCTAGTATTGCAGGGAGTGAAGAAGACAAGACAGGAACAGCAGGAAGGCAGTAGAAGCGCACAACTCATAAAGGAGCCTGGGAGGTGGGGTGGGGTACTGTCACAGAATGGAAGAGAAGAAAGGCCTTCTCCAGAGAAAGGAGATAAAAGATGAGTATAATTCATTAAGTGTAGAAATTAAAGCTCTTTTGCTTCAGACTTTTCTGTCTGCTTAATTTCATCTAGAGGTTGAACTATAGCTTGTCTTGCTGCAAAATACATTTCTGTAGTGCAAATTTGCTCATACACAGATTATAAATAGGAGAATGATGTCAGCATAGTTTTCAGGTCACATTGGTTCATCTGTGTTTTTGTTTTGTTCCCTAGGCAAGTGGAGTTAAAATAATGGGAGTAAAATTAGAATTTTTGGCAGGCTGTTTTTAAAAAAAAGGGCTTAGGCTCATCTACTGCATTAACAGCGGAACTCTCTTCAGGTTTTATTTAAAGGAAATTATAAGAGTGCCTGTACTTCCTTGAGAGATGCACTTCCTCCATTAATGGTTTTCAATTCACGGCAGATTATGTTGTTATCTGCCCACCGGAATAGCAGTCCCTCTGTTGCGGAGTTCTGCCTTCATCATCTTATCACCACCAGACCTGTTCTGATCAAAATGACATCAGTGTTTTGACTGTTTGTATGCATGGGTTTTTGTATATCAACCGTGGCTCCCTGCCCAGGATGTTCAACTTATCTCCTGAGTTACTGTCTTCATTAATGATCTGGTTTAAAGTTGGATAGGTTTTGAGTAGATTATTCTTACTACTACTTTTCCATAAGCCCTGTTATTTTTAGTGCATGATTTGCCAGTGGTTTTCCAGTGATGCATGTATTTAATTAGAGTAAAAACACCTGTAGAAGCTTTTTTTGTGAAATTAATAAATCTTTTAAGGAAGTTTTAGTTCACAGCAAAATTGAGCAGAAAGTACAGAGAGTTCCCATCCTATGTCCCCACACACCCACAACCTCCTCTACTATTGACATCTTGTATCACAGGGTACATTTGTTCCAGTTGAACCTGTACTGACACATCATTATCACCTAAAGACCATAGTTTACATTAAGGTTGTTCACACTTGGTATTGTACATTTTATGAGCTTGGACCAATGTAATAATAATGACATGTATCTACTATTGTAGTATCATATGGAAGTTTCACTACCTTAAAAGTCTTATGTGCTCTAGCTGTTCATCCTTCCTTTCCCCTTGTCCTAGCAACAACTAATCTTTTTACTGTCTCTAGTTTTATCTTTTCCAAAATGTCATATAGTTGGAATCAAACAGTGTATAGCATTTCAATTGACTTCTTTCACTTGGTAATATACATTTAAATTCTCTCTGTCTTTTCACATACTGATGGCTCAGTTCTTTTTAGCATTGTGTAATATTCCATCGTCTGGGTGTAGCACAGTTTGTTTATCCATTCACCTACTTAAGGAAATTTTAGTTGTTTCCAGATTTGGACAGTTATGAATAAAGCTGCTAATAATGTGCATTGCAGTTTTTTGTATAGGCGTAAGTTTTCACTTCCTGTGGGTAAATACCAAGGAACATGATATGGATCATGTGGTGAGAATATGTTTAGTTTTTAAGTAACCACCAGACTGTGTTCCACAGTGGCTGTATCACTTTGCATTTCTACTAGCAATGAATGAAAGTTCCCATTCTTCCATATCCTCCCCAGTATTTGATATTGTCAGTGCTTTATATTTTGGCCATCCTAACAGGTATATAGTGGTAGCTCATTGTCGTTTTAATTTGCAATTCCCTAAAGATATATGATGGACAGCTTTTCATATGCTTATTTTCAATCTGTATATTTTCTTTGAGGTGTTTGTTCAGATCTTTTCCTCCCTTTAAATTGTGATGTTTGTTTTCTTATTGAATTTTAACAGTTCTTTGTGTATTTTGGATACAAGTTCTTGATCAGTTGTGTCTTCTGCAAATATTTTCTTCCAGTGTGTGGACTGTCTTTTCATCCTCTTGATACTTTCTTTTGCACAGCAGAAAATTTTAATGAAGTCTATCTTATCAGTTGTTTATTTCATGGAGCATGCTCCTTGGTAGCGATCTAAAAGTCATTGCCACCTTTGGCCCCTCTGCAGACTAGCTCCAGGCAAGTTCCATCCTGCCAGGGCCTCAGGGCTCCCTTCCTTCTCAAACTGTGCAGAGTGAAATTATTTCCAGTAAGGTGATTATCCTCCCAGGGTCTATACCTCATGCTCTAACCTAGGGCCCTACAGCCTGGCTAGGAGAACACCAGACCAGTGAACTGGCATTTACTTTGGACTTCTGCTTTATTAATTAAGCTACACTATTTGTATCCAACTGCACCTGACTGCCAAGTCCAGAAGAATTCACTGGCATGCCTTGCCCCTAAATGCCAGATGTAGTTTGCTTTTGTCACTGCTCAGTCCATATTACAGAAATAAAAAGTGCTGTGATCTCCAAAAAACAAAGTCATTGCCATATCCAAGGTCATCTGAGTTGTCTCCTATGTTATCTTATAGAGGTTTTATAGTTTTGCATTTTATGTTTAGGTCTATGGTGTATTTGAGTTAATTTTTGTGAAGAGTTTTGTGAAGAGGTCTGTGTCTAGATTTTTTTTTTTTTTGGCATATGTATGTCCAATTGTTCCAGCACCATTTGTTGAAAGGACAGTTTTTGCTCCATTATATTGCCTTTCCTCTGTCAAAAGATTGACTGTATTTGTGTGGATTTATTTCTGGGCTCTCTGTTCGGTTTCATTGACCTGTTTGTCTATTCTTTCCCCAGTACTGCACACTCTTGATTACTATAGTTTTACTGTAAGTCTTGAAGTCAGGTAGTGTCAGTCCTCCATCTTGATTGGTTCTTCTCCTTCAGTATCGTGTTGGCCATTCTGGGGCTTTTGTTTTTCCATATAACCTTTAGAATCAGTTTGTCACTATCCACAAAATAACTTGCTGGTATTTCTATTGAGATTGCATTGAATCCATAAATCAAGTTGGGAAGAACTTGACACCTTGACAATATTGAGTCTATCCATGAACAAGGAATACCTCTTCATTTATTTGGCCCTTCTTTGATATCTTTGATCAGAGTTTTACAGTATTCCTTGTATAGATCTTGTACATATTTTGTTAGATTTATACTATTTCATTTTGGAGGGTGCTAATGTAAATGGTAATGTGTTTTTAATTTCAAATTCCACTTATTCATCGCTGGTATATAGGAAAGCACCTGATTTTCATATATTAACCTTGTATCTTGCAGCCTTTCTATAATTGCTTATTAGTTTCAGGAGTTTTTTTTTTTTGGCCAGTTCTCTTGGATTTTCTGCATAGGTGATCATACTGTCTATGAACAAAAACAGTTTTATTTCTTCCCTCCCAATCTGCATAAGTTTTATTCCCTTTTCTTACTGTATTCTTTAGGACTTCCAGTACAGTGTGGAAAAGTAGTGGTGGGAGGGACAGCTTTGCCTTTTTCCTGATATTAGCAGGAAAGCTTTTGAGTTTCTCACCATTAACTCTGTAGCTGTTTATTGATGGGATCATATGATTTTCCTTCTTTAGCCTGTTGATATGATGGATTACATTAATTGATTTTTTGAATGCTGAATCAGCCTGTATCCCTGGGATAAATCCCAATTGGTCATGGTGAATAATCTTTTTATACATTGTTAGGTTCAATTTGCTAATATTTTGTTGAGAATCTGTGTTTCTGAGAGATATTCATCTGAGTCTTCTTTTCTTGTAATGTCTTTGTCTTGTTTTGGAATTAGGATAATTCTGGCCTCATAAAATAAGTTAGAAAGTATTCCCTCTGCTTCTGTGTTCTGGAAGAGACTATAGAGAATTGGTATAATTTCTTCCTTTGAATTTTTGGTAGAATTCACCAGTAAACCCATCTGAGCCTGATGCTTTCTGTTTTGGAAGGTTGTTAATTATCGATTCAGTTTCTTTAGTAAATATAGGCCTATTCAGATTGTATGTTCCTTCTTGTGTGAGTTTTGGCAGATTGTGTCCTTCAAGAAATTGGTCCATTTCATCTAGATTATCAACTTTGTAGGCATCAAGTTGTTCATAATATCTCTTTATTATACTTTCAATGTCCATGTGATCTGTAGTGATGTAAATTTATGTCTTCTCTCTCTTTTATTGGTTAGCCTGGTTATCTGATTATTGGTTTTATTGATCTTTTCAAGAACCAGCTTTTGGTTTTATTGATTTTTATCTCTTCTTGTTTCAATTTCATTGATTTCTGCCCTCAATTTTATTCTTTTCTTTTACCTACTTTTGGATTTTATTTGTTCTTCATTGTCTGGTTACCTAAGGTGGAAGCTTACATTATTAATTTTAAGTCTTTCTTTTTTTTTAATGTATGTACTCAATATTATAAATTTCCCTCTAAGCACTACTTTCACTACATCCCATAAATTTTGATAATTTGTATTTTTATTTTCATTTAGTTCAAAATATTTAAAAATTTCTCTTGAGATTTTTTTCTTTGACCATATATTATTTGGACATGTATTGTTTAATCTCCAGGCATTTGGGGATTTTCCAGCTACCTTTCTGTTGAGCTCTAGTATAATTCCATTATGATCTGAGAACATACATTGTGTGATATCTCTTCTTTTAAATTTTTTAAGGTGTGTTTTATGGCCTGGAATGTGGCCTGTCTTGGTGAATGTTCCTTGTGAGTTTGAGAAGAATGAATAATCTCTTGTTGGATGAAGTTGTCTGTAGATGTCAGTTACATTCAGTTGGTTGATGGTGCTCTTAAGTTCAACTGTGTCCTTATTTTCTGCTTGATAAATCTGTTCATTTCTGATAGAGGGTTATAAATTCTCCATCTATTATAGTAAATTCACCTGTATCTCCTTGCAGTTGTCAGTTTTTGCCTCACATATTTTAATGCATGTACACGTTAAGGATTGTTATGTCTTCTTGAAGTATTGACCCTTTTATCATTATGTATTGCTCCTCTTGATTCCTGATAAATTTTTGTAATCTTAAGTCTGAAATTAATATGGCTACTCCAGTTTTCTTTTGATTAATGTTAGCATGATATCTCTTTTCCCATTCTCCCATCCTTTTTCTTTAATCTGTATAAGTTTTTATATTTAAAGTGAGTTTCCTGTAGACACATATAGTTGGATCTTGTTTCTGGATCCACTCTGACAATCTCTTTCAGTTGATGTATTTAGACCATTCACAGTTAAAGTGATTATTAACATAGTTGGATTAATATTGACCATGTTTGTTGCTCTTATTCTTTGTTCATGTTTTTCTCTTCTAGATCTTTTCTGTCTTTTGTGGCTTTAATTGAGCATTTCATATGATTCCATTTTCTCTCTTTTTTTTTTACCATATAGATTACACTTTTTTTAATTAAAAGATTTTTTTTAGTTTAATTTTTTTAGTGGTTACCCTAGAGTTTGCAATATATGTTTATAACCAATACAAGTCCACTTGCAGGTAATACTGCTTTTCCTGGGAGGTGCAAATACTAAGTGTTCCTCAACTTCTGCTCCTCTTCCTTGTATCATTGCTGTCATTCATTTCACTTATATGTAAGTGTGTACATGGGCACACGTGTGTGAGTACATTGTTGTCAATACTATTTTGAGTAATCTTTTATCTGTTAGATCAATTAAGAAAAATAAAAGCTTTTATTTTATGTTCACTTACACCTTCTCTGATGCTTTTCCTTTCTAGATGTATGTAGATCCAAGATTCTAACCTTTATTGTTTCTCTTCTCTCTGAAGAACTTCTTTTAACATTAACATTTCTTACAAGGCAAGTCTACTGGCAACAAATTCCCTCAATTTTTGTTTGAGAAAGTTTTTATTTCTCTTTCACTTTTGAAGGATAATTTCATAAGATATGGAGATCTAAGTTGGTGGGGATTTTCCTCAACAATTTAAAAATTTCACTCTGCTCTCTTCTTGCTTGCATGGTTTCTGAGAAGCTGGATAAAACTTTTATCTTTTCCTGTCTATAGGTAAGATGTTTTTCCCTCTGTCCTCTTTCAAGACTTTTTTTTTACCTTTGATTTTCAAAAATTTAAATATGATATGTCCAAGTGTAGTTTTGGGGCATTTATTTTGCTTGGTGTTCTCTGAGCTTCCTAGATCTGGGTTGTGGTGTCTGACAATTTTGGGAAATTCTCAATCGTATTGTTTTAAATATTGCTGTTTTCTTTCTCTCTTTTCCTTGTGGTGTTCCTGTAACATGCGTGTTAAAACTTTTGTAGTTATCTCTCAGCTCTTGGATATTCTGTTCTATTTTTCCCAATCTTTTTTCTCTTTGGATTTTGGTTTTGGAAGTTTCTATTGTCATATCCTCAAGCTTACAGATTGTTTCTTCAGCCCTGTCTAGTTTACTGATAACCACATTAAAGACATTCTTCATTTCTGTTACAGTATTTTTGATCTCTAAAATTTCTTTTATATTCTCTCTTAGAACTTCTATCTCTGATCTTACATTATCCATCTGTTCTTGCACACTGTCTACTTTAGCATTAAAGCCCTTGGCGTATTAATTATAGTTTTAAAAAATTTGTGGTTTGATAATTCCAATATTTGTGGCATATCTGACTCTGGTTCTGATGCTTGTTCAGTCTCCCCAGGTGTACTGGTAAAAGGAAATGTGGTCAATAGGCCTTTGTAGTACTGTAGTGGTAAGGTGTGTGAGAGGGAGAAACATTCTGTAGTCTTTAGACTAGATCTTAGTCTTTTCATGAGCCTGTGCTCCTGGACTGTGAACTTCACCAGTGCCTGTCAGTTTTTTCCTTCCCACCCTTAGGTGGGACAAGATGGCTCGAGGCAACTGGAGTTGGATATTAATTCTTCCCTCATGTGGAACACTAGAGGGAACTGATTTGGAGTATTTTCCTTCTAGGCTTGTTGGTTCCCTTCTAGGTAGGTTAGTCTCTGGTAAAATAGTTTCTCCTCAGGGTGGGCCTTGTTAAGAAGAGTATGGTGTTCTGGCATTTCAAAATAGTTTTTTTTTTCCCCTCCTCTGCTGAAAGCATGAGGAGATTTTTCTCTGATACTGTGAGGACCTGATAGAGCTTCTGGTGGTAAAACTCAAGAAAATTGTGTGTCCTCTATGACCAGGTGCCCCTGTACTTTTTGACTCTCAGACTTATTCACTCTGAGCCTTCAGCAAATTCATCACAGTCCTGGTCTTCCTACTCCAGCACTGGTTCCCATGGGTAATTCTGTTCCAGTAAATATGATTGTTTCTATTTGTCTGCTTATGGAATTTGTGGGGGAGCAGTTTTCCCTGTGACGTCACTTCTCTGGGACATCGAAGAAGAGTTGTTGATTTTTAAGTTTGTTCAGCTTTTTACTTGGTAAAACAGATTGGCAGATTCTGAGCTCATTATATGCCAGACTGGAAATCGTAAATCTGTATTAACTTTTTACAGTTTCCTAGCCATTTTCTTGGGTTCTAGACTGATTTCTTTCCCTGATATTCATATCTATTTGTATGTTCAGCTGGTGTCTTAATATCAATAGGCTTTAATTGTAATTAAGTACATCTACTTAGACCTGTTCTCCCATATAACCTTGCCTCTGCTCAGAATATGATCTTCCCTGTTACTTAGATTCAGAATTTCAAACCTTTAGTTATCGTTAACATTTCTTGTCCATTCACATTTTAAAAAATAATTTTTCTATATCCTCTCATTTCTGCTTCCAGAGTTTCTTTCTTCTATTGTCAATGCTCTTGTTGAGCTCCTTGTTTTTCGGGGTTTTGTTTTTTTTAGCTAAATAGGTTAAGATAATTTCAAGTGATATATTCACATCCAGTCACCACATCCTTTAATTCAACACTGCTTCCAGTTGTTGTGGCACTCTCCTGTCCTTTTTCCTCTTTCCTCTTTTCTTTTTACTTTAATCTAAAGAGTTTTCACACTAGGGTAAATGCTAGGGAATAATACAGAGAGTTACAAAACAGAGTTCACAGACTTTTTTTTTTTTTTTGGTATCATATTTCATTTACTCTAAGATCTACATTTTTTTCCCTCCATGTTAAAAAATTGCCACATATCAACATTTCTCTTAAAATAATATCTTAAAATTGATAGCATCTTTGATTTGATGAAAGCAGTTTTTGTAAGGGTAAATATGGGATTGTACAATATAGGGCCAGTAAATTGGTGATGGAATCTGGTTTTCAAAATGGAAAGAGAATTGTATAAAATCTAGGACCTTTTAGTTTTATGGCCGAAGAATATTGGTTCCATTAGTGAGATCTGAAGTGTATTCTGAGACTGTAGAGTGAGGATCTGGCCAGGAGGAAAGATGATTGTAGATATTTCAGAGATACCTGCTGAGATGGGTTAGTTATTGACAACACTGAGAACATACTTTTTCAGAAATTATCTTTTTAAAATAGACATTTTAGAATGGGTATAGAAATCTTGGTCAGAGTCATTTTTCCCTAGAAATCAGAAAGCATTTTTCCACGGTCATCTTGGTCAGTTTTCAGAACTCTTGTGAAATTCAGTCCCTTCAGATTCTTTGTGTCAAATGTTTTGTTGTTGTTGTTGTTGTTGTTGAAGCTTTTAAGATTTATTTCTTCATCCTCTTGAAATTTCAGAGGTTATACCTTGGAGTTTATTTATTTTTATTCATTATGCTAGTATTTATGTCCTCTATTTTTGGGAAACATGTTTTTTCAACTTCTGGTGTTCCTTCTCATCAGATGTTGGACCTTCTGAATTAATCATCTTGCTACTGTTCTGGTATTGGGGATTTTAAAAAGGTTCTCTTCTGCTATTTCTATCAGTTTTTTAAAAATCTTTCTCTTTTGGGGTGTTGATAGCACAGACTTCTTAAATCGTGTAACTTTCTTGTTATATAATACCATTACTAAATTCCCATTTCCAGTGAATTAAGGTTGAACTCTGAACTTGTGATTCTAAAGTATGGTCCCACTTAGATATTTTAATTTCTCCCTCTTAAAATCTATCCTTTAAACAAACATGGGTACTCTGCATGTATTCCATCTTTTACCTTTTTAGAATGTTCTTTCTAGTATGCTTATCTCCTTTTCTCCATTCCTGCCAGAATCCTGCTTACTTTCAAAGTGTCTCAAAAGCTACCTCCCCAGTAAAGCCTTTTCCCTAATTCTCCCAAAGCCCTCTTCATTTATCCTCTCACCTCCCAACACTTTGTACTTAAGATGGCTTTTCTTTGGCTGCCATACCATTCTGTGTCCTATATGGTTATCTAAGGGTTTCTCTTATGCCTCTCATTAGAATTTGAGTTTGTAAAGGGCATCACCTGAGTCTGTCATCTTTGATTTGAAATAGCCTATATATGATAAATGCTGTTTATGTAATTTTAAAAATTTTATTTCCTTCCAGTTTTATTGAGATATAATTGACATATAGAACTGTGTAAGTTTAAGGTGTACAGCCTAATGATCTGACTTTCATACATCATGAATGATTACCACAATAAGTTTAGTGAATATCCATCATCTCATATAGATACAAAATAAAAGAAAAAATATATTTTTTCCTGGTGATGAGAACTCTTAGGATTTACTCTCAACAATTTTCATATATAACATACAGCAGTGTTAATTATATTTATCGTGCTGTATGTTACATCCCTACTACTTATAACTAGAAGTTTGTACCTTTTGACAACTTTCATCCAATTTCCCCTCCTCCTCCCCCCTGCCTCTGGGAACCACAAATCTGATCTTTGTTTTCCATTGAGTTTTTTTGTTTTTGGAGTATAATTGGCCTACAACACTGTTAGTTCCTGGTGTACAACATAATGATATGATATTTCTGTACATTACAAAATGGTGACCATGATAAGTCTAGTTATCTTCTGCCACCATACAAAGATGTTACATTATTATTGACTATATTCCCAACACTACATTTCATACCTGTGACTTCCTAATTTTGTAACTGAAAGTTTGTACCTCTTAATCTCCCTCACCTGTTTGTTCTCTGTATCTATGATGCTGTTTTTGTTATGTTTGTTCATTTGTTTTGTTCTTTAGATTACACATATAAGTGAAATCATATGAAATTTGCCTATTTCTGTCTGACTTAACTTCACTGGGCATAATACTCTCCAGGTCCATGCATATTGTTGCAAATGGCAAGATTTCATTCTTTTTTGTAGCTGAGTAATATTCTATTGTGTACCACATTTTCTTTATACATTCATCTATTGATAGGCACTTAAGTTGCTTCCATATCTTGGCTATTGTACACACTGTTGCCGTAAGCATAGGGTTGCATATATCGTTTCGAATTACCGTTTTTGTTTTCTTCGAATAAATACCCAGGAGTGGAATTGCTGGATCATATGGTAGTTCTGGTTCTAATTTTTTGAGAAACTGCTCTACTGTTTGCCACAATGTCTTCACCAGTTTGCATTCCCACCAACAGTGCAAAGGATTCCTTCTCTGCGCATCCTGGCCAACACTTGTTAATTTGTTGTCTTTTTGCTGATAGCTGTTCTGACAGGTGTGAGGTAGTGTCTCATTCTGGTTTTAATTTGCATTTCCCCTGTGACGAGTGATGTTGAGTACCTTTTCACATGCCTGTTGGCCATCTGTATGTTCTCTTTGGAAAAATGTCTATTCAAGTCCTCTGCCCATTTTTTAATTGCTTTTTTCTTCATGTTGAGTTGTATGAGTTTTTTGTATATTTTAGATATTAAATCATTGTCAGATATATCATTTTCCATTATCTTCTCCCATTCAGAGGTGGCCTTTTCATTTTGTTGGTAGTTTCCTTCATTGTGCAAAAGCTTTTTAGTTTGATTTAGTCCCATTTGTTTATTTTTGCTTTTGTTACCCTTGCCTGAGGAGACATAATCCAAAAAAATATTGCTCATCTAATTGCAAAGAGTGGACTGCCTATGTTTTCTTCTAGAAGTTTTATGGTTTCAGGTCTTATACTTAAGTCTTTAATCCATTTTGAGTTTATTTTTGTAAATGGTGAGTTTGATTCCTTTTCATGTAGTTGTCCAGTTTTCCCAACACCATTTATTGAAGGAGCTGTTTTTCCCTATTGTATACTCTTGCCTCCTTTATCATAGATCAGTTGACCAAATAAGTATGAGTGCTTTTCTGGACTCTATTGTGTTCCATTGATTTATGTCTCTGTTTTTGTGCTAGTACCATACTGTTTATATAATTTTTGAATTGCGTCTCTACCTTTTGAAGAAGTATGAGTTCTTCAAGGCCTAGTTCAAGTTCACTTCTGTAAAACCCTTCCAGAGCTACTACACATATAACTGTCTTAGCAATTAGACAGTTTTTGTCGTCTTTTTCTGTGTGACGCTTCTTTAAACTGGTGGGACCTTGTTTTATTAACTCTTGACTCCCCAGTACACAGTGCATAACATATATATTTAGTAAATGAAAAAATAATCTGTTTCTTTACTTTCACATTACTTTGTTAGTATCTCTTATAGCACTTATCACATTCTAATTTCTTTGTGGAAGTATTTATATTTCCTGCCCTCCCCTTCCAGATTCTAATGCTGCAAGGGGAAGGGGAGGGGAAAGATCTTGTCTGACTTTCCTTCAAAGCTTTACTCATGGAAAGAATAGTAGCATTTATTCATTCAGCAATTATTTTTTGAGCATTTATTTTGTGCCAGTCACTGTTAAATGGACAAAAATCCCTGATCTCATGGACATTACTTTGGCTAGCTAGGAGAAACACTATTAATACCTATTGAATTTAGTATTAGCTGAAAATGATCACCTGTGAGGAAATATTTCTTTAGCTTTTATTTATTTCCCTAGAATTTTTACTTCTATATAGTGTACCTTTTACACTCTAATTATACTTTTTAGCCAAATAATAGCTGCCTTTTATTAAGCATCTGCTCTGTGCTAGGGACTTTACATGACTTGGTGATAATAAGCAATTTGATTTAATCATGACACGTAATTAGGAAGCAGGAGAGCTGGGATTTATGCCAAGGTCTGTCTGTTGTTAAAGGCTATGTGTACTCTTTGTGCTGTACCTCATTTCTAATTTCTTTCCATTTGTTCAAGACGAGTAAACTTTTAAAACCTTATCTATATTTTTTTCTTTCTGAATAGCCACAATATGAGAACACTTCCCTCCAGACTCCATTTTCAGATCAGTCAGCATCCCATTCCCAGCAAGACGAGCTTGAGCAAAAACTCGCATCTACTGAGAAAGAGGTTTTACAGCTCAATCAGTTTCTCAAACAAAGAATAAGCCAATTTAGTGAAGAGAAGAAGAAACTGGAGGAAAAGGTAGGTATTTTTCATAAAGTTGAATGAGGTCAGTGACATTCCTTCAGCAGATAATTATGTCATCTACACTGTGCCAGGTGTCATACCAGGTTATATTTATATTGAAGTAATTAGTTTTATAGCAACTTTTGGGAAACCCTGTGCTATTTACAAAAATCCAGCCACTTCCCGCCCCTTTTTTTTTTGAGAGATCAGAATACCGTTGTATATTATATTATGTTTTTATAAGTAATAGTAAAACTTTTTAAAAGTTAGTTGCCTACACTGAGATGAGACACCAATAACTGTTCTCCTTTTTCTTTTGGGGCCCTATATCTTTGTCATGTGGGACATGAAGGATTGGTAAATGAAATAAAAGTGGTCTTTCTTTTATAAGCAAATGACTTCAAGTTATTTAAGCTGAAGTCCTTGTTTCAGAAGTAGCTAAAAGCCAAATACTATTTCTGTCTTTCTGGGTACCAAATAACATTTTTCAGTGACAAATTATAATGTAGCATTTCAAAGGTATTTTAAATATCATTTAAACTCAACACACTTTCAACGTCTACATAACACTGTTGAAATGACAAAGATATCGATAGTCTTGACCAAATTTACACATGTACAGGCAATAAAAACTACACCAATATTGTTACCTGGCTAACCATCAGTTGTAAAATCAAACAAAAATTCCAAAACTCTTTATTTCAGTGTTAGGAGAACTTGAAAAATGTGAATCTTAGAATTTATGAAATAAGATAAATCATACTTAAGTTGGTGGTGGTCTTAACTATATCTGGAACTGTTGGTAAATACACTGATGCCTGAGATTAGGATGTTGGTTTTGATAATATTTTTTTGACACAGAACCATTAAATATTCATAATCTTTTTCTTTAGCTTAAAACCAGAGATAGATACATCAGTAGCCTGAAAAAGAAATGCCAGAAGGAGGCTGAACAAAATAAAGAAAAGCAGAGGAGAATTGAGACCTTGGAAAAGTATCTAGCTGATCTTCCAACTCTTGATGATGTGCAGAGTCAGAGTCTACAGGTAACGGGAAATAAAATGCTTATCTTTAAGTGACATGAAAACATTACTTTTAAGTTGACTCTTTAGACATTTAATTTTTTATTTTTATTCATTTTATAAATTTTTGTAATTAAAATTTACTTATATATTTGGCTAATTATAAATTACATCTTTGTGCTTAATTGCTATTTTTATTAACTTTAATTAGAAACTTTTCTTCATTTAAGCATAAATAGATCTTTCTTGTTCTTAATTAATATGCAGTTCCCTTCCTAATGAACCTGTCATTTACTGTTGAACTCTTCATTCCTAAACCAGTGATGCCCCACCCCATACACACACATGCATGTCCCTCAGTTTTGACTTTTCCCAGTATTCTCTGGGATCCACCAAGGCTTAACAAGACCTTTTAGGGCTATCTTTCCAGGTATTTGATTTGTTTTAATCATTCTTATTAATCTTTCCATGCATTCTTTCTTATATTTTAATCTATGACCGCATTTACTCCTCCGACTTCTCTTCTGACCATTTTCCTTTCTTAGCAGTATTTCATCCAAAATCTTTCTACCAACTCTGTTGAGGCCTGTCGTCTTGAAGACTTATTTGTAAATCCATTAAACTTACTCTTCAGTCTTTTCTCACAATCTTTCTAAGCATGGGATTTTCAGTCTCAGAACTATTGACATTTGAGGGCAGGTAATTTTTTTGTCATGGGATTCTGTCCTGTGCATTAAAGGATGCTTAACAACATCTCTGGGCTCTACCCACTGGATGCCCATAGCACTGCTCCTCCTCTTCCCCCTAAAACCAGAAATGTCTACAGATATTTCCAAATGCCTCCTGGGGTGAGTGGGAGGAGATCACTCCTAGTTGAGAATCATTGATCTAATCCATGGAGTATCATTATTCTGTAGACTCTAGACTTACAACACATTATCTGTTTATGTTAATTTATAAATTGTAAAACTAAGAGAGGATGATGTCCTGAAAAAATAAAGAAGGACCCATAGGAGTTTATATGAGCAAGAACAGAGAGGAATATAGATTTTAAAACATGTACTCATGCCACATTACACCCATTAAGATGGCTAATATCTGAAAAGCAAAATAACAGGCATTGGTAATGATGTGGTGAATTAGAATCCCTTGTGCACTATTGACGGGAATGTAAAATGGTATAGCCACTATTGAAAACCATATGATGGTTCCTCAAAAAAATTTAAAATAGAATTACCATATGCTCTATCAATTCCATTTCTGGTTATATACTCAAAATAATTGAAAGCAGGATCTCAAAAAGATGTTTGTACACAATGAATATTCATAGCAGCATTATTTACAATAGCCAAAAGGCAGAGGCAACCCAAGTGTCCACCAGTAGGTAAATGGATGAGCAAACTGTGGTGTATACATAAAATTCAGCCTTAAAAGGAAAGACATCTTGACACATGCTACAACATGGATGAACCTGTGGACATTTTGCCAAGCGAAATAAGCTAGTCACAAAGATAAATTGATTAAAGATAAATAAATTAGAGAAAAATCGATATGAGGTACCTAAAGTAGTCAGATTCAGAGAGACAGACAGTCAAAGCCTGGGACTAAGGGGAGAGGTCGTTAGGGAGTTTGTTTTGTAAGATGGAAAGAGTTCTGGTGAGTAGTTGTACAACAGTATGAATGTACTTAACACTACTGAACTGTAGACTTAAAAATGGTTAGGATGCTAAATTTTATGCTACATATATTTTGCCACAATTGAAAATAAAATTTTTAAAATACCCCCAAATTAAGGTCATTCACCTTTCTCTGTCTTCTAGAAATTTCTGACCCCATTCTCTTCTCCATAATCCCATTCTCCCAGCTCCCTTTTCACAAAGGAGGAGATAATGTTAAGTACTGTACATGAAATGCAGATATTGTGATTTAAACCATAAATCTATTAATTCTTGAGAACCTAGTAACAGTTTTCTGGTAGAAACACACTTAATATTCCTTGTGTTATAAACTTTAAAAAATTTCTCCTTAGCTACAAGTTCTAGAAGAAAAAAATAAGAATTTGCAAGAAACTTTGATAGATATGGAAAAAGAGCTTGAAGAGTTCAAAAAGCAGTGCCAAGAAAAAGAGGCACAGCTAATATGCCAGAAAAGGAAAGAGAAGGAGTTGGTGACTACAGTTCAGAGGTAAGAAAACCTTTGGTAATTCTTTTATGTTATTCTTTATTTTTCATAAATAAAGTTTTATTTCATAAAAAATAGTTATTATTTTTCATAAGGCATTTTACTTAAAATAAATGACTGTTTACCATGTACCTTCCAAGTTTACTCACATATCTTACCTCACGGGAGTCTTCTCTTTTAATTTAATACAGTTAGAATTGCAGTGAATATTAACTGCTAATATAGTTTGCCAATGTATTTAAGCAGGGAAATTAATATTAGAGTCCTGACAAACCTAGAAAACTATGCCATATATGCATCTACGTGTACTCTGTTTTGTAAAACTTAAAAAAAACTTTAATAGATTGTCAACTATAAATAGATTTAAACTATCCTGAAGAATAAGACAACAACAAAAAACTTAAGAAATGTACCTTTTATGCTTCTATCAGTTATATATAATTCAATGTAACTCACTTTTTAAATCAAAATCCATCTGATAATTCCATGCTAAAATTGCTTTACTACTGTTTTCAAAGTCTTAAATATGCCTGATCTACTTTTTTTCCTTGGATTTCAGTGCAGAAAACCTCTGATTTCTGGGACAATTCACACTCTTCAGTGTTTCTCATCGCACCTCCAAAAAAATTTATATTCCTTTGATTCTACCTTTAGTTTTCTCCAATTTTCTGCTTTATTTTTATTTATTTTTTTATTTTTTGAAGGTACAGGTATTTTTTTTAAATGTTACATCATCACCTTTTTTTTTTTGCCGGGGTGTGGGGTGGGGAAGGTAACTAGGTTATTACTCCACATCTTACATCCTATTCGCTAGTCTCAAAACGACTTCCTGGCCTCCACTAATTCAACCGTATATCTTTTTTCTTTCATCTTCTAACAAAATGAAAAGAGGTAATGCATTTGTTCTGTTTTATAGGGCATTATGATCATAAACTCAAGCTGTGCTGTTTTATGAAGAGAACTAGGAACACCTGAAACTAATTTGCATGTCTGTTTCATTCCGTTGTGCGCTTTCACATATTTAATATGATTTTATACCTTCTCTTTTATTTAGATTTTCTCTTTTATTAGGTTTTTGAAGAACATTGAGCCTAGTATTCTTGATTTGGAAAGATTTAGTATAGTACACTTCAGAATCCATTTTCTGTGTCTTATCTTGATACTCTCTTGAGATGATACCATCCTAGGAAACTTCTCTTGATTTTTAGTAGATGTAAAGGACCAAAGAAGGTCTTCTAAAGTCCTTCAATATTGTATGGCTGTAGGATCACTTGACTTGAGGGGTAGGAATGTTATTTCAGTTTCCTCAGCTACATGATGTAGACTTACTTAAGTTGCAGAAGAACTTCAGATGTGTTATGTGACTATAAATTATATATCATTACATTTATCTGTTTTTATGTAATATCCCTAAGTTTCCTGCTTTGTGAATACATAAGAACTTTGGGGATTTAAAGATGAGATAAGAAAAATTTTCCGTTAGAAATGAAAACCTGAGTAAAATATATGGATGGGATTAATGTGGTAGTTGGTACCTTTGCTATTCAAGAGATTTATTACTTTTCTAAGTGAGTGTACTTCATAACATAAACAAAACAAAAATGTACATGAAAGAAGATTTGTTTGATATTTTTCCATGACAGAGTATGTTTTCCCCTCTACATGGCTGGTTCTTTTTTCCCTTTTTAATATGAAAGATCTTAATAATTTCAATGTAATTATTTTCTTGGAATGTTATAAGTACATAGAATTAGTGTCTTCACACTGAACTGGGACAAAAACAACATATTTTTCACTTTTAGACTGAAAAAGCAAATACTTTTATGACTAGTAACAATATATATTGCAGAGCACTCAGTACATTCATAATATATAAAAACTTCTCTGGTGCCATTGTTTAACACATCTTTCTTATACTATTTAGGACTGTCAGCTCTTTGTCCATAGTCTAGATACAGCATTTCTTCTTTGTAGGGAGGCAGGAGACAGAAAGCACAATAGCCATAATACTTGAAAGAAAAAAAATAATGAAAATATCAAAACCCACATTGTAAGTCTATTTCTCTTAGCGTTTTGCAACTCGAGTGTGATTACAGGCTAAAGTGGAACTGTTCCTTGATGTCTTGCTATTGTGTTTGGTTTTGGTCATTATTGCTGATGGTAAAGTTTCTTTTAACCCAATAAATACTATTCTTCCTTTCTCAAAGCTAACATTCCACCCCAAAACCCCCCACCACCACCACCACATACACCTCGTCTGCCCTTCGTCTTTTATTCTTATCTGACTTTTTTTTTTTTTTGGTTTCAAGTTTATTTATCTATTTGTTTTTTAATGGCAGTACTGAGGATTGAACCCAGGACCTCATGCATGCTAGGCATGCACTCTGCCACTGAGCTATACCCTCCCCCCTTCTTTTTTTAAAAATTATTTTATTTATTTATTTTTTAGTGGGGGGAAGTAATTAGATTTATTTATTTTTGGAGGAGATACTGGGGACTGAACCCAGGACCTTGTGTATGCTAAGCATGTGCTCTACCACTTGAGCTATACCCTCCCCACTATCTTTTATTCTTAATGTACCGAAGGGACTACTTTTTTGTTGTTCCATCTTCTAAAACGCAACTCTAGGCCAAGCATAGCATGAGAAACTGTTAGGCCAAGTAATAAGTATATTAGATAGTTGCTCTGTTAATGAAGGAGAGATGTAATTCTGCTGGTTTAGGCGCCAGCTATCCTTACAAACAAACTTTTGCTGAACTCAGAATGAAGGGCAGAAGATGGGTATCCATATTCTTAGACTCCCTAGCACAGTCATCCTAATCAAGGAACTCTGCTTTTTGGGAAGAGGGAAAGTATGGGGCTTAGATTACAGAGCTCAGATTAGGGGCATGAAGGACTTCACTAGGTCCTAATGATGTCATAATACTAAATAACTCTTGCCTCTGGTCTCATATTTGCTATTTCTGAAAAGATAACCAGCCTCCATTGTATTTCTTACTTGTATGAAATATAGGCACTCAATTTGTTCATCTGCTGTCTGTAGGTCTTTATTATTGCTGGCTTTAAAAAATATTTTAGACCCTAAGAAGGGACTTCATTTATGTTGAAGTCATTTACCAAATTCAGCACATGGAGCTTATTTTCTTCATATAATTATGTCTTTCTAAAACAGTTTGCAGCAAAAAGTAGAAAGATGTCTTGAAGATGGAATTCGCCTTCCCATGTTAGATGCAAAACAGCTTCAGAATGAAAATGATAACCTGAGAGAACAGAATGAGAATGCTACTAAGGTCAGTACATCTCCTTTGATAATGACCTTTGATAGTGAACTTTGGTAGTGAAATCTATACTATATGAATAAATTTGCAGATAAATAATTTATACTTACTTCTTTTTTATTTATATTTTTGTTAATATTTATAATTTATGGAATTTTAGTTTCAATATTTTTATTTGGAAATAAAATAGTAATTTAAGTAACTTTAAATAATTTAAATTTAAATAAAAGCCCAAATAAAGAAATTATATTACTTCCTAGCAAAAACAATGGGATATCTTTTTCCTTCCTAAATTATTCAAAATCTGTCTCAAAGTTATGTTTATAAATTGTATAGATTAGAGAAAAGTTTTGTCAAGCACTAACGAAAGACATTTGCAGTTTTGTATTGTATGTGTGAATCCAAGTCATATGGCTATTTAAAGGATACTCAATATGAGTACTTCTGGTAAAAAAAAAAATAACACACCTTGATTTTTTAAAATATGAATTTATAATTCCCTCTGCTTTTGTTTTCTTGAAATTTGGTACTTCTAAAAAAGCAATGGAAAAATCAGTTTGATTCAGACTGATGTATTTCCTGTGTTCTGTGTTCTAGATAATAGACAGCCAACAAGATGAGATTGACAGAATGATTTTAGAAATTCAGGTAAGAAGTGTTTTGTGCTTATTTTAATTTAACTCTGTACTGATTTACTCTCAATGATTACATATCTAAAAATATTAAAGCATATATGTTTTTGTATGAAAAGATTAATAGCATTTGAGGTGACATTGCAAATTCTTCAATATTAATCTTTCAGTTTTTTAGAACAAAAATGATATTTGGTAAATCAGTTCTTCAAAATTGTGAAGATTATTCTTCTCTATTCCTTACCTCTTATCTTTTTAATTGGGTGTAGTCTGTCTCTACTACTGAGAACATACTTGGTTAAAGTCATCAGTGATTTGCTAATTAAAGACAATGGGCTGTCTTTAGTCCATTGTGATTGCCCGCTCCCTCCTAATAAGTCTATACGTTATTTTTTCTGTGTTTTCAAAATATAATACTTCGTTTACATGTTTGTGTCTTTGCCTCCTACTTAGTTTTTTGAGAGTTGAGTATGGTAGATCGTTCTGCATATCTAGAGCTTAGAATGTCTAACCCATAATACAAACCAAAATTTGTAGACTTAATGGATTTTCATTCTTTTATTGATTTGCCAGACATTTACTGAGCATCCGCATATAAGCCAGGTACTGTTCTTGGCACTGTAGATTCATTAGTGAACAAAGCAAGTCCCTGGCCATTCTAGTGGGGTGAGATGGAGAAAATGGAAATATAATGTCAGGTAGAAATACTTGCTATTATTAAAAAAAAAAAAAAGAAAGAAAAGAAAAAGAAAAGTTGATAGAGGGTGATGACAGATAGTGCTGCATTAGATACAGCAGTCATGAAGTTTTTCTTGAGGAAGCAATATTTGAACGTAGATCTGAATGAAGATAACCAGGGGAAGAACATTCGAGGCAAGGAGAGCAGCCAGTGCCCTGACTGTGCCTGGTGTACTCCAAGACTAGTAAGAAGGCTGCTAGTCTGGAACACAGTGATCATGAGGTATAGTGAGAGGTGACTGAACGGTAGAAAGTAGCCTAGGGCAGATCACATAGGGGTATATGTCTTCGTATTTTATTCTAAGTATGATGGAAAGCCATTGGACAGATTTTGCTGAATCACTTTATTTTTATACCTCCTAATTTGAATATTAATTCTCAAAAATGGAAGTAAAAAAGAAAAACATAAATGGTTGAGTGTCAGAATTTATGGACAATCTGCTTTGATTTTCTTCTGGCCACATTAAGTGATCTATCAAGTTAATCAAACAATACTTCAGTTCAACAAATGGGTGGACTTGTTGAATTGATTCACAGAAGTTGTTAAACTCTTTAGTTTGTATTCCCACAGTCATAACTTTAGTTGTTCTGCAAGCCATTCGAATCACAAAATGCTTAGCTTCCTTCAGCCGTTATTTTGTATCATAGACCACAATGAAAGGAATATCTATTTCATGTGGTAACATTTTCCAAGGAGTGAATCTTATAAAAATTATCTCAATCCAAACTGAGGACAGTCAGTGTTGTCCTTTGGCATTGACATTTTGTTGGGTAAAACTTGCAGAATTTTTGAAAAATTTATTTGTAGGATTTGTCACATACTCTCTCTCACATTATAGATGTTTAGGATATATTTTATTAATTGAAAT
This sequence comes from Camelus ferus, assembly GCF_009834535.1. Taxonomy (NCBI): domain Eukaryota; kingdom Metazoa; phylum Chordata; class Mammalia; order Artiodactyla; family Camelidae; genus Camelus; species Camelus ferus. The sequence goes on along the minus strand of NC_045703.1, from coordinate 36,729,595 downwards.
GTGCATTTTTTTCCATTCAGTGGAAGCATCATGATGCAATTTACTGTTACACATTAACCAAGTCTTTTAATCATATTTAGATATGGCTGTATGTCAATAAATATGTGGAAGAATATATAATTATATGGCTTTCCATTCTTTGATCTTAAAATGCTTGAGTTAACATTCTTATACTTCTTCAAGCTAATTAGAGAATGGAAGTCAAATTAATGAGATGCATTTATTTCCAAATATTCAGGCCCAAACAATATACTCATTAATTCTATTGTCTTATCTTTTGAAGCAATTGCTGTCTTGTTTTGTTTTTTGTTTTTTGGTCTTAGCCATTCTGACCATCTAGGTCTATAAATTTAGGACATAGTTTGCTCACAGAGATAAACAGCAAATGTTGATAACTAAGCTCTACATATTTACCAAGATATTATTTAAAAAGAAAATTACAGATGGAGACAAATATGCCTCAGATAATGCGAAAATTTTTTGCTTAACATACTCATTTAAACTTGTTATTTTTGGCACTTCACAGTTGAAAAACCTTGAGTTTTATGTTTCTTTTGTTATTTGGCTATTTGTGATAGATATAAAAGGTATGTACTCTGTAAAAAGCTGAAAACTTCAGAATATTGTTTATTCTGAAAAAATGAATACTAGTTATTTACCTATCATTGGAAACCACAGGATCCTAAAGAGAGCACTTTGGGTTGAAAAAGTATTCTTGTTGCTTTATATTATAATTAATGGGCATATCATCAAGTTGATACACATAATAGAGAATTCCCTCCAATTACTAGTTATTTAGAGCTCCTAGCTTTTCATTTTGCTTAAAGGATGGCCAGCCTTACTCCCGTGTAGATTGTGATGTCCTTCCAATGTGCTCAAGCTATTTAATTCCTTCAGATACCTTTTCATGACCAAAATAACACAGATACTTTACAGTTAAGAATAGCAAAGAACTTCACAACCATTTGTAACATGAATTATGCATTTTAGCTATTAGTATACTATTAAGTTTATTATAAAATGTCACTGCCATTCTAGTTTGCATATTTTGTCCCCCCATAGTGCTGGGAAGTTGTTCCATTTTTGAGTGTTCAGTAGACAAAGTCAACTTGGTATTATCAGAATTTCACGTTTCACTGCTTTGTTATATCCCTGCAAACTATTGAGAAAGCCAAATTTGTTATAAAGTTTACTTGGCTGATTCAGAGTACTGCATTGCCTTGGGGACAACAGGTTATTCTTACAGTTTAAATTTTATGACAGAAGAGAAAAGTAAAATCCCATGTTTATTTTATGTACAATTCATAGGAGATAAAAATAAAGCATTGTCACAGAGTAAAAATGCTATTATTTAAAATACAACTGTAGTTTACCACCTTACACCAGAAGTCAAATAAATACATACCTGGTGTAGGTCAGTGGCAAGTTTATTGATTCACAACTTTGGAAGTTTGGGGAGAAATCAGTCTTCTGCTAGTTATATTGTGTTTGTTGTTGAATATAGAAAAAGTAGTATTTCAGGTAAAAGTATATGCTGATTTTGAAGTTGATTTCAGTGCTATAAAAACAAATTTATCTACTATTTTGTTCAACCATCAGATGATATTGTTAATTGGTATGAACACCTTTACTCATTGATCCTTTAGAAATATTGCCATTCTTTATGTTCATGAAACCAGTTCGCTAAACTGGCTTCTCCTCTTAACAGGTTTTTCTTCTGTCAATTTGCAATATATAAAGACTTTTGCAGTAGAATGTTTTCCATCATTTTCAATAAACATGGCTACAGTCAGAATGTGTATAAGTTCTTCATTGGGCATTACTTTTCTTCCTATTTATTTCTCAAAAGTTCATTTCACCTACTACATAAGCTCGTTTCTGGTGAACTGTTATCAATGTATGTTATTGTAATCTTTTGGCAGAGGAGACACAATGTAAAAAGTTTTGTTATGATTATTTGTTTTTGCTAACATATAAAAAAGTTTCATTGAAAGAACTTATGCATTTAAATGGCCTTTCTGAATTGACAGCTATCAATGAATGATAATATCACAAAAGTAAGAATGGTGCTTTAAAAGCCTTTAAGACTATTCACTTTTAACAGCATGATTGAGACCACCTATCTTAAAACTGTGACAGTCTATCCTGTTTATAACGCTTCAAGAGAAGTTCCTTCCACAGCCTCAGAAGGTTTTATTCCAATTTTTAGAAAATTTCTTCATTAAACAGGTTTTCTCAGTAGATACTGTGAGAAAATGGATCATAATCCTGTACAATGTCATATAGGCAGAATATAAGAATTTATTTTCTTTACCCTAAATAAATATTGATTTGTTTCCCATTATTATTGTGTGATGTTTCTTTTATTTTTTATATTATCCTACTTTTGTAATATGCCGTGACATGAAATCTTTCCCAAAGTTTTTTAATTTTTAAGTTTTACCTATGTGTAAGTGCGTTATATGTGTGAAAAACTGAAAATATTCTTATCAGAAATTAATACTAACTTTTAAAAAAAGCCTAGCAGCCAGAAATATGTATTCTATCAAGGCAAAAGTAGCTTTTTTTAAAAATAAACTTTCTCTCTAATCTTTGTACTTAGAGAAAAATCTTTAATGTGCATATAGGCCTGTTGTGTGCACATTACAGTTGTTGCTTAATTGAAGTCTTAGAAGAAGATATGTAATAGGTGGATTTAACTTTTGAAAAATCAGTTCTTTGCATCTGATGTGGGGAGTTGCAGAAAGGGAGTCAGCTCACTTGAATCATGAAAGAATATTCTTGAGCCTGTTTATGCTGTGAGTGGTCACCAAACCTGTATGGATATTCAGATTATTTGGGGTGATTTTTAAAATACAGATTTCTGGGCCCCATTGTGAACATAATGAGTCAGTTTCTCTGGGGTGAAGCTTGAAATGTGTGTTTTTGACAAGTTCCCTGGGCAGTTCTGACTTGTGGCCTGATAGTAGTCTTGGTTCTAGAGCCCCTAGGAAGTCTGGTACAACCCTCAGCTTGCTCATTGGACCATGAGCAGAAATTGACTGGGAAGACTGAGATTTAAGTCCAAAAAGTGGTTTAGTTCTGAGACACCTGGCTGTGTTCTGACACATTTAAATTGTTTTGGTAGCTCTTACTTATAAGCCTGAGGACACATCAGGAGCTGGAAGAAAAGGAACCCAGGCAGGTGTTCTCTTCTTTTTATTGTGCTGATGTGTTAATAGCAGCTTTATTGGTGTGTAATTCACACCCTGTAGTTTACCCATTTAAACTGTACAATTCAATAATTTTTAGTATACTTACAGATGTATGGAACCAAGACCAGAGTTAATTTTAGAACATTTTTGTCATCTCAAGACTTGCCACTTTTCGCTGTCATTCTCTTAAACCCCATGCCCTCCTCAGCCGTAGCAGTCACTTCCTGTCTTTATAGATTGGGCTAGATATTTCATATAAATGTAATATGTGGTCTTTTGTACTCTTCCTTGACCACACCAGCTATTAAGCTCCATTAATTGCCAGGTCAACACTGTTGTTTTCAGCAATGCCCTGTGGCATAAATTGCTTCATAGACAGGTCCATACTGGCTCCTTTGAAGGAATAGTTTCTTAGGTTAGTGTTTGAGATTTTTTCTGTTCCCAAGAGTGCCCTTCCCAGCTGTGTCTTTTACTGTTTCTCTCTTGGAAGCTGGCCAGCCTACGGTTTAGCCTGTTCAATGAATCTAACAATATCTTCCCAACCGCCTTTGGCCACAGCCTCCTGCTGTTTTGAGAGTGCCCTTAGGCTTGAACTTCACACTCTGTTGCAGATGAATTCAGTTCCTTCAGGGCTCTCTGTTCAGAGCTCTCTGTTCTGTGGCCTGTTTCTCCCCAGGCAAAATCTCTGAGCCTACCTGGTATAGGTGGGAACTATGTCACGCTTCTGAGTGACTCTCTAGGAGGGGAGCGCTAGTGGAGGATGGACCTGGCACCTGCTCTGGATCTCTTGGCTTGCCTTTCTCAGTGGGGACTCCTGCCAAGAAGCCAAGACAGGGGCAGTCGGACGCCACTATTCTCAGTGGTGCTATACCCCAGGTAAAAAGCCTTCATCCCATGAGAGGGCCTGAGCAGAAGAATGGAGCCCCCATCTTTTGGCTGCACTTTCCTGGAACTTAGCTTCAGCTACAGGTAGCTGAATGCAAGGATGAGAAATACTGATGCCCTGCCTCTTCTAGGAAGATAATGTTCCAACTGGGAATTGGGGAGAGGGAGCCCTGTGTTCTTGGCTGTCCCAATCTGGAGTAGAATTTCTATCTTGCTGAGCTATGAGGGATTAGGGATTGAGTGGATTTTGTTTGAAATACCACAGACTTCTGCTGTTCTGAGTTGTAGTAGCTTTTCTTGAATGTGTGTTTCTTCATTTGCTATATGAACCATTTCTGAAACTTTAAATGTGCTTTTATAATTTGCACCAGTTTCTTTGGGGAACACGTCTGAGGAGTGCCTCATGGTATCATGCTGGAAGCAGAACTCTCAGGCAGGTTGTTTTTTAAAATTACATCGGGTAGCAGGATGATGGTTAACTTGAGAGGAATTTGAGCTGTACACTATCTTCAGTTATTATAGACAGAAACCTAAAAAATGACTATATTTATGGTACTTGCATATTAGTTTTACAAATATTTTTAAAATTCTTTTGATCAGTGTGGAAGAATGAGGAAAGGGAATTCACTATTTGTCCACACTTAGGCCAGAGTGAGAAATGGAACCTCTGTTGTCAGATGTAGAGGTGTCATTGACGATGCTGGTGATGGTACTACATGTTACAGAACAGTTCTTTCTGGTTTATGTTTATTATCACTAACCCTCAACAGTAATCTTACAAGGTAAGAAAGAGCATATTTTTATACATGAAGTTGCTGAGATTTAAAAAGGTGTGCCCAAGGTCTCCGCTAAGATTCTAATTCATGTCTGTCAGACCTCAGAGTTTGTGCCCTTGGCCGTTACTCCTGGCTGCCTCAAAGTGAAAAATCCTGAAATTAAAAAGTATTAGTCTGATCTTTCCTTGTGTAAGCCTTAAGGGAGGGAATAGTTTTAAGGGTGTTTTCCTGGAATGAAAGGTATTTAAACTGGAGTGCATTAGAAAACTAGTCCGCCGTGGGAAGCATCTTATGTTCAACCTGCCTAGAAGTAGGATTTGGAAATTTTGTCTCCGAAGTGAATGTTTTTTTAGTACATTATGCTGTACAATATGGTGGCATTATTAGCTCCTTGAGATGAATAAAATGCCTGCTTTTTTCCCCCTGATAATTATTTCAAGAGCTTTATAGTGGGTTCCCAGGGTCTTTGAACAATACTTATCCAGTTCAGCACTTAGCACAGTGCCTTGTGCATAAAAGATGCTCAGTAACTATTTTGAATGAGTGAACATAGCCTTTTACTTAAACAAAACCAAATTAGGTATTGAATTGTTACTTTTTCATGCTTTTTCACTTATTCATTAATTCAGTTCATACAGTAACTGTTAACTGAATTTCCAGCATGGACTAGGCACTCTTATAGGGGATAATTAGTGATAAAAGACGAGAAAAAAAAAAAAAAAAACCTTTGCCCACAAGAGCATTCACCCTTAATGCTGCATTTGGAATGGATTCTTTTTATTTCTAGCTTTATTAGTATAGTTGACAGGTAAAATTTTAAGTTATTAAAAGGGTATATATATCACAGTGATTTGAAATAAGAAATGGGCTTTTAAATATTTAGTATAAGAAGAAAGGAACTAGTATTTCTTGCATAAATATTTTATACTAGGTACAGTTCATTTAGGATTTTTGGTCATAAGCAACAGAACCAATTCAATTTAGCCTAAGCAAAAATAGTAGAATCTGCTATATTACAAGAATGCAGAGATATCTGTGGAACCCATAGATTGGAGTGAAGCCTGGCTGCTCTTACTTCAGTCCGCTTCATTCTTTTCTCTCTCTGTAGACTGATTTCCTTTCCTTCTTTAGCTCACATGGCAGAATATGGCTGCCCCACAGCCCTTAAGCTCTGTAGTTCATTTCCGACTACCTGCAGAGACTAACTCAT